>NC_136527.1:83199067-83414067 GCF_053919585.1 Euprymna scolopes | reverse complement strand
TATACATATATGCAACGTGCATATATATATATGTGTGTCAGGTTGTATAGCGTCTATATAACCGTGTTAATGTAAATGTTTTTTTTATGTATGTATAATGTTTTCTTCTGTTTTGTTATTCCATGATCGACTGTTTTCTGTATGCACACATTACATATCATCGGTTCTTTTCTGTATACAAGTGGTGTATACACACATATTAACACTGTTCACAACCGCAACAAATAATGTATGCATGTGAGACTAACCGTAGCCCTCGGCGCAAGAGGGTCCGTGTGTGCCTGGCGTGTGGGGTGGTGGCTGATCCTGTGGTCGGGGCAGCGGAAGAAAGAGTTTCAAGATGGCGTCTGCCTGCTTTTATTAGAGACGGAATCTCGCAGGATCGCGCGAGATCTCACGGGGATGCAAATTAGCTAGGCCATCTTGAGTAATAAAAATCGGTCTATTGGAGGTGCGAGGCAGTCGGGTTCGGACGTTCGTGGCGATCAGTACAGTGACCGTTGGGTTCCGTTTCTATTCGTGCAGTCAGCTGAGCTTTGTTAGTTGCCTTCACGCCGTGACTGTCATTGTTTGTTGGTTTGCTGTGTGTTGCCGTGGTTCTTCAGTGAAACGCTTCGTCCCCACGACGAGTCTCACCGTCTCCTACACAAGATACTCTTGCAAGCTATTTCGGCCCCCCCCACTCCGAACTTGGTTTTCTTTTCTTCAATGGCGGATAGGTTTGATCTAAAGTTGATACCGGAATTCGACGGATCCGACCCAGTACTCAGCTGGGTTGAGAAGGTCGAGTTACATTGTCAGTTGTCCGGCGTGAAAAATGTCGAGCGCATGATTCCTCTGCGGCTGACCGGCGGGGCCTTCGCTGTATATCAGCAACTCAGCGCTGAGGAGAAGTGTGACTACTCGAGTATCAAGGCGGCGTTGTACAGGGCGTTCGCCACTGACCCCGCCACTGCATGGGAGCAGTTTGAGACAAGGTCTATACGCTTGGGCGAAACTGTGGACGTGTATCTCGCCGAACTTAAGAAGCTGACGGTGTTGTTCGGCGGTCTTCCCGAGAGGGCCCTAGCCTACAAATTCCTGTCAGGACTCCCCGCTGGAGCAAAGCAGCTCCTGCGAGCAACCTCTACCATGTCCTCACTACCGCTGAGTGACCTAGTGGACAGAGCCAGGACAATAATGAAGGATGACTCGACGGTGCAGGAACCGGTAGTCGCCGTCGCACAGGCCCCACCAAGTGGCGAAGGACCGTCTCAGGGACCCAGCCCGCAAGGTGATGTCATCTGCTACAGATGCAACGGGCGGGGCCACATGGCAAGAAATTGTAGAAGGCGGTCGACGGCTGTTCGCTGCTACCGCTGTAACAAGACTGGGCACATGGCCCGAGACTGTGCGGGAAACGGGGACGAGGACAAGGTGCCAGTGCCGACCTCTTCCCCGAACAGAAAATAAACAAGGCGCTCCCTGTCATTCAGGTCCGAGTTAATGACACGTTATGTTCAGCCCTCCTTGATTCCGGTTGCTCCCGCACCATAGTGTGTGCGGACTTCTGTCGGGCGTGGAAAAAGAAGAACGTCAGGATAACTACCATCACTGGAAAAATACAAATGTGTTGCGGCGTGGGTGTGGTACACATTCGCACAAGAACTGGGAACTCGGCCAACGTCGAAGCGCTGGTGACACGCGAAAAGCCGCTGAGTTTCGACCTGTTGCTAGGCTACGATGCCATCAAAGCCCTGCATTGTAGAGTTTCAGGATAGGCCGCCGGTGTGCGCAGCACTAAGAGTCGACCAGCTGGACTTCAGTGCGGAATTCGACGACCAACAGAAGGCGTGGACCGCCACTTGGAGGTGGTCAGAAGACAAGGAACCGGAAAAACTACAAAACAAAGTGGCAGAGTACCATATGCCCGACCAGATAAGGCCTGCATACGAAAGCGAGCTCCGTGAATGGATTAAGAACGGTTGGCTGATTCCATACCCCTACGACAAACTTGGACCCCCCCCAAGGGCCTGATACCGCTGATGGCAGTTGCCCAACCTAACAAGTCAAAGGTAAGGCCGGTAATGGACTACCGTGAGTTGAATGCGCATGTTGATGCGTTCACAGCGGACGCCGACGTCTGTGCCAGCAAGCTGCGAGAGTGGTGCCGGCAGGGGTCCAATGTGTCCCTACTGGACTTGAGAAAAGCATACTTGCAGGTCCGGATCAGCGAGGCGATGTGGCCTTTCCAGACAGTGATATTTTCCGGGAAGAGATACTGTCTTATGCAACTCGGATTTGGGGCAAACGTAGCACCCCAGATAATGAAGGCTATCATCAATACTGTGTTGTCACAAGAAGAATGGATCAGAAAGGGAACATCGGCGTATATTGACGATATATACGTGAACGAAGATATCGTGTCCTCTTCGCGCGTAAGATCCAAACTTGCCGAGTTTGGTCTAAACTGCAAGGACTCTGAGCGGCTTGAGGATGGTGCCCGCGTATTGGGCTTGAGCGTTCAAGAGGAGCGAGGGATCCTGAAGTGGAGGCGTGGAACCGCAGTTCCCGACGTACCCGACATTTACACAAGACGTGCCGTGTTCTCCCTGTGCGGGAAACTTGTGGAGAACCTTCCAGTATGCAGATGGGTTCGTGCAGCGACAGGCGTCATAAAAAGGAGGGCAAATGCGGTCACCAAAGGCTGGGACGATGAGATAACCGACGAACTATTGGTTCGAATGTTAAAGGAGACCGTCGCTAGTGTGAAAAAGAATGACCCCGCCACAGGGGACTGGTGCGTGCAGGGAGACAAACTGAGCGTGTGGGTGGACGCAAGTTCTCTAGCGATTGGTGTAGTTTTGGAGAAAGATGGGGCCGTAGTTGAGGATGCCTGCTGGCTGCGATCGGCGAATGATGCTGCCCATATCAACCTGGCAGAACTCGACGCTGTAATAAAGGGCATTAACCTGGCACTTCAATGGGAAGTGAAGAAACTGCGTGTGCACACTGACTCACTTTGCGTGCACCACTGGGTGTCGGACACACTCACGAGCAAGGCCAGGGCACGCACCAAGGCAGCCAGCGAAATGCTGATAAGACGGAGGCTGGAGACTGTGAAAAAACTGGTGACGGAGTACAACCTGTCCGTAGACGTAGTGCTCGTCACCTCGGACTACAACCTCGCCTACAAGCTCACTCGGGTACCACAGAGATGGTATGAGGCTATGAAGAAAGAAGCTAAGCCATTGCCTCTGTGTGCTGCCTCCGTCGAGGAGGACGAAATCAGGAAGATACATCACGACAGAGCGATGCCACCGAACCGTGAAGAGGATCGCGGCCAGGAAGAAGTGTACGATCGCGGAGGCGGTTTACAGATACAACACAACGCCTAAGGACGCCGTGACTGGCGGCAGTGCGCCCGCTGATGCGATTCATCACTACCACGTGCGCGTCAAGGACGTTGAAGTGTGTCTACCCGACCAACGAGAACCCCAGGGGACGTACCAAGTGGGAGACACCGTCTGGGTAAAGCCACCCGGCGGCCGGTGCACCAGCAGCTTTTGGAGGGGGCGGGTCACCGGCGTCATCAGTGAACAGGCCATACTAGTCGATGATACCCCACGCCACGTAAGGGATGTCCGGCCCGCTCTAAGCGCTGACCAATCGGCGAGCAGTGGAAGTAGCGAGTCATCCGACGATGAGCGATGGATCCAACCCGTGCCCCACGAACCTAATGACTCAACTGCGAGCTCTAATGCTGATGCTTCCGATGCCACGTCTGAGAGCTCTGATGAGGAAGTCCCGGCAACACCCCTCCGCAGGAGTGCTCGAATCAAACGGCCACGTCCGCCGTGTCACGTATGTGATCTGGAGACCAGGGGGGAGTGTGAGACTAACCGTAGCCCTCGGCGCAAGAGGGTCCGTGTGTGCCTGGCGTGTGGGGTGGTGGCTGATCCTGTGGTCGGGGCAGCGGAAGAAAGAGTTTCAAGATGGCGCCTGCCTGCTTTTATTAGAGACGGAATCTCGCAGGATCGCGCGAGATCTCGCGGGGATGCAAATTAGCTAGGCCATCTTGAGTAATAAAAATCAGTCCATTGGAGGTGCGAGGCAGTCGGGTTCTGACGTTCGTGGCGATCAGTTCAGTGACCGTTGGGTTCCGTTTCTATTCGTGCAGTCAGCTGAGCTTTGTTAGTTGCCTTCGCGCCGTAGCTGTCATTGTTTGTTGGTTTGCTGTGTGTTGCCGTGGTTCTTCAGTGAAACGCTTCGTCGCCCACGACGAGTCTCACCGTCTCCTACACAAGATACTCTTACAATGCAAGACAGTTCTTTTAACAAAAGACGACTTGACATTTGTTTTGTTACGATTGTCTTCTGTATATTTAGCTGTATTTTATTCCCCAGCTTTAAAAACTGTTCTCGACAATTTTATGTTGATTAACCTGCATTCAATTTTAAGTTGATTAACCTGCATTCAATTTTATGTTGATTAACCTGCATTCAATTTTATGTTGATTAACCTGCATTCAATTTTATGTTGATTAACCTGCATTCAATTTTATGTTGATTAACCTGTATTCACTTTTAAGTTGATTGACTTGCATTCAATTTTATGTTGATTAACCTGCATTCAAATTTATGTTGATTAACCTGCATTCAATTTTATGTTGATTAACCTGTATTCACTTTTAAGTTGATTGACTTGCATTCAATTTTATGTTGATTAACCTGCATTCAAATTTATGTTGATTAACCTGCATTCAATTTTATGTTGATTAACCTGTATTCAATTTTATGTTGATTAACCTGCATTCAATTTTATGTTGATTAACCTGTATTCAATTTTATGTTAATTAATCTGCATTCAATTTTATGTTGATTAACCTGCATTCAATTTTATGTTGATAAATCTGCATTCAATTTTATGTTGATTAACCTGCATTTAATTTTATGTTGATTAACCTGCATTCAATTTTATGTTGATTAACCTGCATTCAATTTTATGTTGATTAACCTGCATTCAATTTTATGTTGATTAACCTGCATTCAATTTTAAGTTGATTAACCTGCGTTCAATTTTATGTTGATTAACCTGCATTCAATTTTATGTTGATTAACCTGCATTCAATTTTATGTTGATTAACCTGCATTCAATTTTATGTTAACCTGCATTCAATTTTATGTTGATTAACCTGCATTCAATTTTAAGTTGATTAACCTGCATTCAATTTTATGTTGATTAACCTGCATTCAATTTTATGTTGATTAACCTGCATTCACTTTTAAGTTGATTAACCTGCATTCAATTTTATGTTGATTAACCTGCATTCAATTTTATGTTGATTAACCTGCATTCAATTTTATGTTGATTAACCTGCATTCAATTTTATGTTGATTAACCTGCATTCAATTTTATGTTGATTAACCTGCATTCAATTTTATGTTGATTAACCTGCATTCAATTTTATGTTGATTAACCTGCATTCAATTTTATGTTGATTAACCTGCATTCAATTTTATGTTGATTAACCTGTATTCAATTTTATGTTGATTAACCTGCATTCAATTTTATGTTGATTAACCTGCATTCTATTTTAAGTTGATTGACCTGCATTCAATTTTATGTTGATTAACCTGCATTCAATTTTATGTTGATTAACCTGCATTCAATTTTAAGTTGATTAACCTGCATTCCATTTTATGTTGATTAACCTGCATTCAATTTTATGTTGATTAACCTGCATTCAATTTTATGTTGAATAACCTGCATTCAATTTTATGTTGATTAACCTGCATTACATTTTATTTTGATTAACCTGCATTCAATTTTATGTTGATTTACCTGCATTCAATTTTATGTTGATTAACCTGCATTCTATTTTAAGTTGATTGACCTGCATTCAATTTTATGTTGATTAACCTGCATTCAATTTTATGTTGATTAACCTGCATTCAATTTTAAGTTGATTAACCTGCATTCCATTTTATGTTGATTAACCTGCATTCAATTTTATGTTGATTAACCTGCATTCAATTTTATGTTGATTAACCTGCATTCAATTTTATGTTGATTAACCTGCATTCAATTTTATGTTGATTAACCTGCATTCAATTTTATGTTGATTAACCTGCATTCAATTTTATGTTGATTAACCTGCATTCAATTTTATGTTGATTAACCTGCATTCAATTTTATGTTTATTAACCTGCATTCAATTTTATGTTGATTAACCTGCATTACATTTTATTTTGATTAACCTGCATTCAATTTTATGTTGATTTACCTGCATTCAATTTTATGTTGATTAACCTGCATTCAATTTTAAGTTGATTGACCTGCATTCAATTTTATGTTGATTAACCTGCATTCAATTTTATGTTGATTAACCTGCATTCAATTTTAAGTTGATTAACCTGCATTCAATTTTATGTTGAATAACCTGCATTCAATTTTATGTTGAATAACCTGCATTCAATTTTATGTTGATTAACCTGCATTCAATTTTATGTTGATTAACCTGCATTCAATTTTATGTTGATTAACCTGCATTCAATTTTATGTTGATTAACCTGCATTCAATTTTATGTTGATTAACCTGCATTCAATTTTATGTTGATTAACCTGCATTCAATTTTATGTTGATTAACCTGCATTCAATTTTATGTTGATTAACCTGCATTCAATTTTATGTTGATTAACCTGCATTCAATTTTATGTTGATTAACCTGCATTCAATTTTAAGTTGATTGACCTGCATTCAATTTTATGTTGATTAACCTGCATTCAATTTTATGTTGATTAACCTGCATTCAATTTTATGTTAACCTGCATTCAATTTTATGTTGATTAACCTGCATTCAATTTTATGTTGATTAACCTGCATTCAATTTTATGTTGATTAACCTGCATTCAATTTTAAGTTGATTGACCTGCATTCAATTTTATGTTGATTAACCTGCATTCAATTTTATGTTGATTAACCTGCATTCAATTTTATGTTAACCTGCATTCAATTTTATGTTGATTAACCTGCATTCAATTTTATGTTGATTAACCTGCATTCAATTTTAAGTTGATTAACCTGCATTCAATTTTATGTTGATTAACCTGCATTCAATTTTATGTTGATTAACCTGCATTCAATTTTATGTTAACCTGCATTCAATTTTATGTTGATTAACCTGCATTCAATTTTATGTTGATTAACCTGCATTCAATTTTATGTTGATTAACCTGCATTCAATTTTATGTTGATTAACCTGCATTCAATTTTATGTTGATTAACCTGCATTCAATTTTAAGTTGATTGACCTGCATTCAATTTTATGTTGATTAACCTGCATTCAATTTTATGTTGATTAACCTGCATTCAATTTTAAGTTGATTAACCTGCATTCCATTTTATGTTGATTAACCTGCATTCAATTTTATGTTGATTAACCTGCATTCAATTTTATGTTGATTAACCTGCATTCAATTTTATGTTGATTAACCTGCATTCAATTTTATGTTGATTAACCTGCATTCAATTTTATGTTGATTAACCTGCATTCAATTTTATGTTGATTAACCTGCATTCAATTTTATGTTGTTTAACCTGCATTCAATTTTATGTTGATTAACCTGCATTCAATTTTAAGTTGATTAACCTGCGTTCAATTTTATGTTGATTAACCTGCATTCAATTTTATGTTGATTAACCTGCATTCAATTTTATGTTGATTAACCTGCATTCAATTTTATGTTGATTAACCTGCATTCAATTTTATGTTGATTAACCTGCATTCAATTTTATGTTGATTAACCTGCATTCAGTTTTATGTTGATTAACCTGCATTCAATTTTATGTTGATTAACCTGCATTCAATTTTATGTTGATTAACCTGCATTCAATTTTATGTTGATTAACCTGCATTCAATTTTATGTTGATTAACCTGCATTCAATTTTATGTTGATTAACCTGCATTCAATTTTATGTTGATTAACCTGCATTCAATTTTATGTTGATTAACCTGCATTCAATTTTATGTTGATTAACCTGCATTCAATTTTATGTTGATTAACCTGCATTCAATTTAAAGTTGATTAACCTGCGTTCAATTTTATGTTGATTAACCTGCATTCAATTTTATGTTGATTAACCTGCATTCAATTTTATGTTGATTAACCTGCATTCAATTTTATGTTGATTAACCTGCATTCAATTTTATGTTGATTAACCTGCATTCAATTTTATGTTGATTAACCTGCATTCAATTTTATGTTGATTAACCTGCATTCAATTTTATGTTGATTAACCTGCATTCAATTTTATGTTGATTAACCTGCATTCAATTTTATGTTGATTAACCTGCATTCAATTTTATGTTGATTAACCTGCATTCAATTTTATGTTGATTAACCTGCATTCAGTTTTATGTTGATTAACCTGCATTCAATTTTATGTTGATTAACCTGCATTCAATTTTATGTTAACCTGCATTCAATTTTATGTTGATTAACCTGCATTCAATTTTAAGTTGATTAACCTGCATTCAATTTTATGTTGATTAACCTGCATTCAATTTTATGTTGATTAACCTGCATTCAATTTTATGTTGATTAACCTGCATTCAATTTTATGTTGATTAACCTGCATTCAATTTTATGTTGATTAACCTGCATTCAATTTTATGTTGATTAACCTGCATTACATTTTATGTTGATTAACCTGCATTCAATTTTATGTTGATTAACCTGCATTCAATTTTATGTTGATTAACCTGCATTCAATTTTATGTTGCTTAACCTGCATTCAATTTTATGTTGATTAACCTGCATTCAGTTTTATGTTGATTAACCTGCATTCAATTTTATGTTGATTAACCTGCATTCAATTTTATGTTGATTAACCTGCATTCAATTTTATGTTAACCTGCATTCAATTTTAAGTTGATTAACCTGCATTCAATTTTATGTTGATTAACCTGCATTCAATTTTATGTTGATTAACCTGCATTCAATTTTATGTTGATTAACCTGCATTCAATTTTATGTTGATTAACCTGCATTCAATTTTATGTTGATTAACCTGCATTCAATTTTATGTTAACCTGCATTCAATTTTAAGTTGATTAACCTGCATTCAATTTTATGTTGATTAACCTGCATTCAATTTTATGTTGATTAACCTGCATTCAATTTTATGTTGATTAACCTGCATTCAATTTTATGTTGATTAACCTGCATTCAATTTTATGTTGCTTAACCTGCATTCAATTTTATGTTGATTAACCTGCATTCAGTTTTATGTTGATTAACCTGCATTCAATTTTATGTTGATTAACCTGCATTCAATTTTATGTTAACCTGCATTCAATTTTATGTTGATTAACCTGCATTCAATTTTAAGTTGATTAACCTGCATTCAATTTTATGTTGATTAACCTGCATTCAATTTTATGTTGATTAACCTGCATTCAATTTTATGTTGATTAACCTGCATTCAATTTTATGTTGATTAACCTGCATTCAATTTTATGTTAACCTGCATTCAATTTTAAGTTGATTAACCTGCATTCAATTTTATGTTGATTAACCTGCATTCAATTTTATGTTGATTAACCTGCATTCAATTTTATGTTGATTAACCTGCATTCAATTTTATGTTGATTAACCTGCATTCAATTTTATGTTGATTAACCTGCATTCAATTTTATGTTGATTAACCTGCATTCAATTTTATGTTGATTAACCTGCATTCAATTTTATGTTGATTAACCTGCATTCAATTTTATGTTGATTAACCTGCATTCAATTTTATGTTGATTAACCTGCATTACATTTTATTTTGATTAACCTGCATTCAATTTTATGTTGATTTACCTGCATTCAATTTTATGTTGATTAACCTGCATTCAATTTTATGTTGATTAACCTGCATTCAATTTTAAGTTGATTAACCTGCATTCAATTTTATGTTGATTAACCTGCATTCAATTTTATGTTGATTAACCTGCATTCAATTTTAAGTTGATTAACCTGCATTCAATTTTATGTTGATTAACCTGCATTCAATTTTATGTTGATTAACCTGCATTCAATTTTATGTTGATTAACCTGCATTCAATTTTATGTTGATTAACCTGCATTCAATTTTATGTTGATTAACCTGCATTCAATTTTATGTTGATTAACCTGCATTCAATTTTATGTTGATTAACCTGCATTCAATTTTATGTTGATTAACCTGCATTCAATTTTATGTTGATTAACCTGCATTCAATTTTATGTTGATTAACCTGCATTACATTTTATTTTGATTAACCTGCATTCAATTTTATGTTGATTTACCTGCATTCAATTTTATGTTGATTAACCTGCATTCAATTTTATGTTGATTAACCTGCATTCAATTTTAAGTTGATTAACCTGCATTCAATTTTATGTTGATTAACCTGCATTCAATTTTATGTTGATTAACCTGCATTCAATTTTAAGTTGATTAACCTGCATTCAATTTTATGTTGATTAACCTGCATTCAATTTTATGTTGATTAACCTGCATTCAATTTTATGTTGATTAACCTGCATTCAATTTTATGTTGATTAACCTGCATTCAATTTTATGTTGATTAACCTGCATTCAATTTTATGTTGATTAACCTGCATTCAATTTTATGTTGATTAACCTGCATTCAATTTTATGTTGATTAACCTGCATTCAATTTTATGTTGATTAACCTGCATTACATTTTATTTTGATTAACCTGCATTCAATTTTATGTTGATTTACCTGCATTCAATTTTATGTTGATTAACCTGCATTCAATTTTATGTTGATTAACCTGCATTCAATTTTAAGTTGATTAACCTGCATTCAATTTTATGTTGATTAACCTGCATTCAATTTTATGTTGATTAACCTGCATTCAATTTTATGTTGATTAACCTGCATTCAATTTTATGTTGATTAACCTGCATTCAATTTTATGTTAACCTGCATTCAATTTTAAGTTGATTAACCTGCATTCAATTTTATGTTGATTAACCTGCATTCAATTTTATGTTGATTAACCTGCATTCAATTTTATGTTGATTAACCTGCATTCAATTTTATGTTGATTAACCTGCATTCAATTTTATGTTGATTAACCTGCATTCAATTTTATGTTGATTAACCTGCATTCAATTTTATGTTGATTAACCTGCATTACATTTTATTTTGATTAACCTGCATTCAATTTTATGTTGATTTACCTGCATTCAATTTTATGTTGATTAACCTGCATTCAATTTTAAGTTGATTGACCTGCATTCAATTTTATGTTGATTAACCTGCATTCAATTTTATGTTGATTAACCTGCATTCAATTTTATGTTGATTAACCTGCATTCAATTTTATGTTGATTAACCTGCATTCAATTTTATGTTGATTAACCTGCATTCAATTTTATGTTGATTAACCTGCATTCAATTTTATGTTGATTAACCTGCATTCAATTTTATGTTGATTAACCTGCATTCAATTTTATGTTGATTAACCTGCATTCAATTTTATGTTGATTAACCTGCATTCAATTTTATGTTGATTAACCTGCATTCAATTTTATGTTGATTAACCTGCATTCAATTTTATGTTGATTAACCTGCATTCAATTTTATGTTGATTAACCTGCATTCAATTTTATGTTGATTAACCTGCATTCAATTTTATGTTGATTAACCTGCATTCAATTTTATGTTGATTAACCTGCATTACATTTTATTTTGATTAACCTGCATTCAATTTTATGTTGATTTACCTGCATTCAATTTTATGTTGATTAACCTGCATTCAATTTTAAGTTGATTTACCTGCATTCAATTTTATGTTGATTAACCTGCATTCAATTTTATGTTGATTAACCTGCATTCAATTTTATGTTGATTAACCTGCATTCAATTTTATGTTGATTAACCTGCGTTCAATTTTAAGTTGATTAACCTGCGTTCAATTTTATGTTGATTAACCTACATTCAATTTTATGTTGATTAACCTGCATTCAATTTTATGTTGATTAACCTGCATTCAATTTTATGTTGATTAACCTGCATTCAATTTTATGTTGATTAACCTGCATTCAATTTTATGTTGATTAACCTGCATTCAATTTTATGTTGATTAACCTGCATTCAATTTTATGTTGATTAACCTGCATTCAATTTTATGTTGATTAACCTGCATTCAATTTTATGTTGATTAACCTGCATTCAATTTTATGTTGATTAACCTGCATTCAATTTTAAGTTGATTAACCTGCGTTCAATTTTATGTTGATTAACCTGCATTCAATTTTATGTTGATTAACCTGCATTCAATTTTATGTTGATTAACCTGCATTCAATTTTATGTTGATTAACCTGCATTCAATTTTATGTTGATTAACCTGCATTCAATTTTATGTTGATTAACCTGCATTCAATTTTAAGTTGATTAACCTGCGTTCAATTTTATGTTGATTAACCTGCATTCAATTTTATGTTGATTAACCTGCATTCAATTTTATGTTGATTAACCTGCATTCAATTTTATGTTGATTAACCTGCATTCAATTTTATGTTGATTAACCTGCATTCAATTTTATGTTGATTAACCTGCGTTCAATTTTAAGTTGATTAACCTGCGTTCAATTTTATGTTGATTAACCTGCATTCAATTTTAAGTTGATTAACCTGCGTTCAATTTTATGTTGATTAACCTGCATTCAATTTTATGTTGATTAACCTGCATTCAATTTTATGTTGATTAACCTGCATTCAATTTTATGTTGATTAACCTGCGTTCAATTTTAAGTTGATTAACCTGCGTTCAATTTTATGTTGATTAACCTACATTCAATTTTATGTTGATTAACCTGCATTCAATTTTATGTTGATTAACCTGCATTCAATTTTATGTTGATTAACCTGCATTCAATTTTATGTTGATTAACCTGCATTCAATTTTATGTTGATTAACCTGCATTCAATTTTATGTTGATTAACCTGCATTCAATTTTATGTTGATTAACCTGCATTCAATTTTATGTTGATTAACCTGCATTCAATTTTATGTTGATTAACCTGCATTCAATTTTATGTTGATTAACCTGCATTCAATTTTAAGTTGATTAACCTGCGTTCAATTTTATGTTGATTAACCTGCATTCAATTTTATGTTGATTAACCTGCATTCAATTTTATGTTGATTAACCTGCATTCAATTTTATGTTGATTAACCTGCATTCAATTTTATGTTGATTAACCTGCATTCAATTTTATGTTGCTTAACCTGCATTCAATTTTATGTTGATTAACCTGCATTCAGTTTTATGTTGATTAACCTGCATTCAATTTTATGTTGATTAACCTGCATTCAATTTTATGTTAACCTGCATTCAATTTTATGTTGATTAACCTGCATTCAATTTTAAGTTGATTAACCTGCATTCAATTTTATGTTCATTAACCTGCATTCAATTTTATGTTGATTAACCTGCATTCAATTTTATGTTGATTAACCTGCATTCAATTTTATGTTGATTAACCTGCATTCAATTTTATGTTGATTAACCTGCATTCAATTTTATGTTGATTAACCTGCATTCAATTTTATGTTAACCTGCATTCAATTTTAAGTTGATTAACCTGCATTCAATTTTATGTTGATTAACCTGCATTCAATTTTATGTTGATTAACCTGCATTCAATTTTATGTTGATTAACCTGCATTCAATTTTATGTTGATTAACCTGCATTCAATTTTATGTTGATTAACCTGCATTCAATTTTATGTTGATTAACCTGCATTCAATTTTATGTTGATTAACCTGCATTCAATTTTATGTTGATTAACCTGCATTCAATTTTATGTTGATTAACCTGCATTCAATTTTATGTTGATTAACCTGCATTCAATTTTATGTTGATTAACCTGCATTCAATTTTATGTTGATTAACCTGCATTCAATTTTAAGTTGATTAACCTGCGTTCAATTTTATGTTGATTAACCTGCATTCAATTTTATGTTGATTAACCTGCATTCAATTTTATGTTGATTAACCTGCATTCAATTTTATGTTGATTAACCTGCATTCAATTTTATGTTGATTAACCTGCATTCAATTTTATGTTGCTTAACCTGCATTCAATTTTATGTTGATTAACCTGCATTCAGTTTTATGTTGATTAACCTGCATTCAATTTTATGTTGATTAACCTGCATTCAATTTTATGTTAACCTGCATTCAATTTTATGTTGATTAACCTGCATTCAATTTTAAGTTGATTAACCTGCATTCAATTTTATGTTCATTAACCTGCATTCAATTTTATGTTGATTAACCTGCATTCAATTTTATGTTGATTAACCTGCATTCAATTTTATGTTGATTAACCTGCATTCAATTTTATGTTGATTAACCTGCATTCAATTTTATGTTAACCTGCATTCAATTTTAAGTTGATTAACCTGCATTCAATTTTATGTTGATTAACCTGCATTCAATTTTAAGTTGATTAACCTGCATTCAATTTTATGTTGATTAACCTGCATTCAATTTTATGTTGATTAACCTGCATTCAATTTTATGTTGATTAACCTGAATTCAATTTTATGTTGATTAACCTGCATTCAATTTTATGTTGAATAACCTGCATTCAATTTTATGTCGATTAACCTGCATTCAGTTTTATGTTGATTAACCTGCATTCAATTTTATGTTGATTAACCTGCATTCAATTTTATGTTGATTAACCTGCATTCAATTTTATGTTGCTTAACCTGCATTCAATTTTATGTTGATTAACCTGCATTCAGTTTTATGTTGATTAACCTGCATTCAATTTTATGTTGATTAACCTGCATTCAATTTTATGTTAACCTGCATTCAATTTTATGTTGATTAACCTGCATTCAATTTTAAGTTGATTAACCTGCATTCAATTTTATGTTCATTAACCTGCATTCAATTTTATGTTGATTAACCTGCATTCAATTTTATGTTGATTAACCTGCATTCAATTTTATGTTGATTAACCTGCATTAAATTTTATGTTGATTAACCTGCATTCAATTTTATGTTAACCTGCATTCAATTTTAAGTTGATTAACCTGCATTCAATTTTATGTTGATTAACCTGCATTCAATTTTAAGTTGATTAACCTGCATTCAATTTTATGTTGATTAACCTGCATTCAATTTTATGTTGATTAACCTGCATTCAATTTTATGTTGATTAACCTGCATTCAATTTTATGTTGATTAACCTGCATTCAATTTTATGTTGATTAACCTGCATTCAATTTTATGTTGAATAACCTGCATTCAATTTTATGTTGATTAACCTGCATTCAGTTTTATGTTGATTAACCTGCATTCAATTTTATGTTGATTAACCTGCATTCAATTTTATGTTGATTAACCTGCATTCAATTTTATGTTGATTTACCTGCATTCAATTTTATGTTGATTAACCTGCATTCAATTTTAAGTTGATTGACCTGCATTCAATTTTATGTTGATTAACCTGCATTCAATTTTATGTTGATTAACCTGCATTCAATTTTAAGTTGATTAACCTGCGTTCAATTTTATGTTGATTAACCTGCATTCAATTTTATGTTGATTAACCTGCATTCAATTTTATGTTGATTAACCTGCATTCAATTTTATGTTAACCTGCATTCAATTTTATGTTGATTAACCTGCATTCAATTTTAAGTTGATTAACCTGCATTCAATTTTATGTTGATTAACCTGCATTCAATTTTATGTTGATTAACCTGCATTCAATTTTATGTTGATTAACCTGCATTCAATTTTAAGTTGATTAACCTGCGTTCAATTTTATGTTGATTAACCTGCATTCAATTTTATGTTGATTAACCTGCATTCAATTTTATGTTGATTAACCTGCATTCAATTTTATGTTGATTAACCTGCATTCAATTTTATGTTGATTAACCTGCATTCAATTTTATGTTAACCTGCATTCAATTTTATGTTGATTAACCTGCATTCAATTTTAAGTTGATTAACCTGCATTCAATTTTATGTTGATTAACCTGCATTCAATTTTATGTTGATTAACCTGCATTCAATTTTATGTTGATTAACCTGCATTCAATTTTATGTTGATTAACCTGCATTCAATTTTATGTTGATTAACCTGCATTCAATTTTATGTTGATTAACCTGCATTCAATTTTATGTTGATTAACCTGCATTCAATTTTATGTTGAATAACCTGCATTCAATTTTATGTTGATTAACCTGCATTCAGTTTTATGTTGATTAACCTGCATTCAATTTTATGTTGATTAACCTGCATTCAATTTTATGTTGATTAACCTGCATTCAATTTTATGTTGATTTACCTGCATTCAATTTTATGTTGATTAACCTGCATTCAATTTTAAGTTGATTGACCTGCATTCAATTTTATGTTGATTAACCTGCATTCAATTTTATGTTGATTAACCTGCATTCAATTTTAAGTTGATTAACCTGCGTTCAATTTTATGTTGATTAACCTGCATTCAATTTTATGTTGATTAACCTGCATTCAATTTTATGTTGATTAACCTGCATTCAATTTTATGTTAACCTGCATTCAATTTTATGTTGATTAACCTGCATTCAATTTTAAGTTGATTAACCTGCATTCAATTTTATGTTGATTAACCTGCATTCAATTTTATGTTGATTAACCTGCATTCAATTTTATGTTGATTAACCTGCATTCAATTTTAAGTTGATTAACCTGCGTTCAATTTTATGTTGATTAACCTGCATTCAATTTTATGTTGATTAACCTGCATTCAATTTTATGTTGATTAACCTGCATTCAATTTTATGTTGATTAACCTGCATTCAATTTTATGTTAACCTGCATTCAATTTTATGTTGATTAACCTGCATTCAATTTTATGTTGATTAACCTGCATTCAATTTTATGTTGATTGACTTGCATTCAATTTTATGTTGATTAACCTGCATTCAATTTTAAGTTGATTAACCTGCATTCAATTTTATGTTGATTAACCTGCATTCAATTTTATGTTGATTAACCTGCATTCAATTTTATGTTGATTAACCTGCATTCAATTTTATGTTGATTAACCTGCATTCAATTTTATGTTGATTAACCTGCATTCAATTTTATGTTGATTAACCTGCATTCAATTTTATGTTGATTGACTTGCATTCAATTTTATGTTGATTAACCTGCATTCAATTTTATGTTGATTAACCTGCATTCAATTTTATGTTGATTAACCTGCATTCAATTTTATGTTGATTAACCTGCATTCAATTTTATGTTGATTAACCTGCATTCAATTTTATGTTGATTAACCTGCATTCAATTTTATGTTGATTAACCTGCATTCAATTTTATGTTGATTAACCTGCATTCAATTTTATGTTGATTAACCTGCATTCAATTTTATGTTGATTAACCTGCATTCAATTTTATGTTGATTAACCTGCATTCAATTTTATGTTGATTAACCTGAATTCAATTTTAAGTTGATTAACCTGCATTCAATTTTAAGTTGATTGACCTGCATTCAATTTTATGTTGATTAACCTGCATTCAATTTTATGTTGATTAACCTGCATTCGATTTTATGTTGATTAACCTGCATTCAATTTTATGTTGATTAACCTGCATTCAATTTTATGTTGATTAACCTGCATTCAATTTTATGTTGATTAACCTGCATTCAATTTTATGTTGATTAACCTGCATTCAATTTTATGTTGATTAACCTGCATTCAATTTTAAGTTGATTGACCTGCATTCAATTTTATGTTGATTAACCTGCATTCAATTTTATGTTGATTAACCTGCATTCGATTTTATGTTGATTAACCTGCATTCAATTTTATGTTGATTAACCTGCATTCAATTTTATGTTGATTAACCTGCATTCAATTTTATGTTGATTAACCTGCATTCAATTTTATGTTGATTAACCTGCATTCAATTTTATGTTGATTAACCTGCATTCAATTTTATGTTGATTAACCTGCATTCAATTTTATGTTGATTAACCTGCATTCAATTTTATGTTGATTAACCTGTATTCAATTTTATGTTGATTAACCTGCATTCAATTTTATGTTAACCTGCATTCAATTTTATGTTGATTAACCTGCATTAAATTTTATGTTGATTAACCTGTATTCACTTTTATGTTGATTAACCTGCATTCAATTTTATGTTGATTAACCTGCATTCAATTTTATGTTGATTAACCTGCATTCAATTTTAAGTTGATTAACCTGTATTCAGTTTTATGTTGATTAACCTGCATTCAATTTTATGTTGATTAACCTGCATTCAATTTTATGTTGATTAACCTGCATTCAATTTTATGTTGATTAACCTGTATTCACTTTTATGTTGATTAACCTGCATTCAATTTTATGTTGATTAACCTGCATTCAATTTTATGTTGATTAACCTGTATTCAATTTTATGTTGATTAACCTGCATTCAATTTTATGTTAACCTGCATTCAATTTTATGTTGATTAACCTGTATTCAATTTTATGTTGATTAACCTGCATTCAATGTTATGTTGATTAACCTGCATTCAATTTTATGTTGATTAACCTGCATTCAATTTTATGTTGATTAACCTGCATTCAATTTTATGTTGATTAACCTGCATTCAATTTTATGTTGATTAACCTGCATTCAATTTTATGTTGATTAACTTGCATTCAATTTTATGTTGATTAACCTGCATTCAATTTTATGTTGATTAACCTGCATTCAATTTTATGTTGATTAACCTGTATTCAATTTTATGTTGATTAACCTGCATTCAATTTTATGTTGATTAACCTGTATTCAATTTTATGTTGATTAACCTGCATTCAATTTTATGTTGATTGACCTGCATTCAATTTTATGTTGATTAACCTGTATTCAATTTTATGTTGATTAACCTGCATTCAATTTTATGTTGATTAACTTGCATTCAATTTTATGTTGATTAACCTGCATTCAATTTTATGTTGATTAACCTGCATTCAATTTTAAGTTGATTAACCTGTATTCAATTTTATGTTGATTAACTTGCATTCAATTTTATGTTGATTAACCTGCATTCAATTTTATGTTGATTAACTTGCATTCAATTTTAAGTTGATTAACCTGTATTCACTTTTATGTTGATTAACCTGCATTCAATTTTATGTTGATTAACCTGTATTCACTTTTATGTTGATTAACCTGCATTCAATTTTATGTTGATTAACCTGCATTCAATTTTATGTTGATTAACCTGCATTCAATTTTATGTTAACCTGCATTCAATTTTATGTTGATTAACCTGCATTCAATTTTATGTTGATTAACCTGTATTCACTTTTATGTTGATTAACCTGCATTCAATTTTATGTTGATTGACCTGCATTCAATTTTATGTTGATTAACCTGTATTCACTTTTATGTTGATTAACCTGCATTCAATTTTATGTTGATTAACCTGCATTCAATTTTATGTTGATTGACCTGCATTCAATTTTATGTTGATTAACCTGCATTCAATTTTATGTTGATTAACCTGCATTCAATTTTATGTTGATTAACCTGCATTCAATTTTATGTTGATTAACCTGCATTCAATTTTATGTTGATTAACCTGCATTCAATTTTATGTTGATTAACCTGCATTCAATTTTATGTTGATTAACCTGCATTCAATTTTATGTTGATTAACCTGAATTCAATTTTATGTTGAATAACCTGCATTCAATTTTATGTTGATTAACCTGCATTCAATTTTATGTTGATTGACCTGCATTCAATTTTATGTTGATTAACCTGCATTCAATTTTATGTTGATTAACCTGCATTCAATTTTATGTTGATTAACCTGCATTCAATTTTATGTTGATTGACCTGCATTCAATTTTATGTTGATTAACCTGCATTCAATTTTATGTTGATTAACCTGTATTCAATTTTATGTTGATTAACCTGCATTCAATTTTATGTTGATTAACCTGCATTCAATTTTATGTTGATTAACCTGCATTCAATTTTATGTTGATTAACCTGCATTCAATTTTAAGTTGATTTACCTGTATTCACTTTTATGTTGATTAACCTGCATTCAATTTTATGTTGATTAACCTGCATTCAATTTTATGTTGATTAACCTGCATTCAATTTTATGTTGATTAACCTGCATTCAATTTTATGTTGATTAACCTGCATTCAATTTTATGTTGATTTACCTGTATTCACTTTTATGTTGATTAACCTGCATTCAATTTTATGTTGATTAACCTGCATTCAATTTAATGTTGATTAACCTGCATTCAATTTTATGTTAACCTGCATTCAATTTTATGTTGATTAACCTGCATTCAATTTTATGTTGATTAACCTGCATTCAATTTTATGTTGATTAACCTGTATTCAATTTTATGTTGATTAACCTGCATTCAATTTTATGTTGATTAACCTGCATTCAATTTTATGTTGATTAACCTGTATTCAATTTTATGTTGATTAACCTGCATTCAATTTTATGTTGATTAACCTGTATTCACTTTTATGTTGATTAACCTGCATTCAATTTTATGTTGATTAACCTGTATTCAATTTTATGTTGATTAACCTGCATTCAATTTTATGTTGATTAACCTGCATTCAATTTTATGTTGATTAACCTGCATTCAATTTTATGTTGATTAACCTGTATTCACTTTTATGTTGATTAACCTGCATTCAATTTTATGTTGATTAACCTGCATTCAATTTTATGTTGATTAACCTGCATTCAATTTTATGTTGATTAACCTGCATTCAATTTTATGTTGATTAACCTGCATTCAATTTTATGTTGATTAACCTGTATTCACTTTTATGTTGATTAACCTGCATTCAATTTTATGTTGATTAACCTGCATTCAATTTTATGTTGATTAACCTGCATTCAATTTTATGTTGATTAACCTGCATTCAATTTTATGTTGATTAACCTGCATTCAATTTTATGTTGATTAACCTGCATTCAATTTTATGTTGATTAACCTGTATTCACTTTTATGTTGATTAACCTGTATTCACTTTTATGTTGATTAACCTGCATTCAATTTTATGTTGATTAACCTGCATTCAATTTTATGTTGATTAACCTGCATTCAATTTTATGTTGATTAACCTGCATTCAATTTTATGTTGATTAACCTGCATTCAATTTTATGTTGATTAACCTGCATTCAATTTTATGTTGATTAACCTGCATTCAATTTTATGTTGATTAACCTGTATTCACTTTTATGTTGATTAACCTGCATTCAATTTTATGTTGATTAACCTGCATTCAATTTTATGTTGATTAACCTGCATTCAATTTTATGTTGATTAACCTGTATTCACTTTTATGTTGATTAACCTGCATTCAATTTTATGTTGATTAACCTGCATTCAATTTTATGTTGATTAACCTGTATTCACTTTTATGTTGATTAACCTGCATTCAATTTTATGTTGATTAACCTGCATTCAATTTTATGTTGATTAACCTGCATTCAATTTTATGTTGATTGACCTGCATTCAATTTTATGTTGATTAACCTGTATTCACTTTTATGTTGATTAACCTGTATTCACTTTTATGTTGATTAACCTGCATTCAATTTTATGTTGATTAACCTGCATTCAATTTTATGTTGATTAACCTGCATTCAATTTTATGTTGATTAACCTGCATTCAATTTTATGTTGATTAACCTGCATTCAATTTTATGTTAACCTGCATTCAATTTTATGTTGATTAACCTGCATTCAATTTTATGTTGATTAACCTGTATTCACTTTTATGTTGATTAACCTGCATTCAATTTTATGTTGATTAACCTGTATTCAATTTTATGTTGATTAACCTGCATTCAATTTTATGTTGATTAACCTGCATTCAATTTTATGTTGATTAACCTGTATTCACTTTTATGTTGATTAACCTGCATTCAATTTTATGTTGATTAACCTGCATTCAATTTTATGTTGATTAACCTGTATTCACTTTTATGTTGATTAACCTGCATTCAATTTTATGTTGATTAACCTGCATTCAATTTTATGTTGATTAACCTGTATTCACTTTTATGTTGATTAACCTGCATTCAATTTTATGTTGATTAACCTGCATTCAATTTTATGTTGATTAACCTGTATTCACTTTTATGTTGATTAACCTGCATTCAATTTTATGTTGATTAACCTGTATTCACTTTTATGTTGATTGACCTGCATTCAATTTTATGTTGATTAACCTGTATTCACTTTTATGTTGATTAACCTGCATTCAATTTTATGTTGATTAACCTGCATTCAATTTTATGTTGATTAACCTGTATTCACTTTTATGTTGATTAACCTGCATTCAATTTTATGTTGATTAACCTGCATTCAATTTTATGTTGATTAACCTGTATTCACTTTTATGTTGATTAACCTGCATTCAATTTTATGTTGATTAACCTGCATTCAATTTTATGTTGATTAACCTGTATTCAATTTTATGTTAACCTGCATTCAATTTTATGTTGATTAACCTGCATTCAATTTTAAGTTGATTAACCTGTATTCACTTTTATGTTGATTAACCTGCATTCAATTTTATGTTGATTAACCTGCATTCAATTTTATGTTGATTAACCTGTATTCAATTTTATGTTAACCTGCATTCAATTTTATGTTGATTAACCTGCATTCAATTTTAAGTTGATTAACCTGTATTCACTTTTATGTTGATTAACCTGCATTCAATTTTATGTTGATTAACCTGCATTCAATTTTATGTTGATTAACCTGTATTCACTTTTATGTTGATTAACCTGCATTCAATTTTATGTTGATTAACCTGCATTCAATTTTATGTTGATTAACCTGCATTCAATTTTATGTTGATTGACCTGCATTCAATTTTATGTTGATTAACCTGTATTCAATTTTATGTTGATTAACCTGCATTCAATTTTATGTTGATTAACCTGCATTCAATTTTATGTTGATTAACCTGTATTCACTTTTATGTTGATTAAGCTGCATTCAATTTTATGTTGATTAACCTGCATTCAATTTTATGTTGATTAACCTGCATTCAATTTTATGTTGATTAACCTGTATTCAATTTTATGTTAACCTGCATTCAATTTTATGTTGATTAACCTGCATTCAATTTTAAGTTGATTAACCTGCATTCAATTTTATGTTGATTAACCTGCATTCAATTTTAAGTTGATTAACCTGCATTCAATTTTATGTTAACCTGCATTCAATTTTATGTTGATTAACCTGCATTCAATTTTATGTTAACCTGCATTCAATTTTATGTTGATTAACCTGCATTCAATTTTATGTTGATTAACCTGTATTCACTTTTATGTTGATTAACCTGCATTCAATTTTATGTTGATTAACCTGCATTCAATTTTATGTTGATTAACCTGCATTCAATTTTATGTTGATTAACCTGTATTCAATTTTATGTTAACCTGCATTCAATTTTATGTTGATTAACCTGCATTCAATTTTAAGTTGATTAACCTGTATTCACTTTTATGTTGATTAACCTGCATTCAATTTTATGTTGATTAACCTGCATTCAATTTTATGTTGATTAACCTGTATTCACTTTTATGTTGATTAACCTGCATTCAATTTTATGTTGATTAACCTGCATTCAATTTTATGTTGATTAACCTGCATTCAATTTTATGTTAACCTGCATTCAATTTTATGTTGATTAACCTGCATTCAATTTTATGTTGATTAACCTGTATTCACTTTTATGTTGATTAACCTGCATTCAATTTTATGTTGATTGACCTGCATTCAATTTTATGTTGATTAACCTGTATTCACTTTTATGTTGATTAACCTGCATTCAATTTTATGTTGATTAACCTGCATTCAATTTTATGTTGATTAACCTGTATTCACTTTTATGTTGATTAACCTGCATTCAATTTTATGTTGATTAACCTGCATTCAATTTTATGTTGATTAACCTGTATTCACTTTTATGTTGATTAACCTGCATTCAATTTTATGTTGATTAACCTGCATTCAATTTTATGTTGATTAACCTGTATTCAATTTTATGTTAACCTGCATTCAATTTTATGTTGATTAACCTGCATTCAATTTTAAGTTGATTAACCTGTATTCACTTTTATGTTGATTAACCTGCATTCAATTTTATGTTGATTAACCTGCATTCAATTTTATGTTGATTAACCTGTATTCACTTTTATGTTGATTAACCTGCATTCAATTTTATGTTGATTAACCTGCATTCAATTTTATGTTGATTAACCTGCATTCAATTTTATGTTAACCTTCATTCAATTTTATGTTGATTAACCTGCATTCAATTTTATGTTGATTAACCTGCATTCAATTTTATGTTGATTAACCTGCATTCAATTTTATGTTGATTGACCTGCATTCAATTTTATGTTGATTAACCTGCATTCAATTTTATGTTGATTAACCTGCATTCAATTTTATGTTGATTAACCTGCATTCAATTTTATGTTGATTAACCTGCATTCAATTTTATGTTGATTAACCTGCATTCAATTTTATGTTGATTAACCTGCATTCAATTTTATGTTGATTAACCTGTATTCAATTTTATGTTGATTAACCTGCATTCAATTTTATGTTGATTAACCTGCATTCAATTTTATGTTGATTAACCTGCATTCAATTTTATGTTGATTAACCTGTATTCACTTTTATGTTGATTAAGCTGCATTCAATTTTATGTTGATTAACCTGCATTCAATTTTATGTTGATTAACCTGCATTCAATTTTATGTTGATTAACCTGTATTCAATTTTATGTTGATTAACCTGCATTCAATTTTATGTTGATTAACCTGCATTCAATTTTATGTTGATTAAGCTGCATTCAATTTTATGTTGATTAACCTGCATTCAATTTTATGTTGATTAACCTGCATTCAATTTTATGTTGATTAACCTGTATTCAATTTTATGTTGATTAACCTGCATTCAATTTTATGTTGATTAACCTGCATTCAATTTTATGTTGATTAACCTGCATTCAATTTTATGTTGATTAACCTGTATTCAATTTTATGTTGATTAACCTGCATTCAATTTTATGTTGATTAACCTGCATTCAATTTTATGTTGATTAAGCTGCATTCAATTTTATGTTGATTAACCTGCATTCAATTTTATGTTGATTAACCTGCATTCAATTTTATGTTGATTAACCTGTATTCAATTTTATGTTGATTAACCTGCATTCAATTTTATGTTGATTAACCTGCATTCAATTTTATGTTGATTAACCTGCATTCAATTTTATGTTGATTAACCTGTATTCACTTTTATGTTGATTAAGCTGCATTCAATTTTATGTTGATTAACCTGCATTCAATTTTATGTTGATTAACCTGCATTCAATTTTATGTTGATTAACCTGTATTCAATTTTATGTTAACCTGCATTCAATTTTATGTTGATTAACCTGCATTCAATTTTAAGTTGATTAACCTGCATTCAATTTTATGTTGATTAACCTGCATTCAATTTTAAGTTGATTAACCTGCATTCAATTTTATGTTAACCTGCATTCAATTTTATGTTGATTAACCTGCATTCAATTTTATGTTAACCTGCATTCAATTTTATGTTGATTAACCTGCATTCAATTTTATGTTGATTAACCTGTATTCACTTTTATGTTGATTAACCTGCATTCAATTTTATGTTGATTAACCTGCATTCAATTTTATGTTGATTAACCTGCATTCAATTTTATGTTGATTAACCTGTATTCAATTTTATGTTGATTAACCTGTATTCACTTTTATGTTGATTAACCTGCATTCAATTTTATGTTGATTGACCTGCATTCAATTTTATGTTAACCTGCATTCAATTTTATGTTGATTAACCTGCATTCAATTTTATGTTGATTAACCTGTATTCAATTTTATGTTGATTAACCTGCATTCAATGTATGTTGATTAACCTGCATTCAATTTTATGTTGATTAACCTGCATTCAATGTATGTTGATTAACCTGCATTCAATTTTATGTTGATTAACCTGCATTCAATTTTATGTTGATTAACCTGCATTCAATGTATGTTGATTAACCTGCATTCAATTTTATGTTGATTAACCTGCATTCAATGTATGTTGATTAACCTGCATTCAATTTTATGTTGATTAACCTGCATTCAATTTTATGTTGATTAACCTGCATTCAATTTTATGTTGATTAACCTGCATTCAATTTTATGTTGAATAACCTGCATTCAATTTTATGTTGATTAACCTGCATTCAATTTTATGTTGATTAACCTGCATTCAATTTTATGTTGATTAACCTGTATTCAATTTTATGTTGATTAACCTGCATTCAATTTTATGTTGATTAACCTGTATTCAATTTTATGTTGATTAACCTGTATTCAATTTTATGTTGAATAACCTGCATTCAATGTATGTTGATTAACCTGCATTCAATTTTATGTTGATTAACCTGCATTCAATTTTATGTTGATTAACCTGCATTCAATTTTATGTTGATTAACCTGCATTCAATTTTATGTTGATTAACCTGCATTCAATTTTATGTTGATTAACCTGTATTCAATTTTATGTTGATTAACCTGTATTCAATTTTATGTTGATTAACCTGCATTCAATTTTATGTTGAATAACCTGCATTCAATGTATGTTGATTAACCTGCATTCAATTTTATGTTGATTAACCTGCATTCAATTTTATGTTGATTAACCTGCATTCAATTTTATGTTGATTAACCTGTATTCAATTTTATGTTGATTAACCTGTATTCACTTTTATGTTGATTAAGCTGCATTCAATTTTATGTTGATTAACCTGCATTCAATTTTATGTTGAATAACCTGCATTCAATGTATGTTGATTAACCTGCATTCAATTTTATGTTGATTAACCTGCATTCAATTTTATGTTGATTAACCTGCATTCAATTTTATGTTGATTAACCTGTATTCACTTTTATGTTGATTAAGCTGCATTCAATTTTATGTTGATTAACCTGCATTCAATTTTATGTTGAATAACCTGCATTCAATGTATGTTGATTAACCTGCATTCAATTTTATGTTGATTAACCTGCATTCAATTTTATGTTGATTAACCTGCATTCAATTTTATGTTGATTAACCTGTATTCAATTTTATGTTAACCTGCATTCAATTTTATGTTGATTAACCTGCATTCAATTTTAAGTTGATTAACCTGCATTCAATTTTATGTTGATTAACCTGCATTCAATTTTAAGTTGATTAACCTGCATTCAATTTTATGTTGATTAACCTGCATTCAATTTTATGTTAACCTGCATTCAATTTTATGTTGATTAACCTGCATTCAATTTTATGTTGATTAACCTGTATTCACTTTTATGTTGATTAACCTGCATTCAATTTTATGTTGATTGACCTGCATTCAATTTTATGTTGATTAACCTGTATTCACTTTTATGTTGATTAACCTGCATTCAATTTTATGTTGAATAACCTGCATTCAATTTTATGTTGATTAACCTGCATTCAATTTTATGTTGATTAACCTGCATTCAATTTTATGTTAACCTGCATTCAATTTTATGTTGATTAACCTGCATTCAATTTTATGTTGATTAACCTGTATTCACTTTTATGTTGATTAACCTGCATTCAATTTTATGTTGATTGACCTGCATTCAATTTTATGTTGATTAACCTGTATTCACTTTTATGTTGATTAACCTGCATTCAATTTTATGTTGAATAACCTGCATTCAATTTTATGTTGATTAACCTGCATTCAATTTTAAGTTGATTAACCTGCATTCAATTTTATGTTGATTAACCTGCATTCAATTTTATGTTGATTAACCTGCATTCAATTTTATGTTGATTAACCTGCATTCAATTTTATGTTGATTAACCTGTATTCAATTTTATGTTAACCTGCATTCAATTTTATGTTGATTAACCTGCATTCAATTTTAAGTTGATTAACCTGTATTCACTTTTATGTTGATTAACCTGCATTCAATTTTATGTTGATTAACCTGCATTCAATTTTATGTTGATTAACCTGTATTCACTTTTATGTTGATTAACCTGCATTCAATTTTATGTTGATTAACCTGCATTCAATTTTATGTTGATTAACCTGCATTCAATTTTATGTTGATTAACCTGTATTCAATTTTATGTTAACCTGCATTCAATTTTATGTTGATTAACCTGCATTCAATTTTAAGTTGATTAACCTGTATTCACTTTTATGTTGATTAACCTGCATTCAATTTTATGTTGATTAACCTGCATTCAATTTTATGTTGATTAACCTGTATTCACTTTTATGTTGATTAACCTGCATTCAATTTTATGTTGATTAACCTGCATTCAATTTTATGTTGATTAACCTGCATTCAATTTTATGTTAACCTGCATTCAATTTTATGTTGATTAACCTGCATTCAATTTTATGTTGATTAACCTGCATTCAATTTTATGTTGATTAACCTGCATTCAATTTTATGTTGATTAACCTGCATTCAATTTTATGTTGATTAACCTGCATTCAATTTTATGTTGATTAACCTGCATTCAATTTTATGTTGATTAACCTGCATTACATTTTATGTTGATTAACCTGTATTCAATTTTAAGTTGATTAACCTGCATTCAATTTTATGTTGATTAACCTGCATTCAATTTTATGTTGATTAACCTGAATTCACTTTTATGTTGATTAACCTGCATTCAATTTTATGTTGATTAACCTGCATTCAATTTTATGTTGATTAACCTGCATTCAATTTTATGTTGATTAACCTGTATTCAATTTTATGTTAACCTGCATTCAATTTTATGTTGATTAACCTGCATTCAATTTTAAGTTGATTAACCTGTATTCACTTTTATGTTGATTAACCTGCATTCAATTTTATGTTGATTAACCTGCATTCAATTTTATGTTGATTAACCTGTATTCACTTTTATGTTGATTAACCTGCATTCAATTTTATGTTGATTAACCTGTATTCAATTTTATGTTGATTAACCTGCATTCAATTTTATGTTGATTAACCTGTATTCAATTTTATGTTGATTAACCTGCATTCAATTTTATGTTGATTAACCTGCATTCAATTTTATGTTAACCTGCATTCAATTTTATGTTGATTAACCTGCATTCAATTTTATGTTGATTAACCTGCATTCAATTTTATGTTGATTAACCTGCATTCAATTTTATGTTGATTAACCTGCATTCAATTTTATGTTGATTAACCTGCATTCAATTTTATGTTGATTAACCTGAATTCACTTTTATGTTGATTAACCTGCATTCAATTTTATGTTGATTAACCTGCATTCAATTTTATGTTGATTAACCTGTATTCACTTTTATGTTGATTAACCTGCATTCAATTTTATGTTGATTAACCTGCATTCAATTTTATGTTGATTAACCTGTATTCAATTTTATGTTAACCTGCATTCAATTTTATGTTGATTAACCTGCATTCAATTTTAAGTTGATTAACCTGTATTCACTTTTATGTTGATTAACCTGCATTCAATTTTATGTTGATTAACCTGCATTCAATTTTAAGTTGATTAACCTGCATTCAATTTTATGTTGATTAACCTGCATTCAATTTTATGTTGATTAACCTGTATTCACTTTTATGTTGATTAACCTGCATTCAATTTTATGTTGATTAACCTGCATTCAATTTTATGTTGATTAACCTGCATTCAATTTTATGTTGATTAACCTGTATTCAATTTTATGTTAACCTGCATTCAATTTTATGTTGATTAACCTGCATTCAATTTTAAGTTGATTAACCTGTATTCACTTTTATGTTGATTAACCTGCATTCAATTTTATGTTGATTAACCTGCATTCAATTTTATGTTGATTAACCTGTATTCACTTTTATGTTGATTAACCTGCATTCAATTTTATGTTGATTAACCTGCATTCAATTTTATGTTGATTAACCTGCATTCAATTTTATGTTAACCTGCATTCAATTTTATGTTGATTAACCTGCATTCAATTTTATGTTGATTAACCTGCATTCAATTTTATGTTGATTAACCTGCATTCAATTTTATGTTGATTAACCTGCATTCAATTTTATGTTGATTAACCTGTATTCAATTTTATGTTAACCTGCATACAATTTTATGTTGATTAACCTGCATTCAATTTTAAGTTGATTAACCTGTATTCACTTTTATGTTGATTAACCTGCATTCAATTTTATGTTGATTAACCTGCATTCAATTTTATGTTGATTAACCTGCATTCAATTTTATGTTGATTAACCTGAATTCAATTTTATGTTGATTAACCTGTATTCAATTTTATGTTGATTAACCTGCATTCAATTTTATGTTGATTAACCTGCATTCAATTTTATGTTGATTGACCTGCATTCAATTTTATGTTAACCTGCATTCAATTTTATGTTGATTAACCTGCATTCAATTTTATGTTGATTAACCTGCATTCAATTTTATGTTGATTAACCTGCATTCAATTTTATGTTGATTAACCTGCATTCAATTTTATGTTGATTAACCTGTATTCAATTTTATGTTAACCTGCATTCAATTTTATGTTGATTAACCTGCATTCAATTTTAAGTTGATTAACCTGTATTCACTTTTATGTTGATTAACCTGCATTCAATTTTATGTTGATTAACCTGCATTCAATTTTATGTTGATTAACCTGCATTCAATTTTATGTTAACCTGCATTCAATTTTATGTTGATTAACCTGCATTCAATTTTATGTTGATTAACCTGCATTCAATTTTATGTTGATTAACCTGCATTCAATTTTATGTTGATTGACCTGCATTCAATTTTATGTTGATTAACCTGTATTCACTTTTATGTTGATTAACCTGCATTCAATTTTATGTTGATTGACCTGCATTCAATTTTATGTTGATTAACCTGCATTCAATTTTATGTTGATTAACCTGCATTCAATTTTATGTTGATTAACCTGTATTCAATTTTATGTTAACCTGCATTCAATTTTATGTTGATTAACCTGCATTCAATTTTAAGTTGATTAACCTGTATTCACTTTTATGTTGATTAACCTGCATTCAATTTTATGTTGATTAACCTGCATTCAATTTTATGTTGATTAACCTGCATTCAATTTTATGTTAACCTGCATTCAATTTTATGTTGATTAACCTGCATTCAATTTTATGTTGATTGACCTGCATTCAATTTTATGTTGATTAACCTGTATTCACTTTTATGTTGATTAACCTGCATTCAATTTTATGTTGATTGACCTGCATTCAATTTTATGTTGATTAACCTGTATTCAATTTTATGTTGATTGACCTGCATTCAATTTTATGTTGATTAACCTGTATTCACTTTTATGTTGATTAACCTGCATTCAATTTTATGTTGATTAACCTGCATTCAATTTTATGTTGATTGACCTGCATTCAATTTTATGTTGATTAACCTGTATTCACTTTTATGTTGATTAACCTGCATTCAATTTTATGTTGATTAACCTGCATTCAATTTTATGTTGATTAACCTGTATTCAATTTTATGTTGATTAACCTGCATTCAATTTTATGTTGATTAACCTGCATTCAATTTTAAGTTGATTAACCTGCATTCAATTTTATGTTGATTAACCTGCATTCAATTTTATGTTTATTAACCTGCATTCAATTTTATGTTGATTAACCTGCATTCAATTTTAAGTTGATTAACCTGTATTCAATTTTATGTTTATTAACCTGCATTCAATTTTCAGTTGATTAACCTGCATTCAATTTTATGTTGATTAACCTGCATTCAATTTTATGTTGATTAACCTGCATTCAATTTTATGTTGATTAACCTGCATTCAATTTTATGTTGATTAACCTGAATTCAATTTTATGTTGATTAACCTGTATTCAATTTTATGTTGATTAACCTGCATTCAATTTTATGTTGATTAACCTGCATTCAATTTTATGTTGATTGACCTGCATTCAATTTTATGTTAACCTGCATTCAATTTTATGTTGATTAACCTGCATTCAATTTTATGTTGATTAACCTGCATTCAATTTTATGTTGATTAACCTGCATTCAATTTTATGTTGATTAACCTGCATTCAATTTTATGTTGATTAACCTGTATTCAATTTTATGTTAACCTGCATTCAATTTTATGTTGATTAACCTGCATTCAATTTTAAGTTGATTAACCTGTATTCACTTTTATGTTGATTAACCTGCATTCAATTTTATGTTGATTAACCTGCATTCAATTTTATGTTGATTAACCTGCATTCAATTTTATGTTAACCTGCATTCAATTTTATGTTGATTAACCTGCATTCAATTTTATGTTGATTAACCTGCATTCAATTTTATGTTGATTAACCTGCATTCAATTTTATGTTGATTGACCTGCATTCAATTTTATGTTGATTAACCTGTATTCACTTTTATGTTGATTAACCTGCATTCAATTTTATGTTGATTGACCTGCATTCAATTTTATGTTGATTAACCTGCATTCAATTTTATGTTGATTAACCTGCATTCAATTTTATGTTGATTAACCTGTATTCAATTTTATGTTAACCTGCATTCAATTTTATGTTGATTAACCTGCATTCAATTTTAAGTTGATTAACCTGTATTCACTTTTATGTTGATTAACCTGCATTCAATTTTATGTTGATTAACCTGCATTCAATTTTATGTTGATTAACCTGCATTCAATTTTATGTTAACCTGCATTCAATTTTATGTTGATTAACCTGCATTCAATTTTATGTTGATTGACCTGCATTCAATTTTATGTTGATTAACCTGTATTCACTTTTATGTTGATTAACCTGCATTCAATTTTATGTTGATTGACCTGCATTCAATTTTATGTTGATTAACCTGTATTCAATTTTATGTTGATTGACCTGCATTCAATTTTATGTTGATTAACCTGTATTCACTTTTATGTTGATTAACCTGCATTCAATTTTATGTTGATTAACCTGCATTCAATTTTATGTTGATTGACCTGCATTCAATTTTATGTTGATTAACCTGTATTCACTTTTATGTTGATTAACCTGCATTCAATTTTATGTTGATTAACCTGCATTCAATTTTATGTTGATTAACCTGTATTCAATTTTATGTTGATTAACCTGCATTCAATTTTATGTTGATTAACCTGCATTCAATTTTAAGTTGATTAACCTGCATTCAATTTTATGTTGATTAACCTGCATTCAATTTTATGTTTATTAACCTGCATTCAATTTTATGTTGATTAACCTGCATTCAATTTTAAGTTGATTAACCTGTATTCAATTTTATGTTTATTAACCTGCATTCAATTTTCAGTTGATTAACCTGCATTCAATTTTATGTTGATTAACCTGCATTCAATTTTATGTTGATTAACCTGTATTCAATTTTATGTTGATTAACCTGCATTCAATTTTATGTTAACCTGCATTCAATTTTATGTTGATTAACCTGCATTCAATTTTATGTTGATTAACCTGTATTCAATTTTATGTTGATTAACCTGTATTCAATTTTATGTTGATTAACCTGCATTCAATTTTATGTTGATTAACCTGCATTCAATTTTATGTTGATTAACCTGCATTCAATTTTATGTTGATTAACCTGCATTCAATTTTATGTTGATTAACCTGCATTCAATTTTATGTTAACCTGCATTCAATTTTATGTTGATTAACCTGTATTCAATTTTATGTTGATTAACCTGCATTCAATTTTATGTTAACCTGCATTCAATTTTATGTTGATTAACCTGCATCCAATTTTATGTTGATTAACCTGCATTCAATTTTATGTTGATTAACCTGCATTCAATTTTATGTTGATTAACCTGCATTCAATTTTATGTTGATTAACCTGCATTCAATTTTATGTTGATTAACCTGCATTCAATTTTATGTTGATTAACCTGCATTCAATTTTATGTTGATTAACCTGCATTCAATTTTATGTTGATTAACCTGTATTCAATTTTATGTTGATTAACCTGCATTCAATTTTATGTTGATTAACCTGCATTCAATTTTATGTTGATTAACCTGCATTCAATTTTATGTTGATTAACCTGCATTCAATTTTATGTTAACCTGCATTCAATTTTATGTTGATTAACCTGCATTCAATTTTATGTTGATTAACCTGCATTCAATTTTATGTTGATTAACCTGCATTCAATTTTATGTTGATTAACCTGCATTCAATTTTATGTTGATTAACCTGCATTCAATTTTATGTTGATTGACCTGCATTCAATTTTATGTTGATTAACCTGTATTCAATTTTATGTTGATTAACCTGCATTCAATTTTATGTTGATTAACCTGCATTCAATTTTATGTTGATTAACCTGCATTCAATTTTATGTTGATTGACCTGCATTCAATTTTATGTTGATTAACCTGTATTCACTTTTATGTTGATTAACCTGCATTCAATTTTATGTTGATTGACCTGCATTCAATTTTATGTTGATTAACCTGCATTCAATTTTATGTTAACCTGCATTCAATTTTATGTTGATTAACCTGCATTCAATTTTAAGTTGATTAACCTGTATTCACTTTTATGTTGATTAACCTGCATTCAATTTTATGTTGATTAACCTGCATTCAATTTTATGTTGATTAACCTGCATTCAATTTTATGTTAACCTGCATTCAATTTTATGTTGATTAACCTGCATTCAATTTTATGTTGATTAACCAGCATTCAATTTTATGTTGATTAACCTGCATTCAATTTTATGTTGATTGACCTGCATTCAATTTTATGTTGATTAACCTGTATTCACTTTTATGTTGATTAACCTGCATTCAATTTTATGTTGATTGACCTGCATTCAATTTTATGTTGATTAACCTGTATTCACTTTTATGTTGATTAACCTGCATTCAATTTTATGTTGATTAACCTGCATTCAATTTTATGTTGATTAACCTGTATTCACTTTTATGTTGATTAACCTGCATTCAATTTTATGTTGATTAACCTGCATTACATTTTATTTTGATTAACCTGCATTCAATTTTATGTTGATTAACCTGCATTACATTTTATGTTGATTAACCTGCATTACATTTTATTTTGATTAACCTGCATTCAATTTTATGTTGATTAACCTGCATTCAATTTTATGTTGATTAACCTGCATTCAATTTTATGTTGATTAACCTGCATTCAATTTTATGTTGATTAACCTGCATTCAATTTTATGTTGATTAACCTGCATTCAATTTTATGTTGATTAACCTGCATTCAATTTTATGTTGATTAACCTGCATTACATTTTATTTTGATTAACCTGCATTCAATTTTATGTTGATTAACCTGCATTACATTTTATTTTGATTAACCTGCATTCAATTTTATGTTGATTAACCTGCATTCAATTTTATGTTGATTAACCTGCATTCAATTTTATGTTGATTAACCTGCATTCAATTTTATGTTGATTAACCTGCATTCAATTTTATGTTGATTGACCTGCATTCAATTTTATGTTGATTAACCTGTATTCACTTTTATGTTGATTAACCTGCATTCAATTTTATGTTGATTAACCTGCATTACATTTTATTTTGATTAACCTGCATTCAATTTTATGTTGATTAACCTGCATTCAATTTTATGTTGATTAACCTGCATTCAATTTTATGTTGATTAACCTGCATTCAATTTTATGTTGATTAACCTGCATTCAATTTTATGTTAACCTGCATTCAATTTTATGTTGATTAACCTGCATTCAATTTTAAGTTGATTAACCTGTATTCACTTTTATGTTGATTAACCTGCATTCAATTTTATGTTGATTGACCTGCATTCAATTTTATGTTGATTAACCTGTATTCACTTTTATGTTGATTAACCTGCATTCAATTTTATGTTGATTAACCTGCATTCAATTTTATGTTGATTAACCTGTATTCACTTTTATGTTGATTAACCTGCATTCAATTTTATGTTGATTAACCTGCATTCAATTTTATGTTGATTAACCTGCATTCAATTTTATGTTGATTAACCTGCATTCAATTTTATGTTGATTAACCTGCATTCAATTTTATGTTAACCTGCATTCAATTTTATGTTGATTAACCTGCATTCAATTTTATGTTGATTAACCTGCATTCAATTTTATGTTGATTAACCTGCATTCAATTTTATGTTAACCTGCATTCAATTTTATGTTGATTAACCTGCATTCAATTTTATGTTAACCTGCATTCAATTTTATGTTGATTAACCTGCATTCAATTTTATGTTGATTAACCTGCATTCAATTTTATGTTGATTAACCTGCATTCAATTTTATGTTGATTAACCTGCATTCAATTTTATGTTAACCTGCATTCAATTTTATGTTGATTAACCTGCATTCAATTTTATGTTGATTAACCTGCATTCAATTTTATGTTAACCTGCATTCAATTTTATGTTGATTAACCTGCATTCAATTTTATGTTGATTAACCTGCATTCAATTTTATGTTGATTGACCTGCATTCAATTTTAAGTTGATTAACCTGCGTTCAATTTTATGTTGATTAACCTGCATTCAATTTTATGTTGATTAACCTGCATTCAATTTTATGTTGATTAACCTGCATTCAATTTTATGTTGATTAACCTGCATTAAATTTTATGTTAACCTGCATTCAATTTTATGTTAACCTGCATTCAATTTTATGTTGATTAACCTGCATTAAATTTTATGTTGATTGACCTGCATTCAATTTTAAGTTGATTAACCTGCATTCAATTTTATGTTGATTAACCTGCATTCAATTTTAAGTTGATTAACCTGCATTAAATTTTATGTTGATTAACCTGCATTCAATTTTATGTTGATTAACCTGCATTCAATTTTATGTTGATTAACCTGCATTCAATTTTATGTTGATTAACCTGCATTCAATTTTATGTTGATTGACCTGCATTCAATTTTAAGTTGATTGACCTGCATTCAATTTTATGTTGATTAACCTGCATTCAATTTTATGTTGATTAACCTGCATTAAATTTTATGTTGATTAACCTGCATTCAATTTTATGTTGATTAACCTGCATTCAATTTTATGTTGATTAACCTGCATTCAATTTTAAGTTGATTAACCTGCATTAAATTTTATGTTGATTAACCTGCATTCAATTTTATGTTGATTAACCTGCATTCAATTTTATGTTGATTAACCTGCATTCAATTTTATGTTGATTAACCTGCATTCAATTTTATGTTAACCTGCATTCAATTTTATGTTGATTAACCTGCATTCAATTTTATGTTGATTAACCTGCATTCAATTTTATGTTAACCTGCATTCAATTTTATGTTGATTAACCTGCATTCAATTTTAAGTTGATTAACCTGTATTCACTTTTATGTTGATTAACCTGCATTCAATTTTATGTTGATTGACCTGCATTCAATTTTATGTTGATTAACCTGTATTCACTTTTATGTTGATTAACCTGCATTCAATTTTATGTTGATTAACCTGCATTCAATTTTATGTTGATTAACCTGTATTCACTTTTATGTTGATTAACCTGCATTCAATTTTATGTTGATTAACCTGCATTCAATTTTATGTTGATTAACCTGCATTCAATTTTATGTTGATTAACCTGCATTCAATTTTATGTTGATTAACCTGCATTCAATTTTATGTTAACCTGCATTCAATTTTATGTTGATTAACCTGCATTCAATTTTATGTTGATTAACCTGCATTCAATTTTATGTTGATTAACCTGCATTCAATTTTATGTTAACCTGCATTCAATTTTATGTTGATTAACCTGCATTCAATTTTATGTTAACCTGCATTCAATTTTATGTTGATTTACCTGCATTCAATTTTATGTTGATTAACCTGCATTCAATTTTATGTTGATTAACCTGCATTCAATTTTATGTTGATTAACCTGCATTCAATTTTATGTTAACCTGCATTCAATTTTATGTTGATTAACCTGCATTCAATTTTATGTTGATTAACCTGCATTCAATTTTATGTTAACCTGCATTCAATTTTATGTTGATTAACCTGCATTCAATTTTATGTTGATTAACCTGCATTCAATTTTATGTTGATTGACCTGCATTCAATTTTAAGTTGATTAACCTGCGTTCAATTTTATGTTGATTAACCTGCATTCAATTTTATGTTGATTAACCTGCATTCAATTTTATGTTGATTAACCTGCATTCAATTTTATGTTGATTAACCTGCATTAAATTTTATGTTAACCTGCATTCAATTTTATGTTAACCTGCATTCAATTTTATGTTGATTAACCTGCATTAAATTTTATGTTGATTGACCTGCATTCAATTTTAAGTTGATTAACCTGCATTCAATTTTATGTTGATTAACCTGCATTCAATTTTAAGTTGATTAACCTGCATTAAATTTTATGTTGATTAACCTGCATTCAATTTTATGTTGATTAACCTGCATTCAATTTTATGTTGATTAACCTGCATTCAATTTTATGTTGATTAACCTGCATTCAATTTTATGTTGATTGACCTGCATTCAATTTTAAGTTGATTGACCTGCATTCAATTTTATGTTGATTAACCTGCATTCAATTTTATGTTGATTAACCTGCATTAAATTTTATGTTGATTAACCTGCATTCAATTTTATGTTGATTAACCTGCATTCAATTTTATGTTGATTAACCTGCATTCAATTTTAAGTTGATTAACCTGCATTAAATTTTATGTTGATTAACCTGCATTCAATTTTATGTTGATTAACCTGCATTCAATTTTATGTTGATTAACCTGCATTCAATTTTATGTTGATTGACCTGCATTCAATTTTATGTTGATTGACCTGCATTCAATTTTATGTTGATTAACCTGCATTCAATTTTAAGTTGATTGACCTGCATTCAATTTTATGTTGATTGACCTGCATTCAATTTTATGTTGATTGACCTGCATTCAATTTTATGTTAACCTGCATTCAATTTTATGTTGATTAACCTGCATTCAATTTTATGTTGATTAACCTGCATTCAATTTTATGTTGATTAACCTGCATTCAATTTTATGTTGATTAACCTGCATTCAATTTTAAGTTGATTAACCTGCATTAAATTTTATGTTGATTAACCTGCATTCAATTTTATGTTGATTAACCTGCATTCAATTTTATGTTGATTAACCTGCATTCAATTTTATGTTGATTGACCTGCATTCAATTTTAAGTTGATTGACCTGCATTCAATTTTATGTTGATTAACCTGCATTCAATTTTATGTTGATTAACCTGCATTCAATTTTATGTTAACCTGCATTCAATTTTATGTTGATTAACCTGCATTCAATTTTATGTTGATTAACCTGTATTCACTTTTATGTTGATTAACCTGCATTCAATTTTATGTTGATTAACCTGCATTCAATTTTATGTTGATTGACCTGCATTAAATTTTAAGTTGATTAACCTGCGTTCAATTTTATGTTGATTAACCTGCATTCAATTTTATGTTGATTAACCTGCATTCAATTTTATGTTGATTAACCTGCATTCAATTTTATGTTGATTAACCTGCATTCAATTTTATGTTAACCTGCATTCAATTTTATGTTGATTAACCTGCATTCAATTTTATGTTAACCTGCATTAAATTTTATGTTGATTAACCTGCATTCAATTTTATGTTAATTAACCTGCATTCAATTTTATGTTAACCTGCATTCAATTTTATGTTGATTAACCTGCATTCAATTTTATGTTAACCTGCATTAAATTTTATGTTGATTAACCTGCATTCAATTTTATGTTAATTAACCTGCATTCAATTTTATGTTGATTAACCTGCATTCAATTTTATGTTGATTAACCTGCATTCAATTTTAAGTTGATTAACCTGCATTCAATTTTATGTTGATTAACCTGCATTCAATTTTATGTTGCTTAACCTGCATTCAATTTTATGTTGATTAACCTGCATTCAATTTTATGTTGATTAACCTGTATTCACTTTTATGTTGATTAACCTGCATTCAATTTTATGTTGATTAACCTGCATTCAATTTTATGTTAACCTGCATTCAATTTTATGTTGATTAACCTGCATTCAATTTTATGTTGATTAACCTGTATTCACTTTTATGTTGATTAACCTGCATTCAATTTTATGTTGATTAACCTGCATTCAATTTTATGTTGATTAACCTGTATTCACTTTTATGTTGATTAACCTGCATTCAATTTTATGTTGATTAACCTGCATTCAATTTTATGTTGATTAACCTGCATTCAATTTTATGTTAACCTGCATTCAATTTTATGTTGATTAACCTGCATTCAATTTTATGTTGATTAACCTGTATTCACTTTTATGTTGATTAACCTGCATTCAATTTTATGTTGATTAACCTGCATTCAATTTTATGTTGATTAACCTGCATTACATTTTATGTTGATTAACCTGCATTCAATTTTATGTTGATTAACCTGCATTCAATTTTATGTTAACCTGCATTCAATTTTATGTTGATTAACCTGCATTCAATTTTATGTTGATTAACCTGCATTCAATTTTATGTTGATTAACCTGCATTCAATTTTATGTTGATTGACCTGCATTCAATTTTATGTTGATTAACCTGCATTACATTTTATGTTGATTAACCTGCATTCAATTTTATGTTAACCTGCATTCAATTTTATGTTGATTAACCTGCATTCAATTTTATGTTGATTAACCTGTATTCACTTTTATGTTGATTAACCTGCATTCAATTTTATGTTGATTAACCTGCATTACATTTTATGTTGATTAACCTGCATTCAATTTTATGTTGATTAACCTGCATTACATTTTATGTTGATTAACCTGCATTCAATTTTATGTTGATTAACCTGCATTACATTTTATGTTGATTAACCTGCATTCAATTTTATGTTGATTAACCTGCATTACATTTTATGTTGATTAACCTGCATTCAATTTTATGTTGATTAACCTGCATTCAATTTTATGTTGATTAACCTGTATTCACTTTTATGTTGATTAACCTGCATTCAATTTTATGTTGATTAACCTGCATTACATTTTATGTTGATTAACCTGCATTCAATTTTATGTTGATTAACCTGCATTACATTTTATGTTGATTAACCTGCATTCAATTTTATGTTGATTAACCTGCATTCAATTTTATGTTAACCTGCATTCAATTTTATGTTGATTAACCTGCATTCAATTTTATGTTAACCTGCATTCAATTTTATGTTGATTAACCTGCATTCAATTTTATGTTGATTAACCTGCATTCAATTTTAAGTTGATTAACCTGCGTTCAATTTTATGTTGATTAACCTGCATTCAATTTTATGTTGATTAACCTGCATTCAATTTTATGTTGATTAACCTGTATTCAATTTTATGTTGATTAACCTGCATTCAATTTTATGTTGATTGACCTGCATTCAATTTTATGTTGATTGACCTGCATTCAATTTTATGTTGATTAACCTGCATTCAATTTTATGTTGATTAACCTGTATTCAATTTTATGTTGATTAACCTGCATTCAATTTTATGTTGATTAACCTGCATTCAATTTTATGTTGATTAACCTGCATTCAATTTTATGTTGATTAACCTGCATTCAATTTTATGTTGATTAACCTGTATTCAATTTTATGTTGATTAACCTGCATTCAATTTTATGTTGATTGACCTGCATTCAATTTTATGTTGATTAACCTGAATTCAATTTTATGTTGATTGACCTGCATTCAATTTTAAGTTGATTAACCTGCATTCAATTTTATGTTGATTAACCTGCATTCAATTTTATGTTGATTAACCTGCATTCAATTTTATGTTGATTAACCTGCATTCAATTTTATGTTGATTAACCTGCATTCAATTTTATGTTGATTAACCTGCATTCAATTTTATGTTGATTAACCTGTATTCAATTTTATGTTGATTAACCTGCATTCAATTTTATGTTGATTAACCTGCATTCAATTTTATGTTGATTAACCTGCATTCAATTTTATGTTGATTAACCTGTATTCAATTTTATGTTGATTAACCTGCATTCAATTTTAAGTTGATTGACCTGCATTCAATTTTATGTTGATTGACCTGCATTCAATTTTATGTTGATTGACCTGCATTCAATTTTATGTTAACCTGCATTCAATTTTATGTTGATTAACCTGCATTCAATTTTATGTTGATTAACCTGCATTCAATTTTATGTTGATTAACCTGCATTCAATTTTATGTTGATTAACCTGCATTCAATTTTAAGTTGATTAACCTGCATTAAATTTTATGTTGATTAACCTGCATTCAATTTTATGTTGATTAACCTGCATTCAATTTTATGTTGATTAACCTGCATTCAATTTTATGTTGATTGACCTGCATTCAATTTTAAGTTGATTGACCTGCATTCAATTTTATGTTGATTAACCTGCATTCAATTTTATGTTGATTAACCTGCATTCAATTTTATGTTAACCTGCATTCAATTTTATGTTGATTAACCTGCATTCAATTTTATGTTGATTAACCTGTATTAACTTTTATGTTGATTAACCTGCATTCAATTTTATGTTGATTAACCTGCATTCAATTTTATGTTGATTGACCTGCATTCAATTTTAAGTTGATTAACCTGCGTTCAATTTTATGTTGATTAACCTGCATTCAATTTTATGTTGATTAACCTGCATTCAATTTTATGTTGATTAACCTGCATTCAATTTTATGTTGATTAACCTGCATTCAATTTTATGTTAACCTGCATTCAATTTTATGTTGATTAACCTGCATTCAATTTTATGTTAACCTGCATTAAATTTTATGTTGATTAACCTGCATTCAATTTTATGTTAATTAACCTGCATTCAATTTTATGTTAACCTGCATTCAATTTTATGTTGATTAACCTGCATTCAATTTTATGTTAACCTGCATTAAATTTTATGTTGATTAACCTGCATTCAATTTTATGTTAATTAACCTGCATTCAATTTTATGTTGATTAACCTGCATTCAATTTTATGTTGATTAACCTGCATTCAATTTTAAGTTGATTAACCTGCATTCAATTTTATGTTGATTAACCTGCATTCAATTTTATGTTGCTTAACCTGCATTCAATTTTATGTTGATTAACCTGCATTCAATTTTATGTTGATTAACCTGTATTCACTTTTATGTTGATTAACCTGCATTCAATTTTATGTTGATTAACCTGCATTCAATTTTATGTTAACCTGCATTCAATTTTATGTTGATTAACCTGCATTCAATTTTATGTTGATTAACCTGTATTCACTTTTATGTTGATTAACCTGCATTCAATTTTATGTTGATTAACCTGCATTCAATTTTATGTTGATTAACCTGTATTCACTTTTATGTTGATTAACCTGCATTCAATTTTATGTTGATTAACCTGCATTCAATTTTATGTTGATTAACCTGCATTACATTTTATGTTGATTAACCTGCATTCAATTTTATGTTGATTAACCTGCATTCAATTTTATGTTAACCTGCATTCAATTTTATGTTGATTAACCTGCATTCAATTTTATGTTGATTAACCTGCATTCAATTTTATGTTGATTAACCTGCATTCAATTTTATGTTGATTGACCTGCATTCAATTTTATGTTGATTAACCTGCATTACATTTTATGTTGATTAACCTGCATTCAATTTTATGTTAACCTGCATTCAATTTTATGTTGATTAACCTGCATTCAATTTTATGTTGATTAACCTGTATTCACTTTTATGTTGATTAACCTGCATTCAATTTTATGTTGATTAACCTGCATTACATTTTATGTTGATTAACCTGCATTCAATTTTATGTTGATTAACCTGCATTACATTTTATGTTGATTAACCTGCATTCAATTTTATGTTGATTAACCTGCATTACATTTTATGTTGATTAACCTGCATTCAATTTTATGTTGATTAACCTGCATTACATTTTATGTTGATTAACCTGCATTCAATTTTATGTTGATTAACCTGCATTCAATTTTATGTTGATTAACCTGTATTCACTTTTATGTTGATTAACCTGCATTCAATTTTATGTTGATTAACCTGCATTACATTTTATGTTGATTAACCTGCATTCAATTTTATGTTGATTAACCTGCATTACATTTTATGTTGATTAACCTGCATTCAATTTTATGTTGATTAACCTGCATTCAATTTTATGTTAACCTGCATTCAATTTTATGTTGATTAACCTGCATTCAATTTTATGTTAACCTGCATTCAATTTTATGTTGATTAACCTGCATTCAATTTTATGTTGATTAACCTGCATTCAATTTTAAGTTGATTAACCTGCGTTCAATTTTATGTTGATTAACCTGCATTCAATTTTATGTTGATTAACCTGCATTCAATTTTATGTTGATTAACCTGTATTCAATTTTATGTTGATTAACCTGCATTCAATTTTATGTTGATTGACCTGCATTCAATTTTATGTTGATTGACCTGCATTCAATTTTATGTTGATTAACCTGCATTCAATTTTATGTTGATTAACCTGTATTCAATTTTATGTTGATTAACCTGCATTCAATTTTATGTTGATTAACCTGCATTCAATTTTATGTTGATTAACCTGCATTCAATTTTATGTTGATTAACCTGCATTCAATTTTATGTTGATTAACCTGTATTCAATTTTATGTTGATTAACCTGCATTCAATTTTATGTTGATTGACCTGCATTCAATTTTATGTTGATTAACCTGAATTCAATTTTATGTTGATTGACCTGCATTCAATTTTAAGTTGATTAACCTGCATTCAATTTTATGTTGATTAACCTGCATTCAATTTTATGTTGATTAACCTGCATTCAATTTTATGTTGATTAACCTGCATTCAATTTTATGTTGATTAACCTGCATTCAATTTTATGTTGATTAACCTGCATTCAATTTTATGTTGATTAACCTGTATTCAATTTTATGTTGATTAACCTGCATTCAATTTTATGTTGATTAACCTGCATTCAATTTTATGTTGATTAACCTGCATTCAATTTTATGTTGATTAACCTGTATTCAATTTTATGTTGATTAACCTGCATTCAATTTTATGTTGATTGACCTGCATTCAATTTTATGTTGATTGACCTGCATTCAATTTTATGTTGATTAACCTGCATTCAATTTTATGTTGATTAACCTGCATTCAATTTTATGTTGATTAACCTGTATTCAATTTTATGTTGATTAACCTGCATTCAATTTTAAGTTGATTAACCTGCATTCAATTTTATGTTGATTAACCTGCATTACATTTTATGTTGATTAACCTGCATTCAATTTTATGTTGATTAACCTGCATTACATTTTATGTTGATTAACCTGCATTCAATTTTATGTTGATTAACCTGCATTACATTTTATGTTGATTAACCTGCATTCAATTTTATGTTGATTAACCTGCATTCAATTTTATGTTGATTAACCTGTATTCACTTTTATGTTGATTAACCTGCATTCAATTTTATGTTGATTAACCTGCATTACATTTTATGTTGATTAACCTGCATTCAATTTTATGTTGATTAACCTGCATTACATTTTATGTTGATTAACCTGCATTCAATTTTATGTTGATTAACCTGCATTCAATTTTATGTTAACCTGCATTCAATTTTATGTTGATTAACCTGCATTCAATTTTATGTTAACCTGCATTCAATTTTATGTTGATTAACCTGCATTCAATTTTATGTTGATTAACCTGCATTCAATTTTAAGTTGATTAACCTGCGTTCAATTTTATGTTGATTAACCTGCATTCAATTTTATGTTGATTAACCTGCATTCAATTTTATGTTGATTAACCTGTATTCAATTTTATGTTGATTAACCTGCATTCAATTTTATGTTGATTGACCTGCATTCAATTTTATGTTGATTGACCTGCATTCAATTTTATGTTGATTAACCTGCATTCAATTTTATGTTGATTAACCTGTATTCAATTTTATGTTGATTAACCTGCATTCAATTTTATGTTGATTAACCTGCATTCAATTTTATGTTGATTAACCTGCATTCAATTTTATGTTGATTAACCTGCATTCAATTTTATGTTGATTAACCTGTATTCAATTTTATGTTGATTAACCTGCATTCAATTTTATGTTGATTGACCTGCATTCAATTTTATGTTGATTAACCTGAATTCAATTTTATGTTGATTGACCTGCATTCAATTTTAAGTTGATTAACCTGCATTCAATTTTATGTTGATTAACCTGCATTCAATTTTATGTTGATTAACCTGCATTCAATTTTATGTTGATTAACCTGCATTCAATTTTATGTTGATTAACCTGCATTCAATTTTATGTTGATTAACCTGCATTCAATTTTATGTTGATTAACCTGTATTCAATTTTATGTTGATTAACCTGCATTCAATTTTATGTTGATTAACCTGCATTCAATTTTATGTTGATTAACCTGCATTCAATTTTATGTTGATTAACCTGTATTCAATTTTATGTTGATTAACCTGCATTCAATTTTATGTTGATTGACCTGCATTCAATTTTATGTTGATTGACCTGCATTCAATTTTATGTTGATTAACCTGCATTCAATTTTATGTTGATTAACCTGCATTCAATTTTATGTTGATTAACCTGTATTCAATTTTATGTTGATTAACCTGCATTCAATTTTAAGTTGATTAACCTGCATTAAATTTTATGTTGATTAACCTGCATTCAATTTTATGTTGGTTAACCTGCATTCAATTTTTTGTTGATTAACCTGCATTCAATTTTATGTTGATTAACCTGCATTCAATTTTATGTTGATTAACCTGCATTCAATTTTATGTTGATTGACCTGCATTCAATTTTATGTTGATTAACCTGAATTCAATTTATGTTGATTGACCTGCATTCAATTTTATGTTGATTAACCTGCATTCAATTTTATGTTTATTAACCTGCATTCAATTTTATGTTGATTAACCTGCATTCAATTTTATGTTGATTAACCTGCATTCAATTTTATGTTGATTAACCTGCATTCAATTTTATGTTGATTAACCTGCATTCAATTTTATGTTGATTAACCTGCATTCAATTTTATGTTAACCTGCATTCAATTTTATGTTGATTAACCTGTATTCACTTTTATGTTGATTGACCTGCATTCAATTTTATGTTGATTAACCTGCATCCAATTTTATGTTGATTAACCTGCATTCAATTTTATGTTGATTAACCTGCATTCAATTTTATGTTGATTAACCTGCATTCAATTTTATGTTGATTGACCTGCATTCAATTTTATGTTGATTAACCTGCATTCAATTTTATGTTGATTAACCTGCATTCAATTTTATGTTGATTGACCTGCATTCAATTTTATGTTGATTAACCTGCATTCAATTTTATGTTGATTAACCTGCATTCAATTTTATGTTTATTAACCTGCATTCAATTTTATGTTAACCTGCATTCAATTTTATGTTTATTAACCTGCATTCAATTTTATGTTGATTAACCTGCATTCAATTTTATGTTGATTAACCTGCATTCAATTTTATGTTTATTAACCTGCATTCAATTTTATGTTGATTAACCTGCATTCAATTTTATGTTGATTAACCTGCATTCAATTTTATGTTGATTAACCTGCATTCAATTTTATGTTGATTAACCTGCATTCAATTTTATGTTGATTAACCTGCATTCAATTTTATGTTGATTGACCTGCATTCAATTTTATGTTGATTAACCTGAATTCAATTTTATGTTGATTGACCTGCATTCAATTTTAAGTTGATTAACCTGCATTCAATTTTATGTTTATTAACCTGCATTCAATTTTATGTTGATTAACCTGCATTCAATTTTATGTTGATTAACCTGCGTTCAATTTTATGTTGATTAACCTGCATTCAATTTTATGTTGATTAACCTGCATTCAATTTTATGTTGATTAACCTGCGTTCAATTTTAAGTTGATTAACCTGAATTCAATTTTATGTTGATTGACCTGCATTCAATTTTATGTTGATTAACCTGAATTCAATTTTATGTTGATTAACCTGCATTCAATTTTATGTTGATTAACCTGCATTCAATTTTATGTTGATTAACCTGCATTCAATTTTATGTTGATTGACCTGCATTCAATTTTATGTTGATTGACCTGCATTCAATTTTATGTTGATTAACCTGCGTTCAATTTTATGTTGATTAACCTGTATTCAATTTTATGTTGATTAACCTGCATTCAATTTTATGTTGATTAACCTGCATTCAATTTTATGTTGATTGACCTGCATTCAATTTTATGTTGATTAACCTGCGTTCAATTTTAAGTTGATTAACCTGAATTCAATTTTATGTTGATTGACCTGCATTCAATTTTATGTTGATTAACCTGCATTCAATTTTATGTTGATTAACCTGCATTCAATTTTATGTTGATTAACCTGCATTCAATTTTATGTTGATTAACCTGCGTTCAATTTTAAGTTGATTAACCTGAATTCAATTTTATGTTGATTGACCTGCATTCAATTTTATGTTGATTAACCTGCATTCAATTTTATGTTGATTAACCTGCATTCAATTTTATGTTGATTAACCTGCATTCAATTTTATGTTGATTGACCTGCATTCAATTTTATGTTGATTAACCTGCGTTCAATTTTAAGTTGATTAACCTGCATTCAATTTTATGTTGATTAACCTGCATTCAATTTTATGTTGATTAACCTGCATTCAATTTTATGTTGATTAACCTGCATTCAATTTTATGTTGATTAACCTGCATTCAATTTTATGTTGATTGACCTGCATTCAATTTTATGTTGATTAACCTGCGTTCAATTTTAAGTTGATTAACCTGAATTCAATTTTATGTTGATTGACCTGCATTCAATTTTATGTTGATTAACCTGCATTCAATTTTATGTTGATTAACCTGCATTCAATTTTATGTTGATTAACCTGCATTCAATTTTATGTTGATTAACCTGCATTCAATTTTATGTTGATTAACCTGCATTCAATTTTATGTTGATTAACCTGCATTCAATTTTAAGTTGATTAACCTGCATTCAATTTTATGTTGATTAACCTGCGTTCAATTTTAAGTTGATTAACCTGAATTCAATTTTATGTTGATTGACCTGCATTCAATTTTATGTTGATTAACCTGCATTCAATTTTATGTTGATTAACCTGCATTCAATTTTATGTTGATTAACCTGCATTCAATTTTATGTTGATTGACCTGCATTCAATTTTATGTTGATTAACCTGCGTTCAATTTTAAGTTGATTAACCTGCATTCAATTTTATGTTGATTGACCTGCATTCAATTTTATGTTGATTAACCTGCATTCAATTTTATGTTGATTAACCTGCATTCAATTTTATGTTGATTAACCTGCATTCAATTTTATGTTGATTAACCTGCATTCAATTTTAAGTTGATTAACCTGCATTCAATTTTATGTTGATTAACCTGCGTTCAATTTTAAGTTGATTAACCTGAATTCAATTTTATGTTGATTGACCTGCATTCAATTTAATGTTGATTAACCTGCATTCAATTTTATGTTGATTAACCTGCATTCAATTTTATGTTGATTAACCTGCATTCAATTTTATGTTGATTAACCTGCATTCAATTTTATGTTGATTAACCTGCATTCAATTTTATGTTGATTGACCTGCATTCAATTTTATGTTGATTAACCTGCGTTCAATTTTAAGTTGATTAACCTGCATTCAATTTTATGTTGATTGACCTGCATTCAATTTTATGTTGATTGACCTGCATTCAATTTTAAGTTGATTAACCTGCGTTCAATTTTATGTTGATTAACCTGCATTCAATTTTATGTTGATTAACCTGCATTCAATTTTATGTTGATTAACCTGCATTCAATTTTATGTTGATTAACCTGCATTCAATTTTATGTTGATTGACCTGCATTCAATTTTATGTTGATTAACCTGCATTCAAGTTTATGTTGAATTACCTGCATTCAATTTTATGTTGATTAACCTGAATTCAATTTTATGTTGATTGACCTGCATTCAATTTTATGTTGATTGACCTGCATTCAATTTTATGTTGATTAACCTGCATTCAAGTTTATGTTGAATAACCTGCATTCAATTTTATGTTGATTAACCTGCATTCAATTTTATGTTGATTGACCTGCATTCAATTTTATGTTGATTAACCTGAATTCAATTTTATGTTGATTGACCTGCATTCAATTTTATGTTGATTAACCTGCATTCAATTTTATGTTGATTAACCTGCATTCAATTTTATGTTAACCTGCATTAAATTTTATGTTGATTAACCTGCATTCAATTTTATGTTAATTAACCTGCATTCAATTTTATGTTAACCTGCATTCAATTTTATGTTGATTAACCTGCATTCAATTTTATGTTAACCTGCATTAAATTTTATGTTGATTAACCTGCATTCAATTTTATGTTAATTAACCTGCATTCAATTTTATGTTGATTGACCTGCATTCAATTTTAAGTTGATTAACCTGCATTCAATTTTATGTTGATTAACCTGCATTCAATTTTATGTTGCTTAACCTGCATTCAATTTTATGTTGATTAACCTGCATTCAATTTTATGTTGATTAACCTGTATTCACTTTTATGTTGATTAACCTGCATTCAATTTTATGTTGATTAACCTGCATTCAATTTTATGTTAACCTGCATTCAATTTTATGTTGATTAACCTGCATTCAATTTTATGTTGATTAACCTGTATTCACTTTTATGTTGATTAACCTGCATTCAATTTTATGTTGATTAACCTGCATTCAATTTTATGTTGATTAACCTGTATTCACTTTTATGTTGATTAACCTGCATTCAATTTTATGTTGATTAACCTGCATTCAATTTTATGTTGATTAACCTGCATTCAATTTTATGTTAACCTGCATTCAATTTTATGTTGATTAACCTGTATTCACTTTTATGTTGATTAACCTGCATTCAATTTTATGTTGATTAACCTGCATTCAATTTTATGTTGATTGACCTGCATTCAATTTTATGTTGATTAACCTGTATTCAATTTTATGTTGATTAACCTGCGTTCAATTTTATGTTGATTAACCTGCATTCAATTTTATGTTGATTAACCTGTATTCACTTTTATGTTGATTAACCTGTATTCAATTTTATGTTGATTAACCTGCATTCAATTTTATGTTGATTAACCTGCGTTCAATTTTATGTTGATTAACCTGCATTCAATTTTATGTTGATTAACCTGTATTCAATTTTATGTTGATTAACCTGCGTTCAATTTTATGTTGATTAACCTGCATTCAATTTTATGTTGATTAACCTGTATTCACTTTTATGTTGATTAACCTGCATTCAATTTTATGTTGATTAACCTGCATTCAATTTTATGTTGATTAACCTGCATTCAATTTTATGTTGATTAACCTGCATTCAATTTTATGTTGATTAACCTGTATTCAATTTTATGTTGATTAACCTGTATTCAATTTTATGTTGATTAACCTGTATTCAATTTTATGTTGATTAACCTGCATTCAATTTTATGTTGATTAACCTGTATTCAATTTTATGTTGATTAACCTGCATTCAATTTTATGTTGATTAACCTGTATTCAATTTTATGTTGATTAACCTGCATTCAATTTTATGTTGATTAACCTGCATTCAATTTTATGTTGATTAACCTGTATTCAATTTTATGTTGATTAACCTGAATTCAATTTTATGTTGATTAACCTGTATTCAATTTTATGTTGATTAACCTGCATTCAATTTTATGTTGATTAACCTGCATTCAATTTTATGTTGATTAACCTGCATTCAATTTTATGTTGATTAACCTGTATTCAATTTTATGTTGATTAACCTGCATTCAATTTTATGTTGATTAACCTGTATTCACTTTTATGTTGATTAACCTGCATTCAATTTTATGTTGATTAACCTGCATTCAATTTTATGTTGATTAACCTGCATTCAATTTTATGTTGATTAACCTGCATTCAATTTTATGTTGATTAACCTGCATTCAATTTTATGTTAATTAACCTGCATTCAATTTTATGTTGATTAACCTGCATTCAATTTTATGTTGATTAACCTGCATTCAATTTTATGTTGATTAACCTGCATTCAATTTTATGTTGATTAACCTGCATTCAATTTTATGTTGATTAACCTGCATTCAATTTTATGTTGATTAACCTGCATTCAATTTTATGTTGATTAACCTGTATTCAATTTTATGTTGATTAACCTGCATTCAATTTTATGTTGATTAACCTGCATTCAATTTTATGTTGATTAACCTGCATTCAATTTTATGTTGATTAACCTGCATTCAATTTTATGTTGATTAACCTGCATTCAATTTTATGTTGATTAACCTGCATTCAATTTTATGTTGATTAACCTGCATTCAATTTTATGTTGATTAACCTGTATTCCATTTTATGTTGATTAACCTGTATTCAATTTTATGTTGATTAACCTGCATTCAATTTTATGTTGAATAACCTGCATTCCATTTTATGTTGATTAACCTGCATTCAATTTTATGTTGATTAACCTGCATTCAATTTTATGTTGATTAACCTGCATTCAATTTTATGTTGATTAACCTGCATTCAATTTTATGTTGATTAACCTGCATTCAATTTTATGTTGATTAACCTGCATTCAATTTTATGTTGATTAACCTGCATTCAATTTTATGTTAATTAACCTGCATTCAATTTTATGTTGATTAACCTGCATTCAATTTTATGTTGATTAACCTGCATTCAATTTTATGTTGATTAACCTGCATTCAATTTTATGTTGATTAACCTGCATTCAATTTTATGTTGATTAACCTGCATTCAATTTTATGTTGATTAACCTGCATTCAATTTTATGTTGATTAACCTGCATTCAATTTTATGTTAATTAACCTGCATTCAATTTTATGTTGATTAACCTGCATTCAATTTTATGTTGATTAACCTGCATTCAATTTTATGTTGATTAACCTGCATTCAATTTTATGTTGATTAACCTGCATTCAATTTTATGTTGATTAACCTGCATTCAATTTTATGTTGATTAACCTGCATTCAATTTTATGTTGATTAACCTGTATTCCATTTTATGTTGATTAACCTGTATTCAATTTTATGTTGATTAACCTGCATTCAATTTTATGTTGAATAACCTGCATTCCATTTTATGTTGATTAACCTGCATTCAATTTTATGTTGATTAACCTGCATTCAATTTTATGTTGATTAACCTGCATTCAATTTTATGTTGATTAACCTGCATTCACTTTTATGTTGATTAACCTGCATTCAATTTTATGTTGATTAACCTGCATTCAATTTTATGTTGATTAACCTGCATTCAATTTTATGTTGATTAACCTGCATTCCATTTTATGTTGATTAACCTGCATTCAATTTTATGTTGATTAACCTGCATTCAATTTTATGTTGATTAACCTGCATTCAATTTTATGTTGATTAACCTGCATTCACTTTTATGTTGATTAACCTGCATTCAATTTTATGTTGATTAACCTGCATTCAATTTTATGTTGATTAACCTGCATTCAATTTTATGTTGATTAACCTGCATTCCATTTTATGTTGATTAACCTGCATTCAATTTTATGTTGATTAACCTGCATTCAATTTTATGTTGATTAACCTGCATTCAATTTTATGTTGATTAACCTGCATTCAATTTTATGTTGATTAACCTGCATTCAATTTTATGTTGATTAACCTGCATTCAATTTTATGTTGATTAACCTGCATTCAATTTTATGTTGATTAACCTGCATTCAATTTTATGTTGATTAACCTGCATTCAATTTTATGTTGATTAACCTGCATTCAATTTTATGTTGATTAACCTGCATTCAATTTTATGTTGATTAACCTGCATTCAATTTTATGTTGATTAACCTGCATTCAATTTTATGTTGATTAACCTGCATTCAATTTTATGTTGATTAACCTGCATTCCATTTTATGTTGATTAACCTGCATTCAATTTTATGTTGATTAACCTGCATTCAATTTTATGTTGATTAACCTGCATTCAATTTTATGTTGATTAACCTGCATTCAATTTTATGTTGATTAACCTGTATTCCATTTTATGTTGATTAACCTGTATTCAATTTTATGTTGATTAACCTGCATTCAATTTTATGTTGAATAACCTGCATTCCATTTTATGTTGATTAACCTGCATTCAATTTTATGTTGATTAACCTGCATTCAATTTTATGTTGATTAACCTGCATTCAATTTTATGTTGATTAACCTGCATTCACTTTTATGTTGATTAACCTGCATTCAATTTTATGTTGATTAACCTGCATTCAATTTTATGTTGAATAACCTGCATTCAATTTTATGTTGATTAACCTGCATTCAATTTTATGTTGATTAACCTGCATTCAATTTTATGTTGATTAACCTGCATTCACTTTTATGTTGATTAACCTGCATTCAATTTTATGTTGATTAACCTGCATTCAATTTTATGTTGAATAACCTGCATTCAATTTTATGTTGATTGACCTGCATTCAATTTTAAGTTGATTAACCTGCATTAAATTTTATGTTGATTAACCTGCATTCAATTTTATGTTGATTAACCTGCATTCAATTTTATGTTGAATAACCTGCATTCAATTTTATGTTGATTAACCTGCATTCAATTTTATGTTGATTAACCTGCATTCAATTTTATGTTGATTAACCTGCATTCAATTTTATGTTGATTAACCTGCATTCAATTTTATGTTGATTAACCTGCATTCAATTTTATGTTGATTAACCTGTATTCAATTTTATGTTGATTAACCTGCATTCAATTTTATGTTGATTAACCTGCATTCAATTTTATGTTGATTAACCTGTATTCAATTTTATGTTGATTAACCTGCATTCAATTTTATGTTGATTAACCTGTATTCAATTTTATGTTGATTAACCTGCATTCAATTTTATGTTGATTAACCTGCATTCAATTTTATGTTGATTAACCTGTATTCAATTTTATGTTGATTAACCTGCATTCAATTTTATGTTGATTAACCTGAATTCAATTTTATGTTGATTGACCTGCATTCAATTTTAAGTTGATTAACCTGCATTAAATTTTATGTTGATTAACCTGCATTCAATTTTATGTTGATTAACCTGCATTAAATTTTATGTTGATTAACCTGCATTCAATTTTATGTTGATTAACCTGCATTCAATTTTATGTTGATTAACCTGCATTCAATTTTATGTTGATTAACCTGTATTCAATTTTATGTTGATTAACCTGCATTCAATTTTATGTTGATTAACCTGCATTCAATTTTATGTTGATTGACCTGCATTCAATTTTATGTTGATTAACCTGCATTCAATTTTATGTTGATTAACCTGCATTCAATTTTATGTTGATTAACCTGTATTCAATTTTATGTTGATTAACCTGCATTCAATTTTATGTTGATTAACCTGAATTCAATTTTATGTTGATTGACCTGCATTCAATTTTAAGTTGATTAACCTGCATTAAATTTTATGTTGATTAACCTGCATTCAATTTTATGTTGATTAACCTGCATTAAAGTTTATGTTGATTAACCTGCATTCAATTTTATGTTGATTGACCTGCATTCAATTTTAAGTTGATTAACCTGCATTCAATTTTATGTTGAATAACCTGCATTCAATTTTATGTTGATTAACCTGCATTCAATTTTATGTTGATTAACCTGCATTCAATTTTATGTTGATTAACCTGCATTCAATTTTATGTTGATTAACCTGTATTCAATTTTATGTTGATTAACCTGCATTCAATTTTATGTTGATTAACCTGCATTCAATTTTATGTTGATTGACCTGCATTCAATTTTATGTTGATTAACCTGCATTCAAATTTATGTTGATTAACCTGCATTCAATTTTATGTTGATTAACCTGCATTCAATTTTATGTTGATTAACCTGCATTCAATTTTAAGTTGATTAACCTGTATTCACTTTTATGTTGATTAACCTGCATTCAATTTTATGTTGATTAACCTGCATTCAATTTTATGTTGATTAACCTGCATTCAATTTTATGTTGATTAACCTGTATTCACTTTTATGTTGATTAACCTGCATTCGATTTTAAGTTGATTAACCTGTATTCACTTTTATGTTGATTAACCTGCATTCGATTTTATGTTGATTAACCTGCATTCAATTTTATGTTGATTAACCTGTATTCAATTTTATGTTGATTAACCTGTATTCAATTTTATGTTGATTAACCTGCATTCAATTTTATGTTGATTAACCTGTATTCACTTTTATGTTGATTAACCTGCATTCAATTTTAAGTTGATTAACCTGTATTCACTTTTATGTTGATTAACCTGCATTCAATTTTAAGTTGATAACCCTGCATTCAATTTTATGTTAACCTGCATTCAATTTTAAGTTGATTAACCTGCATTCACTTTTATGTTGATTAACCTGCATTCGATTTTAAGTTGATTAACCTGTATTCACTTTTATGTTGATTAACCTGCATTCGATTTTATGTTGATTAACCTGCATTCAATTTTATGTTGATTAACCTGTATTCAATTTTATGTTGATTAACCTGCATTCAAATTTATGTTGATTAACCTGCATTCAATTTTATGTTGATTTACCTGCATTCAATTTTATGTTGATTAACCTGTATTCACTTTTATGTTGATTAACCTGCATTCAATTTTAAGTTGATTGACCTGCATTCAATTTTATGTTGATTAACCTGCATTCAATTTTATGTTGATTAACCTGCATTCAATTTTATGTTGATTAACCTGTATTCAATTTTATGTTGATTAACCTGCATTCAATTTTATGTTGATTAACCTGCATTCAATTTTATGTTGATTAACCTGCATTCAATTTTATGTTGATTAACCTGCATTCAATTTTATGTTGATTAACCTGTATTCAATTTTATGTTGATTAACCTGCATTCAATTTTATGTTGATTAACCTGCATTCAATTTTATGTTGATTAACCTGCATTCAATTTTATGTTGATTAACCTGCATTCAATTTTATGTTGATTAACCTGCATTCACTTTTATGTTGATTAACCTGCATTCAATTTTATGTTGATTAACCTGCATTCAATTTTATGTTGATTAACCTGCATTCAATTTTATGTTGATTAACCTGCATTCACTTTTAAGTTGATTAACCTGTATTCAATTTTATGTTGATTAACCTGCATTCAATTTTATGTTGATTAACCTGCATTCAATTTTATGTTAACCTGCATTCAATTTTATGTTGATTAACCTGCATTCAATTTTATGTTGATTAACCTGTATTCACTTTTATGTTGATTAACCTGCATTCAATTTTATGTTGATTAACCTGTATTCACTTTTAGGTTGATTAACCTGCATTCAATTTTAAGTTGATTGACCTGCATTCAATTTTATGTTGATTAACCTGCATTCAATTTTAAGTTGATTAACCTGTATTCAATTTTATGTTGATTAACCTGCATTCAATTTTATGTTGATTAACCTGCATTCAATTTTATGTTAACCTGCATTCAATTTTATGTTGATTAACCTGCATTCAATTTTATGTTGATTAACCTGTATTCACTTTTATGTTGATTAACCTGCATTCAATTTTATGTTGATTAACCTGTATTCACTTTTAGGTTGATTAACCTGCATTCAATTTTAAGTTGATTAACCTGCATTCAATTTTATGTTGATTAACCTGCATTCAATTTTATGTTGATTAACCTGCATTCAATTTTATGTTGATTAACCTGCATTCAATTTTATGTTGATTAACCTGCATTCAATTTTATGTTGATTAACCTGCATTCAATTTTATGTTGATTAACCTGCATTCAATTTTATGTTGATTAACCTGTATTCAATTTTATGTTGATTAACCTGCATTCAATTTTATGTTGATTAACCTGCATTCAATTTTATGTTGATTAACCTGCATTCAATTTTATGTTAACCTGCATTCAATTTTATGTTGATTAACCTGCATTCACTTTTATGTTGATTAACCTGCATTCAATTTTATGTTGATTAACCTGTATTCAATTTTATGTTGATTAACCTGCATTCAATTTTATGTTGATTAACCTGCATTCAATTTTATGTTAACCTGCATTCAATTTTATGTTGATTAACCTGCATTCAATTTTATGTTGATTAACCTGTATTCACTTTTATGTTGATTAACCTGCATTCAATTTTATGTTGATTAACCTGCATTCAATTTTATGTTGATTAACCTGCATTCAATTTTATGTTGATTAACCTGCATTCAATTTTATGTTGATTAACCTGCATTCAATTTTATGTTGATTAACCTGCATTCAATTTTATGTTGATTAACCTGTATTCAATTTTATGTTGATTAACCTGCATTCAATTTTATGTTGATTAACCTGCATTCAATTTTATGTTGATTAACCTGCATTCAATTTTAAGTTGATTAACCTGCATTCAATTTTATGTTGATTAACCTGCATTCAATTTTATGTTGATTAACCTGCATTCAATTTTATGTTGATTAACCTGCATTCAATTTTATGTTGATTAACCTGCATTCACTTTTATGTTGATTAACCTGCATTCAATTTTATGTTGATTAACCTGCATTCAATTTTATGTTGATTAACCTGCATTCAATTTTATGTTGATTAACCTGTATTCAATTTTATGTTGATTAACCTGCATTCAATTTTATGTTGATTAACCTGCATTCAATTTTATGTTGATTAACCTGCATTCAATTTTATGTTGATTAACCTGCATTCAATTTTATGTTGATTAACCTGTATTCAATTTTATGTTGATTAACCTGCATTCAATTTTATGTTGATTAACCTGCATTCAATTTTATGTTGATTAACCTGCATTCAATTTTATGTTGATTAACCTGCATTCACTTTTAAGTTGATTAACCTGTATTCAATTTTATGTTGATTAACCTGCATTCAATTTTATGTTGATTAACCTGCATTCAATTTTATGTTGATTAACCTGCATTCAATTTTATGTTGATTAACCTGTATTCAATTTTATGTTGATTAACCTGCATTCACTTTTATGTTGATTAACCTGCATTCAATTTTAAGTTGATTAACCTGCATTCAATTTTATGTTGATTGACCTGCATTCAATTTTAAGTTGATTAACCTGCATTCAATTTTATGTTGATTAACCTGCATTCAATTTTATGTTGATTAACCTGCATTCACTTTTAAGTTGATTAACCTGTATTCAATTTTATGTTGATTAACCTGCATTCAATTTTATGTTGATTAACCTGCATTCAATTTTATGTTGATTAACCTGCATTCACTTTTATGTTGATTAACCTGCATTCAATTTTATGTTGATTAACCTGTATTCAATTTTATGTTGATTAACCTGCATTCAATTTTATGTTGATTAACCTGCATTCAATTTTATGTTAACCTGCATTCAATTTTATGTTGATTAACCTGCATTCAATTTTATGTTGATTAACCTGTATTCACTTTTATGTTGATTAACCTGCATTCAATTTTATGTTGATTAACCTGCATTCAATTTTATGTTGATTAACCTGCATTCAATTTTATGTTGATTAACCTGCATTCAATTTTATGTTGATTAACCTGCATTCAATTTTATGTTGATTAACCTGCATTCAATTTTATGTTGATTAACCTGTATTCAATTTTATGTTGATTAACCTGCATTCAATTTTATGTTGATTAACCTGCATTCAATTTTATGTTAACCTGCATTCAATTTTATGTTGATTAACCTGCATTCAATTTTATGTTGATTAACCTGCATTCAATTTTATGTTGATTAACCTGCATTCAATTTTATGTTGATTAACCTGCATTCAATTTTATGTTGATTAACCTGTATTCACTTTTATGTTGATTAACCTGCATTCAATTTTATGTTGATTAACCTGCATTCAATTTTATGTTGATTAACCTGCATTCAATTTTATGTTGATTAACCTGCATTCAATTTTATGTTGATTAACCTGCATTCAATTTTATGTTGATTAACCTGCATTCAATTTTATGTTGATTAACCTGTATTCAATTTTATGTTGATTAACCTGCATTCAATTTTATGTTGATTAACCTGCATTCAATTTTATGTTGATTAACCTGCATTCAATTTTATGTTGATTAACCTGCATTCACTTTTAAGTTGATTAACCTGTATTCAATTTTATGTTGATTAACCTGCATTCAATTTTATGTTGATTAACCTGCATTCAATTTTATGTTGATTAACCTGCATTCAATTTTATGTTGATTAACCTGTATTCAATTTTATGTTGATTAACCTGCATTCACTTTTATGTTGATTAACCTGCATTCAATTTTAAGTTGATTAACCTGCATTCAATTTTATGTTGATTGACCTGCATTCAATTTTAAGTTGATTAACCTGCATTCAATTTTATGTTGATTAACCTGCATTCAATTTTATGTTGATTAACCTGTATTCAATTTTATGTTGATTAACCTGCATTCAATTTTATGTTGATTAACCTGCATTCAATTTTATGTTGATTAACCTGCATTCAATTTTATGTTAACCTGCATTCAATTTTATGTTGATTAACCTGCATTCAATTTTATGTTAACCTGCATTCAATTTTATGTTGCTTAACTTGCATTCAATTTTATGTTGATTAACCTGCATTCAATTTTATGTTGATTAACCTGCATTCAATTTTATGTTGATTAACCTGCATTCACTTTTATGTTGATTAACCTGCATTCAATTTTATGTTGATTAACCTGTATTCAATTTTATGTTGATTAACCTGCATTCAATTTTATGTTGATTAACCTGCATTCAATTTTATGTTAACCTGCATTCAATTTTATGTTGATTAACCTGCATTCAATTTTATGTTGATTAACCTGTATTCACTTTTATGTTGATTAACCTGCATTCAATTTTATGTTGATTAACCTGCATTCAATTTTATGTTGATTAACCTGCATTCAATTTTATGTTGATTAACCTGCATTCAATTTTATGTTGATTAACCTGCATTCAATTTTATGTTGATTAACCTGCATTCAATTTTATGTTGATTAACCTGCATTCAATTTTATGTTGATTAACCTGCATTCAATTTTATGTTGATTAACCTGTATTCAATTTTATGTTGATTAACCTGCATTCAATTTTATGTTGATTAACCTGTATTCAATTTTATGTTGATTAACCTGCATTCAATTTTATGTTGATTAACCTGCATTCAATTTTATGTTGATTAACCTGCATTCAATTTTATGTTGATTAACCTGCATTCAATTTTATGTTGATTAACCTGCATTCAATTTTATGTTGATTAACCTGCATTCAATTTTATGTTGATTAACCTGCATTCAATTTTATGTTGATTAACCTGCATTCAATTTTATGTTGATTAACCTGCATTCAATTTTATGTTGATTAACCTGCATTCAATTTTATGTTGATTAACCTGCATTCAATTTTATGTTGATTAACCTGTATTCAATTTTATGTTGATTAACCTGCATTCAATTTTATGTTGATTAACCTGCATTCAATTTTATGTTGATTAACCTGCATTCAATTTTATGTTAACCTGCATTCAATTTTATGTTGATTAACCTGCATTCAATTTTATGTTGATTAACCTGCATTCAATTTTATGTTGATTAACCTGTATTCAATTTTATGTTGATTAACCTGTATTCAATTTTATGTTGATTAACCTGCATTCAATTTTATGTTGATTAACCTGTATTCACTTTTATGTTGATTAACCTGCATTCAATTTTATGTTGATTAACCTGCATTCAATTTTATGTTGATTAACCTGCATTCAATTTTATGTTGATTAACCTGTATTCACTTTTATGTTGATTAACCTGCATTCAATTTTATGTTGATTAACCTGCATTCAATTTTATGTTAACCTGCATTCAATTTTATGTTGATTGACCTGCATTCAATTTTATGTTGATTAACCTGTATTCACTTTTATGTTGATTAACCTGCATTCAATTTTATGTTGATTAACCTGCATTCAATTTTATGTTAACCTGCATTCAATTTTATGTTGATTAACCTGCATTCAATTTTATGTTGATTAACCTGTATTCACTTTTATGTTGATTAACCTGTATTCAATTTTATGTTGATTAACCTGCATTCAATTTTATGTTGATTAACCTGCATTCAATTTTATGTTGATTAACCTGTATTCACTTTTATGTTGATTAACCTGCATTCAATTTTATGTTGATTAACCTGCATTCAATTTTATGTTGATTAACCTGCATTCACTTTTATGTTGATTAACCTGTATTCACTTTTATGTTGATTAACCTGCATTCAATTTTATGTTGATTAACCTGCATTCAATTTTATGTTGATTAACCTGTATTCACTTTTATGTTGATTAACCTGCATTCAATTTTATGTTGATTAACCTGCATTCAATTTTATGTTGATTAACCTGCATTCAATTTTATGTTGATTAACCTGTATTCAATTTTATGTTGATTAACCTGCATTCAATTTTATGTTGATTAACCTGCATTCAATTTTATGTTGATTAACCTGCATTCAATTTTATGTTGATTAACCTGCATTCAATTTTATGTTGATTAACCTGCATTCACTTTTATGTTGATTAACCTGCATTCAATTTTATGTTGATTAACCTGCATTCAATTTTATGTTGATTAACCTGCATTCAATTTTATGTTGATTAACCTGCATTCACTTTTAAGTTGATTAACCTGTATTCAATTTTATGTTGATTAACCTGCATTCACTTTTATGTTGATTAACCTGCATTCAATTTTATGTTGATTAACCTGTATTCAATTTTATGTTGATTAACCTGCATTCAATTTTATGTTGATTAACCTGCATTCAATTTTATGTTAACCTGCATTCAATTTTATGTTGATTAACCTGCATTCAATTTTATGTTGATTAACCTGTATTCACTTTTATGTTGATTAACCTGCATTCAATTTTATGTTGATTAACCTGCATTCAATTTTATGTTGATTAACCTGCATTCAATTTTATGTTGATTAACCTGCATTCAATTTTATGTTGATTAACCTGCATTCAATTTTATGTTGATTAACCTGCATTCAATTTTATGTTGATTAACCTGTATTCAATTTTATGTTGATTAACCTGCATTCAATTTTATGTTGATTAACCTGCATTCAATTTTATGTTGATTAACCTGCATTCAATTTTATGTTAACCTGCATTCAATTTTATGTTGATTAACCTGCATTCAATTTTATGTTGATTAACCTGTATTCACTTTTATGTTGATTAACCTGCATTCAATTTTATGTTGATTAACCTGCATTCAATTTTATGTTAACCTGCATTCAATTTTATGTTGATTAACCTGCATTCAATTTTATGTTGATTAACCTGTATTCACTTTTATGTTGATTAACCTGCATTCAATTTTATGTTGATTAACCTGCATTCAATTTTATGTTGATTAACCTGCATTCAATTTTATGTTGATTAACCTGCATTCAATTTTATGTTGATTAACCTGCATTCAATTTTATGTTGATTAACTTGCATTCAATTTTATGTTGATTAACCTGTATTCACTTTTATGTTGATTAACCTGCATTCAATTTTATGTTGATTAACCTGCATTCAATTTTATGTTGATTAACCTGCATTCAATTTTATGTTGATTAACCTGCATTCAATTTTAAGTTGATTAACCTGCATTCAATTTTATGTTGATTAACCTGCATTCAATTTTATGTTGATTAACCTGTATTCAATTTTATGTTGATTAACCTGCATTCAATTTTATGTTGATTAACCTGCATTCAATTTTATGTTGATTAACCTGCATTCAATTTTATGTTGATTAACCTGTATTCACTTTTATGTTGATTAACCTGCATTCAATTTTATGTTGATTAACCTGCATTCAATTTTATGTTGATTAACCTGCATTCAATTTTATGTTGATTAACCTGCATTCAATTTTATGTTGATTAACCTGCATTCAATTTTATGTTAACCTGCATTCAATTTTATGTTGATTAACCTGCATTCAATTTTATGTTGATTAACCTGCATTCAATTTTATGTTGATTAACCTGCATTCAATTTTATGTTGATTAACCTGCATTCAATTTTATGTTGATTAACCTGCATTCAATTTTATGTTGATTAACCTGCATTCAATTTTATGTTAACCTGCATTCAATTTTATGTTGATTAACCTGCATTCAATTTTATGTTGATTAACCTGTATTCACTTTTATGTTGATTAACCTGCATTCAATTTTATGTTGATTAACCTGCATTCAATTTTATGTTGATTAACCTGCATTCAATTTTATGTTAACCTGCATTCAATTTTATGTTGATTAACCTGCATTCAATTTTATGTTGATTAACCTGTATTCACTTTTATGTTGATTAACCTGCATTCAATTTTATGTTGATTAACCTGCATTCAATTTTATGTTGATTAACCTGCATTCAATTTTATGTTGATTAACCTGCATTCAATTTTATGTTGATTAACCTGTATTCACTTTTATGTTGATTAACCTGCATTCAATTTTATGTTGATTAACCTGCATTCAATTTTATGTTGATTAACCTGCATTCAATTTTATGTTGAATAACCTGCATTCAATTTTATGTTGATTAACCTGCATTCAATTTTATGTTGATTAACCTGCATTCAATTTTATGTTGATTAACCTGCATTCAATTTTATGTTGATTAACCTGCATTCAATTTTATGTTGATTAACCTGCATTCAATTTTATGTTGATTAACCTGCATTCAATTTTATGTTGATTAACCTGTATTCACTTTTATGTTGATTAACCTGCATTCAATTTTATGTTGATTAACCTGCATTCAATTTTATGTTGATTAACCTGCATTCAATTTTATGTTGATTAACCTGTATTCACTTTTATGTTGATTAACCTGCATTCAATTTTATGTTGATTAACCTGCATTCAATTTTATGTTGATTAACCTGTATTCACTTTTATGTTGATTAACCTGCATTCAATTTTATGTTGATTAACCTGCATTCAATTTTATGTTGATTAACCTGCATTCAATTTTATGTTGATTAACCTGCATTCAATTTTATGTTGATTAACCTGCATTCAATTTTATGTTGATTAACCTGCATTCAATTTTATGTTGATTAACCTGCATTCAATTTTATGTTAACCTGCATTCAATTTTATGTTGATTAACCTGCATTCAATTTTATGTTGATTAACCTGTATTCAATTTTATGTTAACCTGTATTCACTTTTATGTTGATTAACCTGCATTCAATTTTATGTTGATTAACCTGCATTCAATTTTATGTTGATTAACCTGCATTCAATTTTATGTTGATTAACCTGCATTCAATTTTATGTTGATTAACCTGCATTCAATTTTATGTTGATTAACCTGCATTCAATTTTATGTTAACCTGTATTCACTTTTATGTTGATTAACCTGCATTCAATTTTATGTTGATTAACCTGCATTCACTTTTATGTTGATTAACCTGCATTCAATTTTATGTTGATTGACCTGCATTCAATTTTATGTTGATTAACCTGCATTCAATTTTATGTTGATTAACCTGTATTCACTTTTATGTTGATTAACCTGCATTCAATTTTATGTTAACCTGTATTCACTTTTATGTTGATTAACCTGCATTCAATTTTATGTTGATTAACCTGCATTCAATTTTATGTTAACCTGTATTCACTTTTATGTTGATTAACCTGCATTCAATTTTATGTTGATTAACCTGCATTCAATTTTATGTTAACCTGTATTCACTTTTATGTTGATTAACCTGCATTCAATTTTATGTTGATTAACCTGCATTCAATTTTATGTTAACCTGTATTCACTTTTATGTTGATTAACCTGCATTCAATTTTATGTTGATTAACCTGCATTCAATTTTATGTTAACCTGCATTCAATTTTATGTTGATTAACCTGCATTCAATTTTATGTTGATTAACCTGCATTCAATTTTATGTTGATTAACCTGCATTCAATTTTATGTTGATTAACCTGTATTCACTTTTATGTTGATTAACCTGCATTCAATTTTATGTTGATTAACCTGCATTCAATTTTATGTTGATTAACCTGCATTCAATTTTATGTTGATTAACCTGCATTCAATTTTATGTTGATTAACCTGCATTCAATTTTATGTTGATTAACCTGCATTCAATTTTATGTTGATTAACCTGCATTCAATTTTATGTTGATTAACCTGTATTCACTTTTATGTTGATTAACCTGCATTCAATTTTATGTTGATTAACCTGCATTCAATTTTATGTTGATTAACCTGCATTCAATTTTATGTTAACCTGCATTCAATTTTATGTTGATTAACCTGCATTCAATTTTATGTTGATTAACCTGTATTCACTTTTATGTTGATTAACCTGCATTCAATTTTATGTTGATTAACCTGCATTCAATTTTATGTTGATTAACCTGCATTCAATTTTATGTTAACCTGCATTCAATTTTATGTTGATTAACCTGCATTCAATTTTATGTTGATTAACCTGTATTCACTTTTATGTTGATTAACCTGTATTCAATTTTATGTTGATTAACCTGCATTCAATTTTATGTTGATTAACCTGTATTCACTTTTAAGTTGATTAACCTTCATTCAATTTTATGTTGATTAACCTGCATTCAATTTTAAGTTGATTAACCTGCATTCAATTTTATGTTGATTAACCTGTATTCACTTTTATGTTGATTAACCTGCATTCAATTTTATGTTGATTAACCTGCATTCAATTTTATGTTGATTAACCTGTATTCAATTTTATGTTGATTAACCTGCATTCAATTTTATATTGATTAACCTGCATTCAATTTTATGTTGATTAACCTGTATTCAATTTTATGTTGATTAACCTGCATTCAATTTTATGTTGATTAACCTGCATTCAATTTTATGTTGATTAACCTGCATTCAATTTTATGTTGCTTAACCTGCATTCAATTTTATGTTGATTAACCTGTATTCAATTTTATGTTGATTAACCTGTATTCAATTTTATGTTGATTAACCTGCATTCAATTTTATGTTGATTAACCTGTATTCAATTTTATGTTGATTAACCTGCATTCAATTTTATGTTGATTAACCTGTATTCAATTTTATGTTGATTAACCTGCATTCAATTTTATGTTGATTAACCTGCATTCAATTTTATGTTGATTAACCTGCATTCAATTTTATGTTGATTAACCTGCATTCAATTTTATGTTGATTAACCTGCATTCAAGTTTATTTTGAATAACCTGCATTGAATTTTATGTTGAATAACCTGCATTCAATTTTATGTTGATTAACCTGCATTCAATTTTATGTTGCTTAACTTGCATTCAATTTTATGTTGAATAACCTGCATTCAATTTTATGTTGATTAACCTGCATTCAATTTTATGTTGATTAACCTGCATTCACTTTTAAGTTGATTAACCTGTATTCAATTTTATGTTGATTAACCTGTATTCAATTTTATGTTGATTAACCTGCATTCAATTTTATGTTGATTAACCTGCATTCAATTTTATGTTGATTAACCTGCATTCAAGTTTATTTTGAATAACCTGCATTGAATTTTATGTTGAATAACCTGCATTCAATTTTATGTTGATTAACCTGCATTCAATTTTATGTTGCTTAACTTGCATTCAATTTTATGTTGAATAACCTGCATTCAATTTTATGTTGATTAACCTGCATTCAATTTTATGTTGCTTAACCTGCATTCAATTTTATGTTGATTAACCTGCATTCAATTTTATGTTGATTAACCTGTATTCAATTTTATGTTGATTAACCTGCATTCAATTTTATGTTGATTAACCTGCATTCAATTTTATGTTGATTAACCTGCATTCAAGTTTATTTTGAATAACCTGCATTGAATTTTATGTTGAATAACCTGCATTCAATTTTATGTTGATTAACCTGCATTCAATTTTATGTTGCTTAACTTGCATTCAATTTTATGTTGAATAACCTGCATTCAATTTTATGTTGATTAACCTGCATTCAATTTTATGTTGCTTAACCTGCATTCAATTTTATGTTGATTAACCTGTATTCAATTTTATGTTGATTAACCTGTATTCAATTTTATGTTGATTAACCTGCATTCAATTTTATGTTGATTAACCTGTATTCAATTTTATGTTGATTAACCTGCATTCAATTTTATGTTGATTAACCTGTATTCAATTTTATGTTGATTAACCTGCATTCAATTTTATGTTGATTAACCTGCATTCAATTTTATGTTGATTAACCTGCATTCAATTTTATGTTGATTAACCTGCATTCAATTTTATGTTGATTAACCTGCATTCAAATTTATGTTGATTGACCTGCATTCAATTTTAAGTTGATTAACCTGCATTCAATTTTATGTTGATTAACCTGCATTCAATTTTATGTTGATTGACCTGTATTCAATTTTATGTTGATTAACCTGCATTCAATTTTATGTTGATTAACCTGTATTCAATTTTAAGTTGATTAACCTGCATTCAATTTTATGTTGATTGACCTGCATTCAATTTTATGTTGATTAACCTGCATTCAATTTTATGTTGATTAACCTGCATTCAATTTTAAGTTGATTAACCTGCATTCAATTTTATGTTGATTAACCTGTATTCAAGTTTATGTTGATTAACCTGCATTCAATTTTATGTTGATTAACCTGCATTCAATTTTATGTTGATTAACCTGCATTCAATTTTATGTTGATTAACCTGAATTCAATTTTATGTTGATTAACCTGCATTCAATTTTAAGTTGATTAACCTGCATTCACTTTTAAGTTGATTAACCTGCATTCAATTTTATGTTGATTAACCTGCATTCAATTTTAAGTTGATTAACCTGCATTCACTTTTAAGTTGATTAACCTGCATTCAATTTTATGTTGATTAACCTGCATTCAATTTTATGTTGATTAACCTGCATTCAATTTTATGTTGATTAACCTGCATTCAATTTTATGTTGATTGACCTGCATTCAATTTTATGTTGATTAACCTGCATTCAATTTTATGTTGATTAACCTGCATTCAATTTTATGTTGATTGACCTGAATTCAATTTTATGTTGATTAACCTGCATTCAATTTTAAGTTGATTGACCTGCATTCAATTTTATGTTGATTAACCTGCATTCAAGTTTATGTTGATTAACCTGTATTCACTTTTATGTTGATTAACCTGCATTCAATTTTATGTTGATTAACCTGCATTCAATTTTATGTTGATTAACCTGTATTCACTTTTATGTTGATTAACCTGCATTCAATTTTAAGTTGATTAACCTGTATTCAATTTTATGTTGATTAACCTGCATTCAATTTTATGTTGATTAACCTGCATTCAATTTTATGTTGATTAACCTGTATTCACTTTTATGTTGATTAACCTGCATTCAATTTTATGTTGATTAACCTGCATTCAATTTTAAGTTGATTAACCTGCATTCAATTTTATGTTGATTAACCTGCATTCAATTTTATGTTGATTAACCTGCATTCAATTTTATGTTGATTAACCTGCATTCAATTTTATGTTGATTGACCTGCATTCAATTTTATGTTGATTAACCTGCATTCAATTTTATGTTGATTAACCTGCATTCAATTTTATGTTGATTAACCTGCATTAAATTTTATGTTGATTAACCTGTATTCACTTTTATGTTGATTAACCTGCATTCAATTTTATGTTGATTAACCTGCATTCAATTTTATGTTGATTAACCTGTATTCAATTTTATGTTGATTAACCTGCATTCAATTTTATGTTGATTAACCTGCATTAAATTTTATGTTGATTAACCTGTATTCACTTTTATGTTGATTAACCTGCATTCAATTTTATGTTGATTAACCTGTATTCAATTTTATGTTGATTAACCTGCATTCAATTTTATGTTGATTAACCTGCATTCAATTTTATGTTGATTGACCTGCATTCAATTTTATGTTGATTAACCTGCATTCAATTTTATGTTGATTAACCTGCATTCAATTTTATGTTGATTAACCTGCATTAAATTTTATGTTGATTAACCTGTATTCACTTTTATGTTGATTAACCTGCATTCAATTTTATGTTGATTAACCTGCATTCAATTTTATGTTGATTGACCTGAATTCAATTTTATGTTGATTAACCTGAATTCAATTTTATGTTGATTGACCTGAATTCAATTTTATGTTGATTAACCTGCATTCAATTTTATGTTGATTAACCTGAATTCAATTTTATGTTGATTAACCTGAATTCAATTTTATGTTGATTGACCTGAATTCAATTTTATGTTGATTAACCTGAATTCAATTTTATGTTGATTAACCTGAATTCAATTTTATGTTGATTAACCTGCATTCAATTTTATGTTGATTAACCTGCATTCAATTTTATGTTGATTAACCTGTATTCACTTTTATGTTGATTCACCTGTATTCAATTTTATGTTGATTAACCTGCATTCAATTTTAAGTTGATTGACCTGCATTCAATTTTATGTTGATTAACCTGAATTCAATTTTATGTTGATTAACCTGCATTCAATTTTATGTTGATTAACCTGCATTCAATTTTAAGTTGATTGACCTGCATTCAATTTTATGTTGATTAACCTGCATTCAATTTTATGTTGATTAACCTGCATTCAATTTTATGTTGATTAACCTGCATTCAATTTTATGTTGATTAACCTGTATTCAATTTTATGTTGATTAACCTGCATTCAATTTTATGTTGATTAACCTGCATTCAATTTTATGTTGATTAACCTGCATTCAATTTTATGTTGATTAACCTGCATTCAATTTTATGTTGATTAACCTGCATTCAATTTTATGTTGATTAACCTGTATTCAATTTTATGTTGATTGACCTGCATTCAATTTTATGTTGATTGACCTGCATTCAATTTTATGTTGATTAACCTGCATTCAATTTTATGTTGATTGACCTGCATTCAATTTTATGTTGATTAACCTGCATTCAATTTTATGTTGATTAACCTGCATTCAATTTTATGTTGATTAACCTGCATTAAATTTTATGTTGATTAACCTGCATTCAATTTTATGTTGATTAACCTGCATTCAATTTTATGTTGATTAACCTGAATTCAATTTTAAGTTGATTAACCTGTATTCAATTTTATGTTGATTAACCTGCATTCAATTTTATGTTGATTAACCTGCATTCACTTTTAAGTTGATTAACCTGCATTCAATTTTATGTTGATTAACCTGCATTCAATTTTATGTTGATTAACCTGCATTCAATTTTATGTTGATTAACCTGAATTCAATTTTATGTTGATTAACCTGCATTCAATTTTAAGTTGATTAACCTGCATTCACTTTTAAGTTGATTAACCTGCATTCAATTTTATGTTGATTAACCTGCATTCAATTTTAAGTTGATTAACCTGCATTCAATTTTATGTTGATTAACCTGCATTCAATTTTAAGTTGATTAACCTGCATTCACTTTTAAGTTGATTAACCTGCATTCAATTTTATGTTGATTAACCTGCATTCAATTTTATGTTGATTAACCTGCATTCAATTTTATGTTGATTAACCTGCATTCAATTTTATGTTGATTAACCTGCATTCAATTTTATGTTGATTAACCTGCATTCAATTTTATGTTGATTAACCTGCATTCAATTTTAAGTTGATTAACCTGCATTCACTTTTAAGTTGATTAACCTGCATTCAATTTTATGTTGATTAACCTGCATTCAATTTTATGTTGATTAACCTGCATTCAATTTTATGTTGATTAACCTGCATTCAATTTTATGTTGATTAACCTGCATTCAATTTTATGTTGATTAACCTGCATTCAATTTTATGTTGATTAACCTGCATTCAATTTTATGTTGAATAACCTGCATTCACTTTTAAGTTGATTAACCTGCATTCAATTTTATGTTGATTAACCTGCATTCAATTTTATGTTGATTAACCTGCATTCAATTTTATGTTGATTAACCTGCATTCAATTTTATGTTGATTAACCTGCATTCAATTTTAAGTTGATTAACCTGCATTCAATTTTAAGTTGATTAACCTGAATTCAATTTTATGTTGATTAACCTGCATTCAATTTTAAGTTGATTGACCTGCATTCAATTTTATGTTGATTAACCTGAATTCAATTTTAAGTTGATTAACCTGTATTCAATTTTATGTTGATTAACCTGCATTCAATTTTATGTTGATTAACCTGCATTCAATTTTATGTTGATTAACTTGCATTCAATTTTATGTTGATTAACCTGCATTCAATTTTATGTTGATTGACCTGCATTCAATTTTATGTTGATTAACCTGAATTCAATTTTATGTTGATTAACCTGCATTCAATTTTATGTTGATTAACCTGTATTCACTTTTATGTTGATTAACCTGCATTCAATTTTATGTTGATTAACCTGCATTCAATTTTATGTTGATTAACCTGCATTCAATTTTAAGTTGATTAACCTGCATTCAATTTTATGTTGATTAACCTGCATTCAATTTTATGTTGATTAACCTGCATTCAATTTTATGTTGATTAACCTGTATTCAATTTTATGTTGATTAACCTGCATTCAATTTTAAGTTGATTAACCTGCATTCACTTTTATGTTGATTAACCTGAATTCAATTTTATGTTGATTAACCTGCATTCAATTTTATGTTGATTAACCTGCATTCAATTTTATGTTGAATAACCTGCATTCAATTTTATGTTGATTAACCTGCATTCAATTTTATGTTGATTAACCTGCATTCAATTTTAAGTTGATTAACCTGCATTCAATTTTATGTTGATTAACCTGCATTCAATTTTATGTTGATTAACCTGTATTCAATTTTATGTTGATTAACCTGCATTCAATTTTATGTTGATTAACCTGCATTCAATTTTATGTTGAATAACCTGCATTCAATTTTATGTTGATTAACCTGCATTCAATTTTATGTTGATTAACCTGCATTCAATTTTAAGTTGATTAACCTGCATTCAATTTTATGTTGATTAACCTGCATTCAATTTTATGTTGATTAACCTGTATTCAATTTTATGTTGATTAACCTGCATTCAATTTTATGTTGATTAACCTGCATTCAATTTTAAGTTGATTGACCTGCATTCAATTTTATGTTGATTAACCTGTATTCAATTTTATGTTGATTAACCTGCATTCAATTTTATGTTGATTAACTTGCATTCAATTTTATGTTGATTAACCTGTATTCAATTTTATGTTGATTAACCTGCATTCAATTTTATGTTGATTAACCTGCATTCAATTTTAAGTTGATTGACCTGCATTCAATTTTATGTTGATTAACCTGAATTCAATTTTATGTTGATTAACCTGCATTCAATTTTATGTTGATTAACCTGCATTCAATTTTATGTTGATTAACCTGTATTCAATTTTATGTTGATTGACCTGCATTCAATTTTATGTTGATTGACCTGCATTCAATTTTATGTTGATTAACCTGCATTCAATTTTATGTTGATTAACTTGCATCCAATTTTATGTTGATTAACTTGCATTCAATTTTATGTTGATTAACCTGCATTCAATTTTATGTTGATTAACCTGTATTCACTTTTATGTTGATTAACCTGCATTCAATTTTATGTTGATTAACCTGCATTCAATTTTATGTTGATTAACCTGCATTCAATTTTATGTTGATTAACCTGTATTCACTTTTATGTTTATTAACCTGCATGCAATTTTATGTTGATTAACCTGCATTCAATTTTATGTTGATTAACCTGTATTCAATTTTATGTTGATTGACCTGCATTCAATTTTATGTTGATTAACTTGCATTCAATTTTATGTTGATTAACCTGCATTCAATTTTATGTTGATTAACTTGCATTCAATTTTATGTTGATTAACCTGTATTCAATTTTATGTTGATTAACCTGTATTCACTTTTATGTTGATTAACCTGCATTCAATTTTATGTTGATTAACCTGCATTCAATTTTATGTTGATTAACCTGCATTCAATTTTATGTTGATTAACCTGCATTCAATTTTATGTTGATTAACCTGCATTCAATTTTATGTTGATTAACCTGTATTCACTTTTATGTTGATTAACCTGCATTCAATTTTATGTTGATTAACCTGCATTCAATTTTATGTTGATTAACCTGCATTCAATTTTATGTTGATTAACCTGCATTCAATTTTATGTTGATTAACCTGCATTCAATTTTATGTTGATTAACCTGTATTCACTTTTATGTTGATTAACCTGCATTCAATTTTATGTTGATTAACCTGCATTCAATTTTATGTTGATTAACCTGCATTCAATTTTATGTTGATTAACCTGCATTCAATTTTATGTTGATTAACCTGCATTCAATTTTATGTTGATTAACCTGCATTCAATTTTATGTTGATTAACCTGTATTCACTTTTATGTTGATTAACCTGCATTCAATTTTATGTTGATTAACCTGCATTCAATTTTATGTTGATTAACCTGCATTCAATTTTATGTTGATTAACCTGCATTCAATTTTATGTTGATTAACCTGCATTCAATTTTATGTTGATTAACCTGTATTCACTTTTATGTTGATTAACCTGCATTCAATTTTATGTTGATTAACCTGCATTCAATTTTATGTTGATTAACCTGCATTCAATTTTATGTTGATTAACCTGCATTCAATTTTATGTTGATTAACCTGCATTCAATTTTATGTTGATTAACCTGTATTCACTTTTATGTTGATTAACCTCATTCAATTTTATGTTGATTAACCTGTATTCAATTTTATGTTGATTAACCTGCATTCAATTTTATGTTGATTAACCTGCATTCAATTTTATGTTGATTAACCTGCATTCAATTTTATGTTGATTAACCTGCATTCAATTTTATGTTGATTAACCTGCATTCAATTTTATGTTGATTAACCTGCATTCAATTTTATGTTGATTAACCTGCATTCAATTTTATGTTGATTAACCTGTATTCACTTTTATGTTGATTAACCTGCATTCAATTTTATGTTGATTAACCTGCATTCAATTTTATGTTGATTAACCTGCATTCAATTTTATGTTGATTAACCTGCATTCAATTTTATGTTGATTAACCTGCATTCAATTTTATGTTGATTAACCTGCATTCAATTTTATGTTGATTAACCTGCATTCAATTTTATGTTGATTAACCTGCATTCAATTTTATGTTGATTAACCTGCATTCAATTTTATGTTGATTAACCTGCATTCAATTTTATGTTGATTAACCTGCATTCAATTTTATGTTGATTAACCTGTATTCACTTTTATGTTGATTAACCTGCATTCAATTTTATGTTGATTAACCTGCATTCAATTTTATGTTGATTAACCTGCATTCAATTTTATGTTGATTAACCTGCATTCAATTTTATGTTGATTAACCTGCATTCAATTTTATGTTGATTAACCTGTATTCACTTTTATGTTGATTAACCTGCATTCAATTTTATGTTGATTAACCTGCATTCAATTTTATGTTGATTAACCTGCATTCAATTTTATGTTGATTAACCTGCATTCAATTTTATGTTGATTAACCTGCATTCAATTTTATGTTGATTAACCTGTATTCACTTTTATGTTGATTAACCTCATTCAATTTTATGTTGATTAACCTGTATTCAATTTTATGTTGATTAACCTGCATTCAATTTTATGTTGATTAACCTGCATTCAATTTTATGTTGATTAACCTGCATTCAATTTTATGTTGATTAACCTGTATTCAATTTTATGTTGATTGACCTGCATTCAATTTTATGTTGACTAACCTGCATTCAATTTTATGTTGATTAACCTGCATTCAATTTTATGTTAACCTGCATTCAATTTTATGTTGATTAACCTGCATTCAATTTTATGTTGATTGACCTGCATTCAATTTTATGTTGATTAACCTGAATTCAATTTTATGTTGATTAACCTGCATTCAATTTTATGTTGATTAACCTGTATTCAATTTTAAGTTGATTAACCTGTATTCAATTTTATGTTGATTAACCTGCATTCAATTTTATGTTGATTAACCTGCATTCAATTTTATGTTGATTAACCTGCAATCAATTTTATGTTGATTAACCTGCATTCAATTTTATGTTGATTAACCTGCATTCAATTTTATGTTGATTAACCTGTATTCAATTTTATGTTTATTAACCTGCATTCAATTTTATGTTGATTAACCTGCATTCAATTTTATGTTGATTAACCTGCATTCAATTTTATGTTGATTAACCTGTATTCAATTTTAAGTTGATTAACCTGTATTCAATTTTATGTTGATTAACCTGCATTCAATTTTATGTTGATTAACCTGCATTCAATTTTATGTTGATTAACCTGCATTCAATTTTATGTTGATTAACCTGCATTCAATTTTATGTTGATTAACCTGCATTCAATTTTATGTTGATTAACCTGTATTCAATTTTATGTTTATTAACCTGCATTCAATTTTATGTTGATTAACCTGCATTCAATTTTATGTTGATTAACCTGCATTCAATTTTATGTTGATTAACCTGTATTCAATTTTAAGTTGATTAACCTGTATTCAATTTTATGTTGATTAACCTGCATTCAATTTTATGTTGATTAACCTGCATTCAATTTTATGTTTATTAACCTGCATTCAATTTTATGTTGATTAACCTGAATTCAATTTTATGTTGATTAACCTGCATTCAATTTTATGTTGATTAACCTGAATTCAATTTTATGTTGATTAACCTGCATTCAATTTTATGTTGATTAACCTGCATTCAATTTTATGTTGATTAACCTGCATTCACTTTTATGTTGATTAACCTGCATTCAATTTTATGTTGATTAACCTGTATTCAATTTTATGTTTATTAACCTGCATTCAATTTTATGTTGATTAACCTGCATTCAATTTTATGTTGATTAACCTGCATTCAATTTTATGTTGATTAACCTGAATTCAATTTTATGTTGATTAACCTGCATTCAATTTTAAGTTGATTGACCTGCATTCAATTTTATGTTGATTAACCTGCATTCAATTTTATGTTGATTAACCTGCATTCAATTTTAAGTTGATTAACCTGTATTCAATTTTATGTTGATTAACCTGCATTCCATTTTATGTTGATTAACCTGCATTCAATTTTATGTTGATTAACCTGCATTCAATTTTATGTTGATTAACCTGCATTCAATTTTATGTTGATTAACCTGCATTCAATTTTATGTTGATTAACCTGCATTCAATTTTATGTTGATTAACCTGTATTCACTTTTATGTTGATTAACATGCATTCAATTTTATGTTGATTAACCTGCATTCAAGTTTATGTTGATTAACCTGCATTCAATTTTATGTTGAATAACCTGCATTCAATTTTATGTTGATTAACCTGCATTCAATTTTATGTTGATTAACCTGCATTCAATTTTATGTTGATTAACCTGCATTCAATTTTATGTTGATTAACATGCATTCAATTTTATGTTGAATAACCTGCATTCAATTTTATGTTGATTAACCTGCATTCAATTTTATGTTGATTAACCTGCATTCAATTTTATGTTGATTAACCTGCATTCAATTTTATGTTGATTAACTTGCATCCAATTTTATGTTGATTAACTTGCATCCAATTTTATGTTGATTAACCTGTATTCAATTTTATGTTGATTAACCTGCATTCAATTTTAAGTTGATTAACCTGCATTCAATTTTATGTTGATTAACCTGCATTCAATTTTATGTTGATTAACCTGCATTCAATTTTATGTTGATTGACCTGCATTCAATTTTATGTTGATTAACCTGCATTCAATTTTATGTTGATTAACCTGCATTCAATTTTATGTTGATTGACCTGCATTCAATTTTATGTTGATTAACCTGAATTCAATTTTATGTTGATTAACCTGCATTCAATTTTATGTTGATTAACCTGCATTCAATTTTATGTTGCTTAACCTGCATTCAATTTTATGTTGATTAACCTGCATTCAATTTTATGTTGATTAACCTGCATTCAATTTTATGTTGCTTAACCTGCATTCAATTTTATGTTGATTAACCTGCATTCAATTTTATGTTGATTAACCTGCATTCAATTTTATGTTGATTGACCTGCATTCAATTTTATGTTGATTAACCTGCATTCAATTTTATGTTGATTAACCTGCATTCAATTTTATGTTGATTGACCTGCATTCAATTTTAAGTTGATTAACCTGCATTCAATTTTATGTTGATTAACCTGCATTCAATTTTATGTTGATTGACCTGCATTCAATTTTAAGTTGATTAACCTGCATTCAATTTTATGTTGATTAACCTGCATTCAATTTTATGTTGATTGACCTGCATTCAATTTTAAGTTGATTAACCTGCATTCAATTTTATGTTGATTAACCTGCATTCAATTTTATGTTGATTGACCTGCATTCAATTTTAAGTTGATTAACCTGCATTCAATTTTATGTTGATTAACCTGCATTCAATTTTATGTTGATTAACCTGCATTCAATTTTATGTTGATTAACCTGCATTCAATTTTATGTTGATTAACCTGCATTCAATTTTATGTTGATTAACCTGCATTCAATTTTATGTTGATTAACCTGCATCCAATTTTATGTTGATTAACTTGCATCCAATTTTATGTTGATTAACCTGTATTCAATTTTATGTTGATTAACCTGCATTCAATTTTATGTTGATTAACCTGCATCCAATTTTATGTTGATTAACTTGCATCCAATTTTATGTTGATTAACCTGCATTCAATTTTATGTTGATTAACCTGCATCCAATTTTATGTTGATTAACCTGCATTCAATTTTATGTTGATTAACCTGCATTCAATTTTATGTTGATTAACCTCATTCAATTTTATGTTGATTAACCTGCATTCAATTTTATGTTGATTAACCTGCATTCAATTTTATGTTGATTAACCTGCATTCAAATTTATGTTGATTAACCTGCATTCAATTTTATGTTGATTGACCTGCATTCAATTTTATGTTGATTAACCTGCATTCAATTTTATGTTGATTAACCTGTATTCAATTTTATGTTGATTAACCTGCATTCAATTTTATGTTGATTAACCTGCATTCAATTTTATGTTGATTAACCTGCATTCAATTTTATGTTGATTAACCTGCATTCAATTTTATGTTGATTAACCTGCATCCAATTTTATGTTGATTAACCTGCATTCAATTTTATGTTGATTAACCTGCATTCAATTTTATGTTGATTAACCTGCATTCAATTTTATGTTGATTAACCTGCATTCAATTTTATGTTGAATAACCTGCATTCAATTTTATGTTGATTAACCTGCATCCAATTTTATGTTGATTAACCTGCATCCAATTTTATGTTGATTAACCTGCATTCAATTTTATGTTGATTAACCTGCATTCAATTTTATGTTGATTAACCTGCATTCAATTTTATGTTAATTAACCTGCATTCAATTTTATGTTGATTAACCTGCATTCAATTTTATGTTAATTAACCTGCATTCAATTTTATGTTGATTAACCTGAATTCAATTTTATGTTGATTGACCTGCATTCAATTTTATGTTGATTAACCTGAATTCAATTTTATGTTGATTAACCTGCATTCAATTTTATGTTGATTAACCTGAATTCAATTTTATGTTGATTAACCTGCATTCAATTTTATGTTGATTAACCTGAATTCAATTTTAAGTTGATTAACCTGAATTCAATTTTATGTTGATTAACCTGCATCCAATTTTATGTTGATTAACCTGCATTCAATTTTATGTTGATTGACCTGCATTCAATTTTATGTTGATTAACCTGCATTCAATTTTATGTTGAATAACCTGAATTCAATTTTATGTTGATTAACCTGAATTCAATTTTATGTTGATTAACCTGCATTCAATTTTATGTTGATTAACCTGCATTCAATTTTATGTTGATTAACCTGCATTCAATTTTATGTTGATTAACCTGCATTCAATTTTATGTTGAATAACCTGCATTCAATTTTATGTTGATTAACCTGCATCCAATTTTATGTTGATTAACCTGCATCCAATTTTATGTTGATTAACCTGCATTCAATTTTATGTTGATTAACCTGCATTCAATTTTATGTTGATTAACCTGCATTCAATTTTATGTTAATTAACCTGCATTCAATTTTATGTTGATTAACCTGCATTCAATTTTATGTTAATTAACCTGCATTCAATTTTATGTTGATTAACCTGAATTCAATTTTATGTTGATTAACCTGTATTCAATTTTATGTTGATTAACCTGCATTCAATTTTATGTTAATTAACCTGCATTCAATTTTATGTTGATTAACCTGAATTCAATTTTATGTTGATTAACCTGCATTCAATTTTATGTTGATTAACCTGAATTCAATTTTATGTTGATTAACCTGAATTCAATTTTATGTTGATTAACCTGCATTCAATTTTATGTTGATTAACCTGCATTCAATTTTATGTTAATTAACCTGCATTCAATTTTATGTTGATTAACCTGCATTCAATTTTATGTTAACCTGCATTCAATTTTATGTTGATTAACCTGCATTCAATTTTATGTTGATTAACCTGCATTCAATTTTATGTTGATTAACCTGCATTCAATTTTATGTTAACCTGCATTCAATTTTATGTTGATTAACCTGAATTCAATTTTATGTTGATTAACCTGCATTCAATTTTATGTTGATTAACCTGAATTCAATTTTAAGTTGATTAACCTGAATTCAATTTTATGTTGATTAACCTGCATCCAATTTTATGTTGATTAACCTGCATTCAATTTTATGTTGATTGACCTGCATTCAATTTTATGTTGATTAACCTGCATTCAATTTTATGTTGAATAACCTGAATTCAATTTTATGTTGATTAACCTGAATTCAATTTTATGTTGATTAACCTGCATTCAATTTTATGTTGATTAACCTGCATTCAATTTTAAGTTGATTAACCTGAATTCAATTTTATGTTGATTAACCTGAATTCAATTTTATGTTAATTAACCTGCATTCAATTTTATGTTGATTAACCTGCATTCAATTTTATGTTGATTAACCTGCATTCAATTTTATGTTGAATAACCTGAATTCAATTTTATGTTGATTAACCTGCATTCAATTTTATGTTGATTAACCTGTATTCAATTTTATGTTGATTAACCTGCATTCAATTTTATGTTGATTAACCTGCATTCAATTTTATGTTGATTAACCTGCATTCAATTTTATGTTAACCTGCATTCAATTTTATGTTGATTAACCTGCATTCAATTTTATGTTAACCTGCATTCAATTTTATGTTGCTTAACTTGCATTCAATTTTATGTTGATTAACCTGCATTCAATTTTATGTTGATTAACCTGCATTCAATTTTATGTTGATTAACCTGCATTCACTTTTATGTTGATTAACCTGCATTCAATTTTATGTTGATTAACCTGCATTCAATTTTATGTTGATTAACCTGCATTCAATTTTATGTTGATTAACCTGCATTCAATTTTATGTTGAATAACCTGAATTCAATTTTATGTTGATTAACCTGCATTCAATTTTATGTTGATTAACCTGTATTCAATTTTATGTTGATTAACCTGCATTCAATTTTATGTTGATTAACCTGCATTCAATTTTATGTTAACCTGCATTCAATTTTATGTTGATTAACCTGCATTCAATTTTATGTTGATTAACCTGTATTCACTTTTATGTTGATTAACCTGCATTCAATTTTATGTTGATTAACCTGCATTCAATTTTATGTTGATTAACCTGCATTCAATTTTATGTTGATTAACCTGCATTCAATTTTATGTTGATTAACCTGCATTCAATTTTATGTTGATTAACCTGTATTCAATTTTATGTTGCTTAACTTGCATTCAATTTTATGTTGATTAACCTGCATTCAATTTTATGTTGATTAACCTGTATTCAATTTTATGTTGATTAACCTGCATTCAATTTTATGTTGCTTAACTTGCATTCAATTTTATGTTGATTAACCTGCATTCAATTTTATGTTGATTAACCTGTATTCAATTTTATGTTGATTAACCTGCATTCAATTTTATGTTGATTAACCTGCATTCAATTTTATGTTAACCTGCATTCAATTTTATGTTGATTAACCTGCATTCAATTTTATGTTGATTAACCTGAATTCAATTTTAAGTTGATTAACCTGAATTCAATTTTATGTTGATTAACCTGCATCCAATTTTATGTTGATTAACCTGCATTCAATTTTATGTTGATTGACCTGCATTCAATTTTATGTTGATTAACCTGCATTCAATTTTATGTTGAATAACCTGAATTCAATTTTATGTTGATTAACCTGAATTCAATTTTATGTTGATTAACCTGCATTCAATTTTATGTTGATTAACCTGCATTCAATTTTATGTTGAATAACCTGAATTCAATTTTATGTTGATTAACCTGCATTCAATTTTATGTTGATTAACCTGTATTCAATTTTATGTTGATTAACCTGCATTCAATTTTATGTTGATTAACCTGCATTCAATTTTATGTTGATTAACCTGCATTCAATTTTATGTTAACCTGCATTCAATTTTATGTTGATTAACCTGCATTCAATTTTATGTTAACCTGCATTCAATTTTATGTTGCTTAACTTGCATTCAATTTTATGTTGATTAACCTGCATTCAATTTTATGTTGATTAACCTGCATTCAATTTTATGTTGATTAACCTGCATTCACTTTTATGTTGATTAACCTGCATTCAATTTTATGTTGATTAACCTGTATTCAATTTTATGTTGATTAACCTGCATTCAATTTTATGTTGATTAACCTGCATTCAATTTTATGTTAACCTGCATTCAATTTTATGTTGATTAACCTGCATTCAATTTTATGTTGATTAACCTGTATTCACTTTTATGTTGATTAACCTGCATTCAATTTTATGTTGATTAACCTGCATTCAATTTTATGTTGATTAACCTGCATTCAATTTTATGTTGATTAACCTGCATTCAATTTTATGTTGATTAACCTGCATTCAATTTTATGTTGATTAACCTGCATTCAATTTTATGTTGATTAACCTGTATTCAATTTTATGTTGATTAACCTGCATTCAATTTTATGTTGATTAACCTGCATTCAATTTTATGTTGATTAACCTGCATTCAATTTTATGTTAACCTGCATTCAATTTTATGTTGATTAACCTGCATTCAATTTTATGTTGATTAACCTGCATTCAATTTTATGTTGATTAACCTGTATTCAATTTTATGTTGATTAACCTGTATTCAATTTTATGTTGATTAACCTGCATTCAATTTTATGTTGATTAACCTGTATTCACTTTTATGTTGATTAACCTGCATTCAATTTTATGTTGATTAACCTGCATTCAATTTTATGTTGATTAACCTGCATTCAATTTTATGTTGATTAACCTGTATTCACTTTTATGTTGATTAACCTGCATTCAATTTTATGTTGATTAACCTGCATTCAATTTTATGTTGATTAACCTGCATTCAATTTTATGTTGATTAACCTGCATTCAATTTTATGTTGATTAACCTGCATTCAATTTTATGTTAACCTGCATTCAATTTTATGTTGATTAACCTGCATTCAATTTTATGTTGATTAACCTGCATTCAATTTTATGTTGATTAACCTGCATTCAATTTTATGTTGATTAACCTGTATTCACTTTTATGTTGATTAACCTGCATTCAATTTTATGTTGATTAACCTGCATTCAATTTTATGTTAACCTGCATTCAATTTTATGTTGATTAACCTGCATTCAATTTTATGTTGATTAACCTGTATTCACTTTTATGTTGATTAACCTGCATTCAATTTTATGTTGATTAACCTGCATTCAATTTTATGTTGATTAACCTGCATTCAATTTTATGTTGATTAACCTGCATTCAATTTTATGTTGATTAACCTGCATTCAATTTTATGTTGATTAACCTGCATTCAATTTTATGTTGATTAACCTGTATTCACTTTTATGTTGATTAACCTGCATTCAATTTTATGTTGATTAACCTGTATTCAATTTTATGTTGATTAACCTGCATTCAATTTTATGTTGATTAACCTGCATTCAATTTTATGTTGATTAACCTGCATTCAATTTTATGTTGATTAACCTGAATTCAATTTTATGTTGATTAACCTGCATTCAATTTTATGTTGATTAACCTGCATTCAATTTTATGTTGATTAACCTGCATTCAATTTTATGTTGATTAACCTGTATTCAATTTTATGTTGATTAACCTGAATTCAATTTTAAGTTGATTAACCTGAATTCAATTTTATGTTGATTAACCTGCATCCAATTTTATGTTGATTAACCTGCATTCAATTTTATGTTGATTGACCTGCATTCAATTTTATGTTGATTAACCTGCATTCAATTTTATGTTGAATAACCTGAATTCAATTTTATGTTGATTAACCTGAATTCAATTTTATGTTGATTAACCTGCATTCAATTTTATGTTGATTAACCTGCATTCAATTTTATGTTGATTGACCTGCATTCAATTTTATGTTGATTAACCTGCATTCAATTTTATGTTGATTAACCTGCATTCAATTTTATGTTGATTAACCTGCATTCAATTTTATGTTGATTAACCTGTATTCAATTTTATGTTGATTAACCTGCATTCAATTTTATGTTGATTAACCTGCATTCAATTTTATGTTGATTAACCTGCATTCAATTTTATGTTGATTAACCTGCATTCAATTTTATGTTAACCTGCATTCAATTTTATGTTGATTAACCTGCATTCAATTTTATGTTAACCTGCATTCAATTTTATGTTGCTTAACTTGCATTCAATTTTATGTTGATTAACCTGCATTCAATTTTATGTTGATTAACCTGCATTCAATTTTATGTTGATTAACCTGCATTCACTTTTATGTTGATTAACCTGCATTCAATTTTATGTTGATTAACCTGTATTCAATTTTATGTTGATTAACCTGCATTCAATTTTATGTTGATTAACCTGCATTCAATTTTATGTTAACCTGCATTCAATTTTATGTTGATTAACCTGCATTCAATTTTATGTTGATTAACCTGTATTCACTTTTATGTTGATTAACCTGCATTCAATTTTATGTTGATTAACCTGCATTCAATTTTATGTTGATTAACCTGCATTCAATTTTATGTTGATTAACCTGCATTCAATTTTATGTTGATTAACCTGCATTCAATTTTATGTTGATTAACCTGCATTCAATTTTATGTTGATTAACCTGTATTCAATTTTATGTTGATTAACCTGCATTCAATTTTATGTTGATTAACCTGCATTCAATTTTATGTTGATTAACCTGCATTCAATTTTATGTTGATTAACCTGAATTCAATTTTATGTTGATTAACCTGCATTCAATTTTATGTTGATTAACCTGCATTCAATTTTATGTTGATTAACCTGCATTCAATTTTATGTTGATTAACCTGTATTCAATTTTATGTTGATTAACCTGAATTCAATTTTAAGTTGATTAACCTGAATTCAATTTTATGTTGATTAACCTGCATCCAATTTTATGTTGATTAACCTGCATTCAATTTTATGTTGATTGACCTGCATTCAATTTTATGTTGATTAACCTGCATTCAATTTTATGTTGAATAACCTGAATTCAATTTTATGTTGATTAACCTGAATTCAATTTTATGTTGATTAACCTGCATTCAATTTTATGTTGATTAACCTGCATTCAATTTTATGTTGATTGACCTGCATTCAATTTTATGTTGATTAACCTGCATTCAATTTTATGTTGATTAACCTGCATTCAATTTTATGTTGATTAACCTGCATTCAATTTTATGTTGATTAACCTGTATTCAATTTTATGTTGATTAACCTGCATTCAATTTTATGTTGATTAACCTGCATTCAATTTTATGTTGATTAACCTGCATTCAATTTTATGTTGATTAACCTGCATTCAATTTTATGTTAACCTGCATTCAATTTTATGTTGATTAACCTGCATTCAATTTTATGTTAACCTGCATTCAATTTTATGTTGCTTAACTTGCATTCAATTTTATGTTGATTAACCTGCATTCAATTTTATGTTGATTAACCTGCATTCAATTTTATGTTGATTAACCTGCATTCACTTTTATGTTGATTAACCTGCATTCAATTTTATGTTGATTAACCTGTATTCAATTTTATGTTGATTAACCTGCATTCAATTTTATGTTGATTAACCTGCATTCAATTTTATGTTAACCTGCATTCAATTTTATGTTGATTAACCTGCATTCAATTTTATGTTGATTAACCTGTATTCACTTTTATGTTGATTAACCTGCATTCAATTTTATGTTGATTAACCTGCATTCAATTTTATGTTGATTAACCTGCATTCAATTTTATGTTGATTAACCTGCATTCAATTTTATGTTGATTAACCTGCATTCAATTTTATGTTGATTAACCTGCATTCAATTTTATGTTGATTAACCTGTATTCAATTTTATGTTGATTAACCTGCATTCAATTTTATGTTGATTAACCTGCATTCAATTTTATGTTGATTAACCTGCATTCAATTTTATGTTAACCTGCATTCAATTTTATGTTGATTAACCTGCATTCAATTTTATGTTGATTAACCTGCATTCAATTTTATGTTGATTAACCTGTATTCAATTTTATGTTGATTAACCTGTATTCAATTTTATGTTGATTAACCTGCATTCAATTTTATGTTGATTAACCTGTATTCACTTTTATGTTGATTAACCTGCATTCAATTTTATGTTGATTAACCTGCATTCAATTTTATGTTGATTAACCTGCATTCAATTTTATGTTGATTAACCTGTATTCACTTTTATGTTGATTAACCTGCATTCAATTTTATGTTGATTAACCTGCATTCAATTTTATGTTGATTAACCTGCATTCAATTTTATGTTGATTAACCTGCATTCAATTTTATGTTGATTAACCTGCATTCAATTTTATGTTAACCTGCATTCAATTTTATGTTGATTAACCTGCATTCAATTTTATGTTGATTAACCTGCATTCAATTTTATGTTGATTAACCTGCATTCAATTTTATGTTGATTAACCTGTATTCACTTTTATGTTGATTAACCTGCATTCAATTTTATGTTGATTAACCTGCATTCAATTTTATGTTAACCTGCATTCAATTTTATGTTGATTAACCTGCATTCAATTTTATGTTGATTAACCTGTATTCACTTTTATGTTGATTAACCTGCATTCAATTTTATGTTGATTAACCTGCATTCAATTTTATGTTGATTAACCTGCATTCAATTTTATGTTGATTAACCTGCATTCAATTTTATGTTGATTAACCTGCATTCAATTTTATGTTGATTAACCTGCATTCAATTTTATGTTGATTAACCTGTATTCACTTTTATGTTGATTAACCTGCATTCAATTTTATGTTGATTAACCTGTATTCAATTTTATGTTGATTAACCTGCATTCAATTTTATGTTGATTAACCTGCATTCAATTTTATGTTGATTAACCTGCATTCAATTTTATGTTGATTAACCTGTATTCAATTTTATGTTGATTAACCTGCATTCAATTTTATGTTGATTAACCTGCATTCAATTTTATGTTGATTAACCTGCATTCAATTTTATGTTGATTAACCTGCATTCAATTTTATGTTGATTAACCTGTATTCACTTTTATGTTGATTAACCTGCATTCAATTTTATGTTGATTAACCTGCATTCAATTTTATGTTGATTAACCTGCATTCAATTTTATGTTGATTAACCTGTATTAACTTTTATGTTGATTAACCTGCATTCAATTTTATGTTGATTAACCTGCATTCAATTTTATGTTGATTAACCTGTATTCACTTTTATGTTGATTAACCTGCATTCAATTTTATGTTGATTAACCTGCATTCAATTTTATGTTGATTAACCTGCATTCAATTTTATGTTGATTAACCTGTATTCAATTTTATGTTGATTAACCTGCATTCAATTTTATGTTGATTAACCTGCATTCAATTTTATGTTGATTAACCTGCATTCAATTTTATGTTGATTAACCTGCATTCAATTTTATGTTGATTAACCTGCATTCACTTTTATGTTGATTAACCTGCATTCAATTTTATGTTGATTAACCTGCATTCAATTTTATGTTGATTAACCTGCATTCAATTTTATGTTGATTAACCTGCATTCACTTTTAAGTTGATTAACCTGTATTCAATTTTATGTTGATTAACCTGCATTCACTTTTATGTTGATTAACCTGCATTCAATTTTATGTTGATTAACCTGTATTCAATTTTATGTTGATTAACCTGCATTCAATTTTATGTTGATTAACCTGCATTCAATTTTATGTTAACCTGCATTCAATTTTATGTTGATTAACCTGCATTCAATTTTATGTTGATTAACCTGTATTCACTTTTATGTTGATTAACCTGCATTCAATTTTATGTTGATTAACCTGCATTCAATTTTATGTTGATTAACCTGCATTCAATTTTATGTTGATTAACCTGCATTCAATTTTATGTTGATTAACCTGCATTCAATTTTATGTTGATTAACCTGCATTCAATTTTATGTTGATTAACCTGTATTCAATTTTATGTTGATTAACCTGCATTCAATTTTATGTTGATTAACCTGCATTCAATTTTATGTTGATTAACCTGCATTCAATTTTATGTTAACCTGCATTCAATTTTATGTTGATTAACCTGCATTCAATTTTATGTTGATTAACCTGTATTCACTTTTATGTTGATTAACCTGCATTCAATTTTATGTTGATTAACCTGCATTCAATTTTATGTTAACCTGCATTCAATTTTATGTTGATTAACCTGCATTCAATTTTATGTTGATTAACCTGTATTCACTTTTATGTTGATTAACCTGCATTCAATTTTATGTTGATTAACCTGCATTCAATTTTATGTTGATTAACCTGCATTCAATTTTATGTTGATTAACCTGCATTCAATTTTAAGTTGATTAACCTGCATTCAATTTTATGTTGATTAACCTGCATTCAATTTTATGTTGATTAACCTGTATTCAATTTTATGTTGATTAACCTGCATTCAATTTTATGTTGATTAACCTGCATTCAATTTTATGTTGATTAACCTGCATTCAATTTTATGTTGATTAACCTGTATTCACTTTTATGTTGATTAACCTGCATTCAATTTTATGTTGATTAACCTGCATTCAATTTTATGTTGATTAACCTGCATTCAATTTTATGTTGATTAACCTGCATTCAATTTTATGTTGATTAACCTGCATTCAATTTTATGTTAACCTGCATTCAATTTTATGTTGATTAACCTGCATTCAATTTTATGTTGATTAACCTGCATTCAATTTTATGTTGATTAACCTGCATTCAATTTTATGTTGATTAACCTGCATTCAATTTTATGTTGATTAACCTGCATTCAATTTTATGTTAACCTGCATTCAATTTTATGTTGATTAACCTGCATTCAATTTTATGTTGATTAACCTGTATTCACTTTTATGTTGATTAACCTGCATTCAATTTTATGTTGATTAACCTGCATTCAATTTTATGTTGATTAACCTGCATTCAATTTTATGTTAACCTGCATTCAATTTTATGTTGATTAACCTGCATTCAATTTTATGTTGATTAACCTGTATTCACTTTTATGTTGATTAACCTGCATTCAATTTTATGTTGATTAACCTGCATTCAATTTTATGTTGATTAACCTGCATTCAATTTTATGTTGATTAACCTGCATTCAATTTTATGTTGATTAACCTGTATTCACTTTTATGTTGATTAACCTGCATTCAATTTTATGTTGATTAACCTGCATTCAATTTTATGTTGATTAACCTGCATTCAATTTTATGTTGATTAACCTGCATTCAATTTTATGTTGATTAACCTGCATTCAATTTTATGTTGATTAACCTGCATTCAATTTTATGTTGATTAACCTGCATTCAATTTTATGTTGATTAACCTGTATTCACTTTTATGTTGATTAACCTGCATTCAATTTTATGTTGATTAACCTGCATTCAATTTTATGTTGATTAACCTGCATTCAATTTTATGTTAACCTGCATTCAATTTTATGTTGATTAACCTGCATTCAATTTTATGTTGATTAACCTGTATTCAATTTTATGTTAACCTGTATTCACTTTTATGTTGATTAACCTGCATTCAATTTTATGTTGATTAACCTGCATTCAATTTTATGTTGATTAACCTGCATTCAATTTTATGTTGATTAACCTGCATTCAATTTTATGTTGATTAACCTGCATTCAATTTTATGTTGATTAACCTGCATTCAATTTTATGTTAACCTGTATTCACTTTTATGTTGATTAACCTGCATTCAATTTTATGTTGATTAACCTGCATTCACTTTTATGTTGATTAACCTGCATTCAATTTTATGTTGATTGACCTGCATTCAATTTTATGTTGATTAACCTGCATTCAATTTTATGTTGATTAACCTGCATTCACTTTTATGTTGATTAACCTGCATTCAATTTTATGTTGATTAACCTGCATTCAATTTTATGTTGATTAACCTGCATTCAATTTTATGTTGATTGACCTGCATTCAATTTTATGTTGATTAACCTGCATTCACTTTTATGTTGATTAACCTGTATTCACTTTTATGTTGATTAACCTGCATTCAATTTTATGTTAACCTGTATTCACTTTTATGTTGATTAACCTGCATTCAATTTTATGTTGATTAACCTGCATTCAATTTTATGTTAACCTGTATTCACTTTTATGTTGATTAACCTGCATTCAATTTTATGTTGATTAACCTGCATTCAATTTTATGTTAACCTGTATTCACTTTTATGTTGATTAACCTGCATTCAATTTTATGTTGATTAACCTGCATTCAATTTTATGTTAACCTGTATTCACTTTTATGTTGATTAACCTGCATTCCATTTTATGTTGATTAACCTGCATTCAATTTTATGTTGATTAACCTGCATTCACTTTTATGTTGATTAACCTGCATTCAATTTTATGTTGATTGACCTGCATTCAATTTTATGTTGATTAACCTGCATTCACTTTTATGTTGATTAACCTGTATTCACTTTTATGTTGATTAACCTGCATTCAATTTTATGTTGATTAACCTGCATTCAATTTTATGTTAACCTGTATTCACTTTTATGTTGATTAACCTGCATTCAATTTTATGTTGATTAACCTGCATTCAATTTTATGTTGATTGACCTGCATTCAATTTTATGTTGATTAACCTGCATTCACTTTTATGTTGATTAACCTGCATTCAATTTTATGTTGATTAACCTGCATTCAATTTTATGTTAACCTGTATTCACTTTTATGTTGATTAACCTGCATTCAATTTTATGTTGATTAACCTGCATTCAATTTTATGTTAACCTGTATTCACTTTTATGTTGATTAACCTGCATTCAATTTTATGTTGATTAACCTGCATTCAATTTTATGTTAACCTGTATTCACTTTTATGTTGATTAACCTGCATTCCATTTTATGTTGATTAACCTGCATTCAATTTTATGTTGATTAACCTGCATTCAATTTTATGTTAACCTGCATTCAATTTTATGTTGATTAACCTGCATTCAATTTTATGTTGATTAACCTGCATTCAATTTTATGTTGATTAACCTGCATTCAATTTTATGTTGATTAACCTGTATTCACTTTTATGTTGATTAACCTGCATTCAATTTTATGTTGATTAACCTGCATTCAATTTTATGTTGATTAACCTGCATTCAATTTTATGTTGATTAACCTGCATTCAATTTTATGTTGATTAACCTGCATTCAATTTTATGTTGATTAACCTGCATTCAATTTTATGTTGATTAACCTGCATTCAATTTTATGTTGATTAACCTGTATTCACTTTTATGTTGATTAACCTGCATTCAATTTTATGTTGATTAACCTGCATTCAATTTTATGTTGATTAACCTGCATTCAATTTTATGTTAACCTGCATTCAATTTTATGTTGATTAACCTGCATTCAATTTTATGTTGATTAACCTGTATTCACTTTTATGTTGATTAACCTGCATTCAATTTTATGTTGATTAACCTGCATTCAATTTTATGTTGATTAACCTGCATTCAATTTTATGTTAACCTGCATTCAATTTTATGTTGATTAACCTGCATTCAATTTTATGTTGATTAACCTGTATTCACTTTTATGTTGATTAACCTGTATTCAATTTTATGTTGATTAACCTGCATTCAATTTTATGTTGATTAACCTGTATTCACTTTTATGTTGATTAACCTGTATTCAATTTTATGTTGATTAACCTGCATTCAATTTTATGTTGATTAACCTGCATTCAATTTTATGTTGATTAACCTGTATTCAATTTTATGTTGATTAACCTGCATTCAATTTTATGTTGATTAACCTGCATTCAAGTTTATTTTGAATAACCTGCATTGAATTTTATGTTGAATAACCTGCATTCAATTTTATGTTGATTAACCTGCATTCAATTTTATGTTGCTTAACTTGCATTCAATTTTATGTTGAATAACCTGCATTCAATTTTATGTTGATTAACCTGCATTCAATTTTATGTTGATTAACCTGCATTCACTTTTAAGTTGATTAACCTGTATTCAATTTTATGTTGATTAACCTGTATTCAATTTTATGTTGATTAACCTGCATTCAATTTTATGTTGATTAACCTGCATTCAATTTTATGTTGATTAACCTGCATTCAAGTTTATTTTGAATAACCTGCATTGAATTTTATGTTGAATAACCTGCATTCAATTTTATGTTGATTAACCTGCATTCAATTTTATGTTGCTTAACTTGCATTCAATTTTATGTTGAATAACCTGCATTCAATTTTATGTTGATTAACCTGCATTCAATTTTATGTTGCTTAACCTGCATTCAATTTTATGTTGATTAACCTGCATTCAATTTTATGTTGATTAACCTGTATTCAATTTTATGTTGATTAACCTGCATTCAATTTTATGTTGATTAACCTGTATTCAATTTTATGTTGATTAACCTGCATTCAATTTTATGTTGATTAACCTGTATTCAATTTTATGTTGATTAACCTGCATTCAATTTTATGTTGATTAACCTGCATTCAATTTTATGTTGATTAACCTGCATTCAATTTTATGTTGATTAACCTGCATTCAATTTTATGTTGATTAACCTGCATTCAAATTTATGTTGATTGACCTGCATTCAATTTTAAGTTGATTAACCTGCATTCAATTTTATGTTGATTAACCTGCATTCAATTTTATGTTGATTGACCTGCATTCAATTTTATGTTGATTAACCTGTATTCAATTTTAAGTTGATTAACCTGCATTCAATTTTATGTTGATTGACCTGCATTCAATTTTATGTTGATTAACCTGCATTCAATTTTATGTTGATTAACCTGCATTCAATTTTAAGTTGATTAACCTGCATTCAATTTTATGTTGATTAACCTGTATTCAAGTTTATGTTGATTAACCTGCATTCAATTTTATGTTGATTAACCTGCATTCAATTTTATGTTGATTAACCTGCATTCAATTTTATGTTGATTAACCTGAATTCAATTTTATGTTGATTAACCTGCATTCAATTTTAAGTTGATTAACCTGCATTCACTTTTAAGTTGATTAACCTGCATTCAATTTTATGTTGATTAACCTGCATTCAATTTTAAGTTGATTAACCTGCATTCACTTTTAAGTTGATTAACCTGCATTCAATTTTATGTTGATTAACCTGCATTCAATTTTATGTTGATTAACCTGCATTCAATTTTATGTTGATTAACCTGCATTCAATTTTATGTTGATTGACCTGCATTCAATTTTATGTTGATTAACCTGCATTCAATTTTATGTTGATTAACCTGCATTCAATTTTATGTTGATTGACCTGAATTCAATTTTATGTTGATTAACCTGCATTCAATTTTATGTTGATTGACCTGCATTCAATTTTATGTTGATTAACCTGCATTCAAGTTTATGTTGATTAACCTGTATTCACTTTTATGTTGATTAACCTGCATTCAATTTTATGTTGATTAACCTGCATTCAATTTTATGTTGATTAACCTGTATTCACTTTTATGTTGATTAACCTGCATTCAATTTTAAGTTGATTAACCTGTATTCAATTTTATGTTGATTAACCTGCATTCAATTTTATGTTGATTAACCTGCATTCAATTTTATGTTGATTAACCTGTATTCACTTTTATGTTGATTAACCTGCATTCAATTTTATGTTGATTAACCTGTATTCACTTTTATGTTGATTAACCTGCATTCAATTTTATGTTGATTAACCTGCATTCAATTTTAAGTTGATTAACCTGCATTCAATTTTATGTTGATTAACCTGCATTCAATTTTATGTTGATTAACCTGCATTCAATTTTATGTTGATTAACCTGCATTCAATTTTATGTTGATTGACCTGCATTCAATTTTATGTTGATTAACCTGCATTCAATTTTATGTTGATTAACCTGCATTCAATTTTATGTTGATTAACCTGCATTAAATTTTATGTTGATTAACCTGTATTCACTTTTATGTTGATTAACCTGCATTCAATTTTATGTTGATTAACCTGCATTCAATTTTATGTTGATTAACCTGTATTCAATTTTATGTTGATTAACCTGCATTCAATTTTATGTTGATTAACCTGCATTCAATTTTATGTTGATTAACCTGTATTCACTTTTATGTTGATTAACCTGCATTCAATTTTATGCTGATTAACCTGTATTCAATTTTATGTTGATTAACCTGCATTCAATTTTAAGTTGATTGACCTGCATTCAATTTTATGTTGATTAACCTGAATTCAATTTTATGTTGATTAACCTGCATTCAATTTTATGTTGATTAACCTGCATTCAATTTTAAGTTGATTGACCTGCATTCAATTTTATGTTGATTAACCTGCATTCAATTTTATGTTGATTAACCTGCATTCAATTTTATGTTGATTAACCTGCATTCAATTTTATGTTGATTAACCTGTATTCAATTTTATGTTGATTAACCTGCATTCAATTTTATGTTGATTAACCTGCATTCAATTTTATGTTGATTAACCTGCATTCAATTTTATGTTGATTAACCTGCATTCAATTTTATGTTGATTAACCTGCATTCAATTTTATGTTGATTAACCTGTATTCAATTTTATGTTGATTGACCTGCATTCAATTTTATGTTGATTGACCTGCATTCAATTTTATGTTGATTAACCTGCATTCAATTTTATGTTGATTGACCTGCATTCAATTTTATGTTGATTAACCTGCATTCAATTTTATGTTGATTAACCTGCATTCAATTTTATGTTGATTAACCTGCATTAAATTTTATGTTGATTAACCTGCATTCAATTTTATGTTGATTAACCTGCATTCAATTTTATGTTGATTAACCTGAATTCAATTTTAAGTTGATTAACCTGTATTCAATTTTATGTTGATTAACCTGCATTCAATTTTATGTTGATTAACCTGCATTCACTTTTAAGTTGATTAACCTGCATTCAATTTTATGTTGATTAACCTGCATTCAATTTTATGTTGATTAACCTGCATTCAATTTTATGTTGATTAACCTGAATTCAATTTTATGTTGATTAACCTGCATTCAATTTTAAGTTGATTAACCTGCATTCACTTTTAAGTTGATTAACCTGCATTCAATTTTATGTTGATTAACCTGCATTCAATTTTAAGTTGATTAACCTGCATTCAATTTTATGTTGATTAACCTGCATTCAATTTTAAGTTGATTAACCTGCATTCACTTTTAAGTTGATTAACCTGCATTCAATTTTATGTTGATTAACCTGCATTCAATTTTATGTTGATTAACCTGCATTCAATTTTATGTTGATTAACCTGCATTCAATTTTATGTTGATTAACCTGCATTCAATTTTATGTTGATTAACCTGCATTCAATTTTATGTTGATTAACCTGCATTCAATTTTAAGTTGATTAACCTGCATTCACTTTTAAGTTGATTAACCTGCATTCAATTTTATGTTGATTAACCTGCATTCAATTTTATGTTGATTAACCTACATTCAATTTTATGTTGATTAACCTGCATTCAATTTTATGTTGATTAACCTGCATTCAATTTTATGTTGATTAACCTGCATTCAATTTTATGTTGATTAACCTGCATTCAATTTTATGTTGAATAACCTGCATTCACTTTTAAGTTGATTAACCTGCATTCAATTTTATGTTGATTAACCTGCATTCAATTTTATGTTGATTAACCTGCATTCAATTTTATGTTGATTAACCTGCATTCAATTTTATGTTGATTAACCTGCATTCAATTTTATGTTGATTAACCTGCATCCAATTTTATGTTGATTAACCTGAATTCAATTTTATGTTGATTAACCTGCATTCAATTTTAAGTTGATTGACCTGCATTCAATTTTATGTTGATTAACCTGAATTCAATTTTAAGTTGATTAACCTGTATTCAATTTTATGTTGATTAACCTGCATTCAATTTTATGTTGATTAACCTGCATTCAATTTTATGTTGATTAACTTGCATTCAATTTTATGTTGATTAACCTGCATTCAATTTTATGTTGATTGACCTGCATTCAATTTTATGTTGATTAACCTGAATTCAATTTTATGTTGATTAACCTGCATTCAATTTTATGTTGATTAACCTGTATTCACTTTTATGTTGATTAACCTGCATTCAATTTTATGTTGATTAACCTGCATTCAATTTTATGTTGATTAACCTGCATTCAATTTTAAGTTGATTAACCTGCATTCAATTTTATGTTGATTAACCTGTATTCAATTTTATGTTGATTAACCTGCATTCAATTTTAAGTTGATTAACCTGCATTCACTTTTATGTTGATTAACCTGAATTCAATTTTATGTTGATTAACCTGCATTCAATTTTATGTTGATTAACCTGCATTCAATTTTATGTTGAATAACCTGCATTCAATTTTATGTTGATTAACCTGCATTCAATTTTATGTTGATTAACCTGCATTCAATTTTAAGTTGATTGACCTGCATTCAATTTTATGTTGATTAACTTGCATTCAATTTTATGTTGATTAACCTGTATTCAATTTTATGTTGATTAACCTGCATTCAATTTTATGTTGATTAACCTGCATTCAATTTTAAGTTGATTGACCTGCATTCAATTTTATGTTGATTAACCTGAATTCAATTTTATGTTGATTAACCTGCATTCAATTTTATGTTGATTAACCTGCATTCAATTTTATGTTGATTAACCTGTATTCAATTTTATGTTGATTGACCTGCATTCAATTTTATGTTGATTGACCTGCATTCAATTTTATGTTGATTAACCTGCATTCAATTTTATGTTGATTAACTTGCATCCAATTTTATGTTGATTAACTTGCATTCAATTTTATGTTGATTAACCTGCATTCAATTTTATGTTGATTAACCTGTATTCACTTTTATGTTGATTAACCTGCATTCAATTTTATGTTGATTAACCTGCATTCAATTTTATGTTGATTAACCTGCATTCAATTTTATGTTGATTAACCTGTATTCAATTTTATGTTGATTGACCTGCATTCAATTTTATGTTGATTAACCTGCATTCAATTTTATGTTGATTAACTTGCATTCAATTTTATGTTGATTAACCTGCATTCAATTTTATGTTGATTAACCTGCATTCAATTTTATGTTGATTAACCTGCATTCAATTTTATGTTGATTGACCTGCATTCAATTTTATGTTGATTAACCTGAATTCAATTTTATGTTGATTAACCTGCATTCAATTTTAAGTTGATTGACCTGCATTCAATTTTATGTTGATTAACCTGCATTCAATTTTATGTTGATTAACCTGCATTCAATTTTAAGTTGATTAACCTGCATTCAATTTTATGTTGATTAACCTGTATTCAATTTTATGTTGATTAACCTGTATTCACTTTTATGTTTATTAACCTGCATGCAATTTTATGTTGATTAACCTGCATTCAATTTTATGTTGATTAACCTGTATTCAATTTTATGTTGATTGACCTGCATTCAATTTTATGTTGATTAACTTGCATTCAATTTTATGTTGATTGACCTGCATTCAATTTTATGTTGATTAACTTGCATTCAATTTTATGTTGATTAACCTGTATTCAATTTTATGTTGATTAACCTGTATTCACTTTTATGTTGATTAACCTGTATTCAATTTTATGTTGATTAACTTGCATTCAATTTTATGTTGATTGACCTGCATTCAATTTTATGTTGATTAACTTGCATTCAATTTTATGTTGATTGACCTGCATTCAATTTTATGTTGATTAACCTGCATTCAATTTTATGTTGATTAACCTGCATTCAATTTTATGTTGATTAACCTGTATTCAATTTTATGTTGATTGACCTGCATTCAATTTTATGTTGATTAACCTGCATTCAATTTTATGTTGATTAACTTGCATTCAATTTTATGTTGATTAACCTGCATTCAATTTTATGTTGATTAACCTGCATTCAATTTTATGTTGATTAACCTGCATTCAATTTTATGTTGATTGACCTGCATTCAATTTTATGTTGATTAACCTGAATTCAATTTTATGTTGATTAACCTGCATTCAATTTTAAGTTGATTGACCTGCATTCAATTTTATGTTGATTAACCTGCATTCAATTTTATGTTGATTAACCTGCATTCAATTTTAAGTTGATTAACCTGCATTCAATTTTAAGTTGATTAACCTGTATTCAATTTTATGTTGATTAACCTGTATTCACTTTTATGTTTATTAACCTGCATGCAATTTTATGTTGATTAACCTGCATTCAATTTTATGTTGATTAACCTGTATTCAATTTTATGTTGATTGACCTGCATTCAATTTTATGTTGATTAACTTGCATTCAATTTTATGTTGATTGACCTGCATTCAATTTTATGTTGATTAACTTGCATTCAATTTTATGTTGATTAACCTGTATTCAATTTTATGTTGATTAACCTGTATTCACTTTTATGTTGATTAACCTGCATTCAATTTTATGTTGATTAACCTGCATTCAATTTTATGTTGATTAACCTGCATTCAATTTTATGTTGATTAACCTGTATTCACTTTTATGTTGATTAACCTGCATTCAATTTTATGTTGATTAACCTGCATTCAATTTTATGTTGATTAACCTGCATTCAATTTTATGTTGATTAACCTGCATTCAATTTTATGTTGATTAACCTGCATTCAATTTTATGTTGATTAACCTGTATTCACTTTTATGTTGATTAACCTGCATTCAATTTTATGTTGATTAACCTGCATTCAATTTTATGTTGATTAACCTGCATTCAATTTTATGTTGATTAACCTGCATTCAATTTTATGTTGATTAACCTGCATTCAATTTTATGTTGATTAACCTGTATTCACTTTTATGTTGATTAACCTGCATTCAATTTTATGTTGATTAACCTGCATTCAATTTTATGTTGATTAACCTGCATTCAATTTTATGTTGATTAACCTGCATTCAATTTTATGTTGATTAACCTGCATTCAATTTTATGTTGATTAACCTGTATTCACTTTTATGTTGATTAACCTGCATTCAATTTTATGTTGATTAACCTGCATTCAATTTTATGTTGATTAACCTGCATTCAATTTTATGTTGATTAACCTGCATTCAATTTTATGTTGATTAACCTGTATTCACTTTTATGTTGATTAACCTGCATTCAATTTTATGTTGATTAACCTGCATTCAATTTTATGTTGATTAACCTGCATTCAATTTTATGTTGATTAACCTGTATTCAATTTTATGTTGATTGACCTGCATTCAATTTTATGTTGACTAACCTGCATTCAATTTTATGTTGATTAACCTGCATTCAATTTTATGTTAACCTGCATTCAATTTTATGTTGATTAACCTGCATTCAATTTTATGTTGATTAACCTGTATTCACTTTTATGTTGATTAACCTGCATTCAATTTTATGTTGATTAACCTGCATTCAATTTTATGTTGATTAACCTGCATTCAATTTTATGTTGATTAACCTGTATTCAATTTTATGTTGATTGACCTGCATTCAATTTTATGTTGACTAACCTGCATTCAATTTTATGTTGATTAACCTGCATTCAATTTTATGTTAACCTGCATTCAATTTTATGTTGATTAACCTGCATTCAATTTTATGTTGATTGACCTGCATTCAATTTTATGTTGATTAACCTGAATTCAATTTTATGTTGATTAACCTGCATTCAATTTTATGTTGATTAACCTGTATTCAATTTTAAGTTGATTAACCTGTATTCAATTTTATGTTGATTAACCTGCATTCAATTTTATGTTGATTAACCTGCATTCAATTTTATGTTGATTAACCTGCATTCAATTTTATGTTGATTAACCTGCATTCAATTTTATGTTGATTAACCTGCATTCAATTTTATGTTGATTAACCTGTATTCAATTTTATGTTTATTAACCTGCATTCAATTTTATGTTGATTAACCTGCATTCAATTTTATGTTGATTAACCTGCATTCAATTTTATGTTGATTAACCTGTATTCAATTTTAAGTTGATTAACCTGTATTCAATTTTATGTTGATTAACCTGCATTCAATTTTATGTTGATTAACCTGCATTCAATTTTATGTTGATTAACCTGCATTCAATTTTATGTTGATTAACCTGCATTCAATTTTATGTTGATTAACCTGCATTCAATTTTATGTTGATTAACCTGTATTCAATTTTATGTTTATTAACCTGCATTCAATTTTATGTTGATTAACCTGCATTCAATTTTATGTTGATTAACCTGCATTCAATTTTATGTTGATTAACCTGTATTCAATTTTAAGTTGATTAACCTGTATTCAATTTTATGTTGATTAACCTGCATTCAATTTTATGTTGATTAACCTGCATTCAATTTTATGTTTATTAACCTGCATTCAATTTTATGTTGATTAACCTGCATTCAATTTTATGTTGATTAACCTGTATTCAATTTTATGTTGATTAACCTGCATTCAATTTTATGTTGATTAACTTGCATCCAATTTTATGTTGATTAACCTGCATTCAATTTTATGTTGATTAACCTGAATTCAATTTTATGTTGATTAACCTGCATTCAATTTTATGTTGATTAACCTGAATTCAATTTTATGTTGATTAACCTGCATTCAATTTTATGTTGATTAACCTGCATTCAATTTTATGTTGATTAACCTGCATTCACTTTTATGTTGATTAACCTGCATTCAATTTTATGTTGATTAACCTGTATTCAATTTTATGTTTATTAACCTGCATTCAATTTTATGTTGATTAACCTGCATTCAATTTTATGTTGATTAACCTGCATTCAATTTTATGTTGATTAACCTGAATTCAATTTTATGTTGATTAACCTGCATTCAATTTTAAGTTGATTGACCTGCATTCAATTTTATGTTGATTAACCTGCATTCAATTTTATGTTGATTAACCTGCATTCAATTTTAAGTTGATTAACCTGTATTCAATTTTATGTTGATTAACCTGCATTCCATTTTATGTTGATTAACCTGCATTCAATTTTATGTTGATTAACCTGCATTCAATTTTATGTTGATTTACCTGCATTCAATTTTATGTTGATTAACCTGCATTCAATTTTATGTTGATTAACCTGTATTCAATTTTATGTTGATTAACCTGCATTCAATTTTATGTTGATTAACCTGCATTCAATTTTATGTTGATTAACCTGCATTCAATTTTATGTTGATTAACCTGTATTCACTTTTATGTTGATTAACATGCATTCAATTTTATGTTGATTAACCTGCATTCAAGTTTATGTTGATTAACCTGCATTCAATTTTATGTTGAATAACCTGCATTCAATTTTATGTTGATTAACCTGCATTCAATTTTATGTTGATTAACCTGCATTCAATTTTATGTTGATTAACCTGCATTCAATTTTATGTTGATTAACATGCATTCAATTTTATGTTGAATAACCTGCATTCAATTTTATGTTGATTAACCTGCATTCAATTTTATGTTGATTAACCTGCATTCAATTTTATGTTGATTAACCTGCATTCAATTTTATGTTGATTAACTTGCATCCAATTTTATGTTGATTAACTTGCATCCAATTTTATGTTGATTAACCTGTATTCAATTTTATGTTGATTAACCTGCATTCAATTTTAAGTTGATTAACCTGCATTCAATTTTATGTTGATTAACCTGCATTCAATTTTATGTTGATTAACCTGCATTCAATTTTATGTTGATTGACCTGCATTCAATTTTATGTTGATTAACCTGCATTCAATTTTATGTTGATTAACCTGCATTCAATTTTATGTTGATTGACCTGCATTCAATTTTATGTTGATTAACCTGAATTCAATTTTATGTTGATTAACCTGCATTCAATTTTATGTTGATTAACCTGCATTCAATTTTATGTTGCTTAACCTGCATTCAATTTTATGTTGATTAACCTGCATTCAATTTTATGTTGATTAACCTGCATTCAATTTTATGTTGCTTAACCTGCATTCAATTTTATGTTGATTAACCTGCATTCAATTTTATGTTGATTAACCTGCATTCAATTTTATGTTGATTAACCTGCATTCAATTTTATGTTGCTTAACCTGCATTCAATTTTATGTTGCTTAACCTGCATTCAATTTTATGTTGATTAACCTGCATTCAATTTTATGTTGATTGACCTGCATTCAATTTTATGTTGCTTAACCTGCATTCAATTTTATGTTGATTAACCTGCATTCAATTTTATGTTGATTAACCTGCATTCAATTTTATGTTGATTAACCTGCATTCAATTTTATGTTGATTGACCTGCATTCAATTTTATGTTGATTAACCTGCATTCAATTTTATGTTGATTAACCTGAATTCAATTTTATGTTGATTAACCTGCATTCAATTTTATGTTGATTGACCTGCATTCAATTTTATGTTGATTAACCTGCATTCAATTTTATGTTGATTAACCTGCATTCAATTTTATGTTGATTGACCTGCATTCAATTTTAAGTTGATTAACCTGCATTCAATTTTATGTTGATTAACCTGCATTCAATTTTATGTTGATTGACCTGCATTCAATTTTAAGTTGATTAACCTGCATTCAATTTTATGTTGATTAACCTGCATTCAATTTTATGTTGATTGACCTGCATTCAATTTTAAGTTGATTAACCTGCATTCAATTTTATGTTGATTAACCTGCATTCAATTTTATGTTGATTGACCTGCATTCAATTTTAAGTTGATTAACCTGCATTCAATTTTATGTTGATTAACCTGCATTCAATTTTATGTTGATTAACCTGCATTCAATTTTATGTTGATTAACCTGCATTCAATTTTATGTTGATTAACCTGCATTCAATTTTATGTTGATTAACCTGCATTCAATTTTATGTTGATTAACCTGCATCCAATTTTATGTTGATTAACTTGCATCCAATTTTATGTTGATTAACCTGTATTCAATTTTATGTTGATTAACCTGCATTCAATTTTATGTTGATTAACCTGCATCCAATTTTATGTTGATTAACTTGCATCCAATTTTATGTTGATTAACCTGCATTCAATTTTATGTTGATTAACCTGCATCCAATTTTATGTTGATTAACCTGCATTCAATTTTATGTTGATTAACCTGCATTCAATTTTATGTTGATTAACCTCATTCAATTTTATGTTGATTAACCTGCATTCAATTTTATGTTGATTAACCTGCATTCAATTTTATGTTGATTAACCTGCATTCAATTTTATGTTGATTAACCTGCATTCAATTTTATGTTGATTAACCTGCATTCAATTTTATGTTGATTAACCTGCATTCAATTTTATGTTGATTAACCTGCATCCAATTTTATGTTGATTAACTTGCATCCAATTTTATGTTGATTAACCTGCATTCAATTTTATGTTGATTAACCTGCATCCAATTTTATGTTGATTAACCTGCATTCAATTTTATGTTGATTAACCTGCATTCAATTTTATGTTGATTAACCTCATTCAATTTTATGTTGATTAACCTGCATTCAATTTTATGTTGATTAACCTGCATTCAATTTTATGTTGATTAACCTGCATTCAATTTTATGTTGATTAACCTGCATTCAATTTTATGTTGATTAACCTGCATTCAATTTTATGTTGATTAACCTGCATTCAATTTTATGTTGATTAACCTGCATTCAATTTTATGTTGATTAACCTGCATTCAATTTTATGTTGATTAACCTGAATTCAATTTTATGTTGAATAACCTGAATTCAATTTTATGTTGAATAACCTGAATTCAATTTTATGTTGATTAACCTGCATCCAATTTTATGTTGATTAACCTGCATTCAATTTTATGTTGATTAACCTGCATTCAATTTTATGTTGATTAACCTGCATTCAATTTTATGTTGATTAACCTGCATTCAATTTTATGTTGATTAACCTGCATCCAATTTTATGTTGATTAACCTGAATTCAATTTTATGTTGATTAACCTGCATTCAATTTTATGTTGATTAACCTGCATTCAATTTTATGTTGATTAACCTGCATTCAATTTTATGTTGATTAACCTGCATCCAATTTTATGTTGATTAACCTGCATTCAATTTTATGTTGATTAACCTGCATTCAATTTTATGTTGATTAACCTGAATTCAATTTTATGTTGATTAACCTGCATCCAATTTTATGTTGATTAACCTGCATCCAATTTTATGTTGATTAACCTGTATTCAATTTTATGTTGATTAACCTGCATTCAATTTTATGTTGATTAACTTGCATCCAATTTTATGTTGATTAACCTGCATTCAATTTTATGTTGATTAACCTGAATTCAATTTTATGTTGATTAACCTGAATTCAATTTTATGTTGATTAACCTGCATTCAATTTTATGTTGATTAACCTGCATTCAATTTTATGTTGATTAACCTGTATTCAATTTTATGTTTATTAACCTGCATTCAATTTTATGTTGATTAACCTGAATTCAATTTTATGTTGATTAACCTGAATTCAATTTTATGTTGATTAACCTGAATTCAATTTTATGTTGATTAACCTGCATTCACTTTTATGTTGATTAACCTGCATTCAATTTTATGTTGATTAACCTGTATTCAATTTTATGTTTATTAACCTGCATTCAATTTTATGTTGATTAACCTGCATTCAATTTTATGTTGATTAACCTGCATTCAATTTTATGTTGATTAACCTGAATTCAATTTTATGTTGATTAACCTGCATTCAATTTTAAGTTGATTGACCTGCATTCAATTTTATGTTGATTAACCTGCATTCAATTTTATGTTGATTAACCTGCATTCAATTTTAAGTTGATTAACCTGTATTCAATTTTATGTTGATTAACCTGCATTCCATTTTATGTTGATTAACCTGCATTCAATTTTATGTTGATTAACCTGCATTCAATTTTATGTTGATTAACCTGCATTCAATTTTATGTTGATTAACCTGCATTCAATTTTATGTTGATTAACCTGCATTCAATTTTATGTTGATTAACCTGTATTCACTTTTATGTTGATTAACATGCATTCAATTTTATGTTGATTAACCTGCATTCAAGTTTATGTTGATTAACCTGCATTCAATTTTATGTTGAATAACCTGCATTCAATTTTATGTTGATTAACCTGCATTCAATTTTATGTTGATTAACCTGCATTCAATTTTATGTTGATTAACCTGCATTCAATTTTATGTTGATTAACATGCATTCAATTTTATGTTGAATAACCTGCATTCAATTTTATGTTGATTAACCTGCATTCAATTTTATGTTGATTAACCTGCATTCAATTTTATGTTGATTAACCTGCATTCAATTTTATGTTGATTAACTTGCATCCAATTTTATGTTGATTAACTTGCATCCAATTTTATGTTGATTAACCTGTATTCAATTTTATGTTGATTAACCTGCATTCAATTTTAAGTTGATTAACCTGCATTCAATTTTATGTTGATTAACCTGCATTCAATTTTATGTTGATTAACCTGCATTCAATTTTATGTTGATTGACCTGCATTCAATTTTATGTTGATTAACCTGCATTCAATTTTATGTTGATTAACCTGCATTCAATTTTATGTTGATTGACCTGCATTCAATTTTATGTTGATTAACCTGAATTCAATTTTATGTTGATTAACCTGCATTCAATTTTATGTTGATTAACCTGCATTCAATTTTATGTTGCTTAACCTGCATTCAATTTTATGTTGATTAACCTGCATTCAATTTTATGTTGATTAACCTGCATTCAATTTTATGTTGCTTAACCTGCATTCAATTTTATGTTGATTAACCTGCATTCAATTTTATGTTGATTAACCTGCATTCAATTTTATGTTGATTAACCTGCATTCAATTTTATGTTGCTTAACCTGCATTCAATTTTATGTTGCTTAACCTGCATTCAATTTTATGTTGATTAACCTGCATTCAATTTTATGTTGATTGACCTGCATTCAATTTTATGTTGATTAACCTGTATTCAATTTTATGTTTATTAACCTGCATTCAATTTTATGTTGATTAACCTGCATTCAATTTTATGTTGATTAACCTGCATTCAATTTTATGTTGATTAACCTGTATTCAATTTTAAGTTGATTAACCTGTATTCAATTTTATGTTGATTAACCTGCATTCAATTTTATGTTGATTAACCTGCATTCAATTTTATGTTGATTAACCTGCATTCAATTTTATGTTGATTAACCTGCATTCAATTTTATGTTGATTAACCTGCATTCAATTTTATGTTGATTAACCTGTATTCAATTTTATGTTTATTAACCTGCATTCAATTTTATGTTGATTAACCTGCATTCAATTTTATGTTGATTAACCTGCATTCAATTTTATGTTGATTAACCTGTATTCAATTTTAAGTTGATTAACCTGTATTCAATTTTATGTTGATTAACCTGCATTCAATTTTATGTTGATTAACCTGCATTCAATTTTATGTTTATTAACCTGCATTCAATTTTATGTTGATTAACCTGCATTCAATTTTATGTTGATTAACCTGTATTCAATTTTATGTTGATTAACCTGCATTCAATTTTATGTTGATTAACTTGCATCCAATTTTATGTTGATTAACCTGCATTCAATTTTATGTTGATTAACCTGAATTCAATTTTATGTTGATTAACCTGCATTCAATTTTATGTTGATTAACCTGAATTCAATTTTATGTTGATTAACCTGCATTCAATTTTATGTTGATTAACCTGCATTCAATTTTATGTTGATTAACCTGCATTCACTTTTATGTTGATTAACCTGCATTCAATTTTATGTTGATTAACCTGTATTCAATTTTATGTTTATTAACCTGCATTCAATTTTATGTTGATTAACCTGCATTCAATTTTATGTTGATTAACCTGCATTCAATTTTATGTTGATTAACCTGAATTCAATTTTATGTTGATTAACCTGCATTCAATTTTAAGTTGATTGACCTGCATTCAATTTTATGTTGATTAACCTGCATTCAATTTTATGTTGATTAACCTGCATTCAATTTTAAGTTGATTAACCTGTATTCAATTTTATGTTGATTAACCTGCATTCCATTTTATGTTGATTAACCTGCATTCAATTTTATGTTGATTAACCTGCATTCAATTTTATGTTGATTAACCTGCATTCAATTTTATGTTGATTAACCTGCATTCAATTTTATGTTGATTAACCTGCATTCAATTTTATGTTGATTAACCTGTATTCACTTTTATGTTGATTAACATGCATTCAATTTTATGTTGATTAACCTGCATTCAAGTTTATGTTGATTAACCTGCATTCAATTTTATGTTGAATAACCTGCATTCAATTTTATGTTGATTAACCTGCATTCAATTTTATGTTGATTAACCTGCATTCAATTTTATGTTGATTAACCTGCATTCAATTTTATGTTGATTAACATGCATTCAATTTTATGTTGAATAACCTGCATTCAATTTTATGTTGATTAACCTGCATTCAATTTTATGTTGATTAACCTGCATTCAATTTTATGTTGATTAACCTGCATTCAATTTTATGTTGATTAACTTGCATCCAATTTTATGTTGATTAACTTGCATCCAATTTTATGTTGATTAACCTGTATTCAATTTTATGTTGATTAACCTGCATTCAATTTTAAGTTGATTAACCTGCATTCAATTTTATGTTGATTAACCTGCATTCAATTTTATGTTGATTAACCTGCATTCAATTTTATGTTGATTGACCTGCATTCAATTTTATGTTGATTAACCTGCATTCAATTTTATGTTGATTAACCTGCATTCAATTTTATGTTGATTGACCTGCATTCAATTTTATGTTGATTAACCTGAATTCAATTTTATGTTGATTAACCTGCATTCAATTTTATGTTGATTAACCTGCATTAAATTTTATGTTGCTTAACCTGCATTCAATTTTATGTTGATTAACCTGCATTCAATTTTATGTTGATTAACCTGCATTCAATTTTATGTTGCTTAACCTGCATTCAATTTTATGTTGATTAACCTGCATTCAATTTTATGTTGATTAACCTGCATTCAATTTTATGTTGATTAACCTGCATTCAATTTTATGTTGCTTAACCTGCATTCAATTTTATGTTGCTTAACCTGCATTCAATTTTATGTTGATTAACCTGCATTCAATTTTATGTTGATTGACCTGCATTCAATTTTATGTTGCTTAACCTGCATTCAATTTTATGTTGATTAACCTGCATTCAATTTTATGTTGATTAACCTGCATTCAATTTTATGTTGATTAACCTGCATTCAATTTTATGTTGATTGACCTGCATTCAATTTTATGTTGATTAACCTGCATTCAATTTTATGTTGATTAACCTGAATTCAATTTTATGTTGATTAACCTGCATTCAATTTTATGTTGATTGACCTGCATTCAATTTTATGTTGATTAACCTGCATTCAATTTTATGTTGATTAACCTGCATTCAATTTTATGTTGATTGACCTGCATTCAATTTTAAGTTGATTAACCTGCATTCAATTTTATGTTGATTAACCTGCATTCAATTTTATGTTGATTGACCTGCATTCAATTTTAAGTTGATTAACCTGCATTCAATTTTATGTTGATTAACCTGCATTCAATTTTATGTTGATTGACCTGCATTCAATTTTAAGTTGATTAACCTGCATTCAATTTTATGTTGATTAACCTGCATTCAATTTTATGTTGATTGACCTGCATTCAATTTTAAGTTGATTAACCTGCATTCAATTTTATGTTGATTAACCTGCATTCAATTTTATGTTGATTAACCTGCATTCAATTTTATGTTGATTAACCTGCATTCAATTTTATGTTGATTAACCTGCATTCAATTTTATGTTGATTAACCTGCATTCAATTTTATGTTGATTAACCTGCATCCAATTTTATGTTGATTAACTTGCATCCAATTTTATGTTGATTAACCTGTATTCAATTTTATGTTGATTAACCTGCATTCAATTTTATGTTGATTAACCTGTATTCAATTTTATGTTGATTAACCTGCATTCAATTTTATGTTGATTTACCTGCATTCAATTTTATGTTGATTAACCTGCATCCAATTTTATGTTGATTAACTTGCATCCAATTTTATGTTGATTAACCTGCATTCAATTTTATGTTGATTAACCTGCATCCAATTTTATGTTGATTAACCTGCATTCAATTTTATGTTGATTAACCTGCATTCAATTTTATGTTGATTAACCTCATTCAATTTTATGTTGATTAACCTGCATTCAATTTTATGTTGATTAACCTGCATTCAATTTTATGTTGATTAACCTGAATTCAATTTTAAGTTGATTAACCTGCATTCAATTTTATGTTGATTAACCTGCATTCAATTTTATGTTGATTAACCTGCATTCAATTTTATGTTGATTAACCTGCATTCAATTTTAAGTTGATTAACCTGCATTCAATTTTAAGTTGATTAACCTGCATTCAATTTTATGTTGATTAACCTGCATTCAATTTTATGTTGATTAACCTCATTCAATTTTATGTTGATTAACCTGAATTCAATTTTAAGTTGATTAACCTGAATTCAATTTTATGTTGATTAACCTGCATCCAATTTTATGTTGATTAACCTGCATTCAATTTTATGTTGATTAACCTGAATTCAATTTTATGTTGAATAACCTGAATTCAATTTTATGTTGAATAACCTGAATTCAATTTTATGTTGATTAACCTGCATCCAATTTTATGTTGATTAACCTGCATTCAATTTTATGTTGATTAACCTGCATCCAATTTTATGTTGATTAACCTGCATTCAATTTTATGTTGATTAACCTGCATTCAATTTTATGTTGATTAACCTGCATCCAATTTTATGTTGATTAACCTGAATTCAATTTTATGTTGATTAACCTGCATTCAATTTTATGTTGATTAACCTGCATCCAATTTTATGTTGATTAACCTGCATTCAATTTTATGTTGATTAACCTGCATCCAATTTTATGTTGATTAACCTGAATTCAATTTTATGTTGATTAACCTGCATTCAATTTTATGTTGATTAACCTGCATTCAATTTTATGTTGAATAACCTGAATTCAATTTTATGTTGATTAACCTGCATCCAATTTTATGTTGATTAACCTGCATTCAATTTTATGTTGATTAACCTGAATTCAATTTTATGTTGATTAACCTGAATTCAATTTTATGTTGATTAACCTGCATCCAATTTTATGTTGATTAACCTGCATTCAATTTTATGTTGATTAACCTGTATTCAATTTTATGTTGATTAACCTGCATTCAATTTTATGTTGATTAACCTGCATTCAATTTTATGTTGATTAACCTGAATTCAATTTTATGTTGATTAACCTGCATTCAATTTTATGTTGATTAACCTGTATTAAATTTTATGTTGATTAACCTGTATTCAATTTTATGTTGATTAACCTGCATTCAATTTTATGTTGATTAACCTGCATTCAATTTTATGTTGAATAACCTGCATTCAATTTTAAGTTGATTAACCTGAATTCAATTTTATGTTGATTAACCTGCATTCAATTTTATGTTGATTAACCTGCATTCAATTTTATGTTGATTGACCTGCATTCAATTTTATGTTGATTAACCTGAATTCAATTTTAAGTTGATTAACCTGAATTCAATTTTATGTTGATTAACCTGTATTCAATTTTATGTTGATTAACCTGAATTCAATTTTATGTTGATTAACCTGAATTCAATTTTATGTTGATTAACCTGCATTCAATTTTATGTTGATTAACCTGTATTAAATTTTATGTTGATTAACCTGTATTCAATTTTATGTTGATTAACCTGCATTCAATTTTATGTTGATTAACCTGAATTCAATTTTATGTTGAATAACCTGCATTCAATTTTATGTTGATTAACCTGCATTCAATTTTATGTTGATTAACCTGCATTCAATTTTATGTTGATTAACCTGCATCCAATTTTATGTTGATTAACTTGCATCCAATTTTATGTTGATTAACCTGTATTCAATTTTATGTTGATTAACCTGCATTCAATTTTATGTTGATTAACCTGCATCCAATTTTATGTTGATTAACTTGCATCCAATTTTATGTTGATTAACCTGCATTCAATTTTATGTTGATTAACCTGCATCCAATTTTATGTTGATTAACCTGCATTCAATTTTATGTTGATTAACCTGCATTCAATTTTATGTTGATTAACCTGTATTCAATTTTATGTTGATTAACCTGCATTCAATTTTATGTTGATTAACCTGCATTCAATTTTATGTTGATTAACCTGCATTCAATTTTATGTTGATTAACCTGCATCCAATTTTATGTTGATTAACCTGCATTCAATTTTATGTTGATTAACCTGTATTCAATTTTATGTTGATTAACCTGCATTCAATTTTATGTTGATTAACCTGCATTCAATTTTATGTTGATTAACCTCATTCAATTTTATGTTGATTAACCTGCATTCAATTTTATGTTGATTAACCTGCATTCAATTTTATGTTGATTAACCTGCATTCAAATTTATGTTGATTAACCTGCATTCAATTTTATGTTGATTAACCTGCATTCAATTTTATGTTGATTAACCTGCATCCAATTTTATGTTGATTAACCTGCATTCAATTTTATGTTGATTAACCTGCATCCAATTTTATGTTGATTAACCTGTATTCAATTTTATGTTGATTAACCTGCATCCAATTTTATGTTGATTAACCTGTATTCAATTTTATGTTGATTAACCTGCATTCAATTTTATGTTGATTAACCTGCATCCAATTTTATGTTGATTAACCTGTATTCAATTTTATGTTGATTAACCTGCATTCACTTTTATGTTGATTAACCTGCATTCAATTTTATGTTGAATAACCTGCATTCAATTTTAAGTTGATTAACCTGAATTCAATTTTATGTTGATTAACCTGAATTCAATTTTATGTTGAATAACCTGCATTCAATTTTATGTTGATTAACCTGCATTCAATTTTATGTTGATTAACCTGCATTCAATTTTATGTTGATTAACCTGCATTCAATTTTATGTTGATTAACCTGCATTCAATTTTATGTTGAATAACCTGCATTCAATTTTATGTTGATTAACCTGTATTCAATTTTATGTTGATTAACCTGCATTCAATTTTATGTTGATTAACCTGTATTCAATTTTAAGTTGATTAACCTGCATTCAATTTTAAGTTGATTAACCTGCATTCAATTTTAAGTTGATTAACCTGCATTCAATTTTATGTTGATTAACCTGCATTCAATTTTATGTTGATTAACCTGCATTCAATTTTATGTTGATTAACCTGAATTAAATTTTATGTTGATTAACCTGTATTCAATTTTATGTTGATTAACTTGCATCCAATTTTATGTTGATTAACTTGCATCCAATTTTATGTTGATTAACCTGTATTCAATTTTATGTTGATTAACCTGCATTCAATTTTAAGTTGATTAACCTGCGTTCAATTTTATGTTGATTAACCTGCATTCAATTTTATGTTGATTAACCTGCATCCAATTTTATGTTGATTAACTTGCATCCAATTTTATGTTGATTAACCTGTATTCAATTTTATGTTGATTAACCTGCATTCAATTTTATGTTGATTAACCTGCATCCAATTTTATGTTGATTAACTTGCATCCAATTTTATGTTGATTAACCTGCATTCAATTTTATGTTGATTAACCTGCATCCAATTTTATGTTGATTAACTTGCATCCAATTTTATGTTGATTAACCTGCATTCAATTTTATGTTGATTAACCTGCATCCAATTTTATGTTGATTAACTTGCATTCAATTTTATGTTGATTAACCTGAATTCAATTTTATGTTGATTAACCTGCATTCAATTTTATGTTGATTAACCTGAATTCAATTTTATGTTGATTAACCTGCATTCAATTTTATGTTGATTAACCTGTATTCAATTTTATGTTGATTAACCTGAATTCAATTTTATGTTGATTAACCTGCATTCAATTTTATGTTGAATAACCTGAATTCAATTTTAAGTTGATTAACCTGAATTCAATTTTATGTTGATTAACCTGCATTCAATTTTATGTTGAATAACCTGCATTCAATTTTATGTTGATTAACCTGAATTCAATTTTATGTTGAATAACCTGCATTCAATTTTATGTTGATTAACCTGCATTCAATTTTATGTTGAATAACCTGCATTCAATTTTATGTTGATTAACCTGCATTCAATTTTATGTTGAATAACCTGCATTCAATTTTATGTTGATTAACCTGAATTCAATTTTATGTTGATTAACCTGCATTCAATTTTATGTTGATTAACCTGCATTCAATTTTATGTTGATTAACCTGCATTCAATTTTATGTTGATTAACCTGCATTCAATTTTATGTTGATTAACCTGAATTCAATTTTATGTTGATTAACCTGCATTCAATTTTAAGTTGATTAACCTGCATTCAATTTTATGTTGATTAACCTGCATTCAATTTTATGTTGATTAACCTGCATTCAATTTTATGTTGATTAACCTGCATTCAATTTTATGTTGATTAACCTGCATTCAATTTTAAGTTGATTAACCTGCATTCAATTTTATGTTGATTAACCTGCATTCAATTTTAAGTTGATTAACCTGCATTCAATTTTAAGTTGATTAACCTGCATTCAATTTTATGTTGATTAACCTGCATTCAATTTTAAGTTGATTGACCTGCATTCAATTTTATGTTGATTAACCTGTATTAAATTTTATGTTGATTAACCTGTATTCAATTTTATGTTGATTAACCTGCATTCAATTTTATGTTGATTAACCTGCATTCAATTTTATGTTGATTAACCTGCATTCAATTTTAAGTTGATTGACCTGCATTCAATTTTATGTTTATTAACCTGCATTCAATTTTATGTTGATTAACCTGCATTCAATTTTATGTTGATTAACCTGCATTCAATTTTATGTTGATTAACCTGCATTCAATTTTAAGTTGATTGACCTGCATTCAATTTTATGTTGATTAACCTGCATTCAATTTTATGTTGATTAACCTGCATTCAATTTTAAGTTGATTGACCTGCATTCAATTTTATGTTTATTAACCTGCATTCAATTTTATGTTGATTAACCTGCATTCAATTTTATGTTGATTAACCTGCATTCAATTTTATGTTTATTAACCTGCATTCAATTTTATGTTGATTAACCTGCATTCAATTTTATGTTGATTAACCTGTATTCAATTTTATGTTGATTAACCTGCATTCAATTTTATGTTTATTAACCTGCATTCAATTTTATGTTGATTAACCTGCATTCAATTTTATGTTGATTAACCTCATTCAATTTTATGTTGATTGACCTGCATTCAATTTTATGTTGATTAACCTGTATTCAATTTTATGTTGATTAACCTGCATTCAATTTTATGTTGATTAACCTGCATTCAATTTTATGTTGATTAACCTGCATTCAATTTTATGTTGATTAACCTGCATTCAATTTTATGTTGATTAACCTGCATTCAATTTTAAGTTGATTAACCTGTATTCAATTTTATGTTGATTGACCTGCATTCAATTTTATGTTGATTAACCTGCATTCAATTTTATGTTGATTAACCTGCATTCAATTTTATGTTGATTAACCTGCATTCAATTTTAAGTTGATTAACCTGTATTCAATTTTATGTTGATTGACCTGCATTCAATTTTATGTTGATTAACCTGCATTCAATTTTATGTTGATTAACCTGCATTCAATTTTATGTTGATTAACCTGCATTCAATTTTAAGTTGATTAACCTGCATTCAATTTTAAGTTGATTAACCTGCATTCAATTTTATGTTGATTAACCTGCATTCAATTTTATGTTGATTAACCTGCATTCAATTTTAAGTTGATTAACCTGCATTCAATTTTATGTTGATTAACCTGCATTCAATTTTATGTTGATTAACCTGCATTCAATTTTAAGTTGATTAACCTGCATTCAATTTTATGTTGATTAACCTGCATTCAATTTTATGTTGATTAACCTGCATTCAATTTTAAGTTGATTAACCTGCATTCAATTTTATGTTGATTAACCTGCATTCAATTTTATGTTGATTAACCTGCATTCAATTTTATGTTGATTAACCTGCATTCAATTTTATGTTGATTAACCTGCATTCAATTTTATGTTGATTAACCTGCATTCAATTTTAAGTTGATTGACCTGCATTCAATTTTATGTTGATTAACCTGCATTCAATTTTATGTTGATTAACCTGCATTCAATTTTATGTTGATTAACCTGCATTCAATTTTATGTTGATTAACCTGCATTCAATTTTATGTTGATTAACCTGCATTCAATTTTAAGTTGATTGACCTGCATTCAATTTTATGTTGATTAACCTGCATTCAATTTTATGTTGATTAACCTGCATTCAATTTTATGTTGATTAACCTGCATTCAATTTTATGTTGATTAACCTGCATTCAATTTTAAGTTGATTAACCTGCATTCAATTTTATGTTGATTAACCTGCATTCAATTTTATGTTGATTAACCTGCATTCAATTTTAAGTTGATTAACCTGTATTCAATTTTATGTTGATTAACCTGCATTCCATTTTATGTTGATTAACCTGCATTCAATTTTATGTTGATTAACCTGCATTCAATTTTATGTTGATTAACCTGCATTCAATTTTATGTTGATTAACCTGCATTCAATTTTATGTTGATTAACCTGCATTCAATTTTATGTTGATTAACCTGTATTCACTTTTATGTTGATTAACATGCATTCAATTTTATGTTGATTAACCTGCATTCAAGTTTATGTTGATTAACCTGCATTCAATTTTATGTTGAATAACCTGCATTCAATTTTATGTTGATTAACCTGCATTCAATTTTATGTTGATTAACCTGCATTCAATTTTATGTTGATTAACCTGCATTCAATTTTATGTTGATTAACATGCATTCAATTTTATGTTGAATAACCTGCATTCAATTTTATGTTGATTAACCTGCATTCAATTTTATGTTGATTAACCTGCATTCAATTTTATGTTGATTAACCTGCATTCAATTTTATGTTGATTAACTTGCATCCAATTTTATGTTGATTAACTTGCATCCAATTTTATGTTGATTAACCTGTATTCAATTTTATGTTGATTAACCTGCATTCAATTTTAAGTTGATTAACCTGCATTCAATTTTATGTTGATTAACCTGCATTCAATTTTATGTTGATTAACCTGCATTCAATTTTATGTTGATTGACCTGCATTCAATTTTATGTTGATTAACCTGCATTCAATTTTATGTTGATTAACCTGCATTCAATTTTATGTTGATTGACCTGCATTCAATTTTATGTTGATTAACCTGAATTCAATTTTATGTTGATTAACCTGCATTCAATTTTATGTTGATTAACCTGCATTCAATTTTATGTTGCTTAACCTGCATTCAATTTTATGTTGATTAACCTGCATTCAATTTTATGTTGATTAACCTGCATTCAATTTTATGTTGCTTAACCTGCATTCAATTTTATGTTGATTAACCTGCATTCAATTTTATGTTGATTAACCTGCATTCAATTTTATGTTGATTAACCTGCATTCAATTTTATGTTGCTTAACCTGCATTCAATTTTATGTTGCTTAACCTGCATTCAATTTTATGTTGATTAACCTGCATTCAATTTTATGTTGATTGACCTGCATTCAATTTTATGTTGCTTAACCTGCATTCAATTTTATGTTGATTAACCTGCATTCAATTTTATGTTGATTAACCTGCATTCAATTTTATGTTGATTAACCTGCATTCAATTTTATGTTGATTGACCTGCATTCAATTTTATGTTGATTAACCTGCATTCAATTTTATGTTGATTAACCTGAATTCAATTTTATGTTGATTAACCTGCATTCAATTTTATGTTGATTGACCTGCATTCAATTTTATGTTGATTAACCTGCATTCAATTTTATGTTGATTAACCTGCATTCAATTTTATGTTGATTGACCTGCATTCAATTTTAAGTTGATTAACCTGCATTCAATTTTATGTTGATTAACCTGCATTCAATTTTATGTTGATTGACCTGCATTCAATTTTAAGTTGATTAACCTGCATTCAATTTTATGTTGATTAACCTGCATTCAATTTTATGTTGATTGACCTGCATTCAATTTTAAGTTGATTAACCTGCATTCAATTTTATGTTGATTAACCTGCATTCAATTTTATGTTGATTGACCTGCATTCAATTTTAAGTTGATTAACCTGCATTCAATTTTATGTTGATTAACCTGCATTCAATTTTATGTTGATTAACCTGCATTCAATTTTATGTTGATTAACCTGCATTCAATTTTATGTTGATTAACCTGCATTCAATTTTATGTTGATTAACCTGCATTCAATTTTATGTTGATTAACCTGCATCCAATTTTATGTTGATTAACTTGCATCCAATTTTATGTTGATTAACCTGTATTCAATTTTATGTTGATTAACCTGCATTCAATTTTATGTTGATTAACCTGCATCCAATTTTATGTTGATTAACTTGCATCCAATTTTATGTTGATTAACCTGCATTCAATTTTATGTTGATTAACCTGCATCCAATTTTATGTTGATTAACCTGCATTCAATTTTATGTTGATTAACCTGCATTCAATTTTATGTTGATTAACCTGCATTAAATTTTATGTTGATTAACCTGCATTCAATTTTAAGTTGATTAACCTGCATTCAATTTTATGTTGATTAACCTGCATTCAATTTTATGTTGATTAACCTGCATTCAATTTTATGTTGATTAACCTGCATTCAATTTTATGTTGATTAACCTGCATTCAATTTTATGTTGATTAACCTGCATTCAATTTTATGTTGATTAACCTGAATTCAATTTTAAGTTGATTAACCTGCATTCAATTTTATGTTGATTAACCTGAATTCAATTTTAAGTTGATTAACCTGAATTCAATTTTATGTTGATTAACCTGCATCCAATTTTATGTTGATTAACCTGCATTCAATTTTATGTTGATTAACCTGCATTCAATTTTATGTTGAATAACCTGAATTCAATTTTATGTTGATTAACCTGAATTCAATTTTATGTTGATTAACCTGCATTCAATTTTATGTTGATTAACCTGCATTCAATTTTATGTTGAATAACCTGAATTCAATTTTATGTTGATTAACCTGCATCCAATTTTATGTTGATTAACCTGCATTCAATTTTATGTTGATTGACCTGCATTCAATTTTATGTTGATTAACCTGCATTCAATTTTATGTTGATTAACCTGCATTCAATTTTATGTTGATTAACCTGCATCCAATTTTATGTTGATTAACTTGCATCCAATTTTATGTTGATTAACCTGCATTCAATTTTATGTTGAATAACCTGCATTCAATTTTATGTTGATTAACCTGCATTCAATTTTATGTTGATTAACCTGCATTCAATTTTATGTTGATTAACCTGCATCCAATTTTATGTTGATTAACCTGAATTCAATTTTATGTTGATTAACCTGCATTCAATTTTATGTTGATTAACCTGAATTCAATTTTATGTTGAATAACCTGCATTCAATTTTATGTTGATTAACCTGCATTCAATTTTATGTTGATTAACCTGCATTCAATTTTATGTTGATTAACCTGCATCCAATTTTATGTTGATTAACCTGCATTCAATTTTATGTTGATTAACCTGCATTCAATTTTATGTTGATTAACCTGCATTCAATTTTATGTTGAATAACCTGCATTCAATTTTATGTTGATTAACCTGCATCCAATTTTATGTTGATTAACCTGCATTCAATTTTATGTTGATTAACCTGCATTCAATTTTATGTTGATTAACCTGAATTCAATTTTATGTTGATTAACCTGCATTCAATTTTATGTTGATTAACCTGAATTCAATTTTATGTTGAATAACCTGCATTCAATTTTATGTTGATTAACCTGCATTCAATTTTATGTTGATTAACCTGCATTCAATTTTATGTTGATTAACCTGCATCCAATTTTATGTTGATTAACTTGCATCCAATTTTATGTTGATTAACCTGTATTCAATTTTATGTTGATTAACCTGCATTCAATTTTATGTTGATTAACCTGCATCCAATTTTATGTTGATTAACTTGCATCCAATTTTATGTTGATTAACCTGCATTCAATTTTATGTTGATTAACCTGCATCCAATTTTATGTTGATTAACCTGCATTCAATTTTATGTTGATTAACCTGCATTCAATTTTATGTTGATTAACCTGTATTCAATTTTATGTTGATTAACCTGCATTCAATTTTATGTTGATTAACCTGCATTCAATTTTATGTTGATTAACCTGCATTCAATTTTATGTTGATTAACCTGCATCCAATTTTATGTTGATTAACCTGCATTCAATTTTATGTTGATTAACCTGTATTCAATTTTATGTTGATTAACCTGCATTCAATTTTATGTTGATTAACCTGCATTCAATTTTATGTTGATTAACCTCATTCAATTTTATGTTGATTAACCTGCATTCAATTTTATGTTGATTAACCTGCATTCAATTTTATGTTGATTAACCTGCATTCAAATTTATGTTGATTAACCTGCATTCAATTTTATGTTGATTAACCTGCATTCAATTTTATGTTGATTAACCTGCATCCAATTTTATGTTGATTAACCTGAATTCAATTTTATGTTGATTAACCTGCATTCAATTTTATGTTGATTAACCTGCATCCAATTTTATGTTGATTAACCTGCATTCAATTTTATGTTGATTAACCTGCATCCAATTTTATGTTGATTAACCTGCATTCAATTTTATGTTGATTAACCTGTATTCAAATTTATGTTGATTAACCTGAATTCAATTTTATGTTGATTAACCTGCATTCAATTTTATGTTGATTAACCTGCATCCAATTTTATGTTGATTAACCTGCATTCAATTTTATGTTGATTAACCTGCATCCAATTTTATGTTGATTAACCTGCATTCAATTTTATGTTGATTAACCTGCATTCAAATTTATGTTGATTAACCTGAATTCAATTTTATGTTGATTAACCTGCATTCAATTTTATGTTGATTAACCTGCATCCAATTTTATGTTGATTAACCTGCATTCAATTTTATGTTGATTAACCTGCATCCAATTTTATGTTGATTAACCTGCATTCAATTTTATGTTGATTAACCTGCATCCAATTTTATGTTGATTAACCTGCATTCAATTTTATGTTGATTAACCTGCATTCAAATTTATGTTGATTAACCTGAATTCAATTTTATGTTGATTAACCTGCATTCAAATTTATGTTGATTAACCTGCATCCAATTTTATGTTGATTAACCTGCATTCAATTTTATGTTGATTAACCTGCATCCAATTTTATGTTGATTAACCTGTATTCAATTTTATGTTGATTAACCTGCATCCAATTTTATGTTGATTAACCTGTATTCAATTTTATGTTGATTAACCTGCATTCAATTTTATGTTGATTAACCTGCATCCAATTTTATGTTGATTAACCTGTATTCAATTTTATGTTGATTAACCTGCATTCACTTTTATGTTGATTAACCTGCATTCAATTTTATGTTGAATAACCTGCATTCAATTTTAAGTTGATTAACCTGAATCCAATTTTATGTTGATTAACCTGCATTCAATTTTATGTTGAATAACCTGCATTCAATTTTATGTTGATTAACCTGAATTCAATTTTATGTTGATTAACCTGCATTCAATTTTATGTTGATTAACCTGCATTCAATTTTATGTTTATTAACCTGCATTCAATTTTATGTTGATTAACCTGCATTCAATTTTATGTTGATTAACCTGCATTCAATTTTATGTTGATTAACCTGCATTCAATTTTATGTTGATTAACCTGCATTCAATTTTATGTTGATTAACCTGCATTCAATTTTATGTTGATTAACCTGCATTCAATTTTAAGTTGATTAACCTGCATTCAATTTTATGTTGATTAACCTGCATTCAATTTTATGTTGATTAACCTGCATTCAATTTTATGTTGATTAACCTGTATTAAATTTTATGTTGATTAACCTGTATTCAATTTTATGTTGATTAACTTGCATCCAATTTTATGTTGATTAACTTGCATCCAATTTTATGTTGATTAACCTGTATTCAATTTTATGTTGATTAACCTGCATTCAATTTTAAGTTGATTAACCTGCGTTCAATTTTATGTTGATTAACCTGCATTCAATTTTATGTTGATTAACCTGCATCCAATTTTATGTTGATTAACTTGCATCCAATTTTATGTTGATTAACCTGTATTCAATTTTATGTTGATTAACCTGCATTCAATTTTATGTTGATTAACCTGCATCCAATTTTATGTTGATTAACTTGCATCCAATTTTATGTTGATTAACCTGCATTCAATTTTATGTTGATTAACCTGCATCCAATTTTATGTTGATTAACTTGCATCCAATTTTATGTTGATTAACCTGCATTCAATTTTATGTTGATTAACCTGCATCCAATTTTATGTTGATTAACTTGCATTCAATTTTATGTTGATTAACCTGAATTCAATTTTATGTTGATTAACCTGCATTCAATTTTATGTTGAATAACCTGAATTCAATTTTAAGTTGATTAACCTGAATTCAATTTTATGTTGATTAACCTGCATTCAATTTTATGTTGAATAACCTGCATTCAATTTTATGTTGATTAACCTGAATTCAATTTTATGTTGAATAACCTGCATTCAATTTTATGTTGATTAACCTGCATTCAATTTTATGTTGAATAACCTGCATTCAATTTTATGTTGATTAACCTGCATTCAATTTTATGTTGAATAACCTGCATTCAATTTTATGTTGATTAACCTGAATTCAATTTTATGTTGATTAACCTGCATTCAATTTTATGTTGATTAACCTGCATTCAATTTTATGTTGATTAACCTGCATTCAATTTTATGTTGATTAACCTGCATTCAATTTTATGTTGAATAACCTGAATTCAATTTTAAGTTGATTAACCTGAATTCAATTTTATGTTGATTAACCTGCATTCAATTTTATGTTGATTAACCTGCATTCAATTTTATGTTGATTAACCTGCATTCAAATTTATGTTGATTAACCTGCATTCAATTTTATGTTGATTAACCTGCATTCAATTTTATGTTGATTAACCTGCATTCAATTTTATGTTGATTAACCTGCATTCAATTTTATGTTGATTAACCTGCATTCAAATTTATGTTGATTAACCTGCATTCAATTTTATGTTGATTAACCTGCATTCAATTTTATGTTGATTAACCTGCATTCAATTTTATGTTGATTAACCTGCATTCAATTTTATGTTGATTAACCTGCATTCAATTTTATGTTGATTAACCTGCATTCAATTTTATGTTGAATAACCTGAATTCAATTTTAAGTTGATTAACCTGAATTCAATTTTATGTTGATTAACCTGCATTCAATTTTATGTTGATTAACCTGCATTCAATTTTATGTTGATTAACCTGCATTCAATTTTATGTTGATTAACCTGCATTCAATTTTATGTTGATTAACCTGCATTCAATTTTATGTTGATTAACCTGCATTCAATTTTAAGTTGATTAACCTGAATTCAATTTTATGTTGATTAACCTGCATTCAATTTTAAGTTGATTAACCTGCATTCAATTTTATGTTGATTAACCTGCATTCAATTTTATGTTGATTAACCTGCATTCAATTTTATGTTGATTAACCTGCATTCAATTTTATGTTGATTAACCTGCATTCAATTTTAAGTTGATTAACCTGCATTCAATTTTATGTTGATTAACCTGCATTCAATTTTAAGTTGATTAACCTGCATTCAATTTTAAGTTGATTAACCTGCATTCAATTTTATGTTGATTAACCTGCATTCAATTTTAAGTTGATTGACCTGCATTCAATTTTATGTTGATTAACCTGTATTAAATTTTATGTTGATTAACCTGTATTCAATTTTATGTTGATTAACCTGCATTCAATTTTATGTTGATTAACCTGCATTCAATTTTATGTTGATTAACCTGCATTCAATTTTATGTTGATTAACCTGCATTCAATTTTATGTTTATTAACCTGCATTCAATTTTATGTTGATTAACCTGCATTCAATTTTATGTTGATTAACCTGCATTCAATTTTAAGTTGATTGACCTGCATTCAATTTTATGTTTATTAACCTGCATTCAATTTTATGTTGATTAACCTGCATTCAATTTTATGTTGATTAACCTGTATTCAATTTTATGTTGATTAACCTGCATTCAATTTTATGTTGATTAACCTGCATTCAATTTTATGTTGATTAACCTGCATTCAATTTTATGTTGATTAACCTCATTCAATTTTATGTTGATTGACCTGCATTCAATTTTATGTTGATTAACCTGTATTCAATTTTATGTTGATTAACCTGCATTCAATTTTATGTTGATTAACCTGCATTCAATTTTATGTTGATTAACCTGCATTCAATTTTATGTTGATTAACCTGCATTCAATTTTATGTTGATTAACCTGCATTCAATTTTAAGTTGATTAACCTGTATTCAATTTTATGTTGATTGACCTGCATTCAATTTTATGTTGATTAACCTGCATTCAATTTTATGTTGATTAACCTGCATTCAATTTTATGTTGATTAACCTGCATTCAATTTTAAGTTGATTAACCTGTATTCAATTTTATGTTGATTGACCTGCATTCAATTTTATGTTGATTAACCTGCATTCAATTTTATGTTGATTAACCTGCATTCAATTTTATGTTGATTAACCTGCATTCAATTTTAAGTTGATTAACCTGCATTCAATTTTAAGTTGATTAACCTGCATTCAATTTTATGTTGATTAACCTGCATTCAATTTTATGTTGATTAACCTGCATTCAATTTTAAGTTGATTAACCTGCATTCAATTTTATGTTGATTAACCTGCATTCAATTTTATGTTGATTAACCTGCATTCAATTTTAAGTTGATTAACCTGCATTCAATTTTATGTTGATTAACCTGCATTCAATTTTATGTTGATTAACCTGCATTCAATTTTAAGTTGATTAACCTGCATTCAATTTTATGTTGATTAACCTGCATTCAATTTTATGTTGATTAACCTGCATTCAATTTTATGTTGATTAACCTGCATTCAATTTTATGTTGATTAACCTGCATTCAATTTTATGTTGATTAACCTGCATTCAATTTTAAGTTGATTGACCTGCATTCAATTTTATGTTGATTAACCTGCATTCAATTTTATGTTGATTAACCTGCATTCAATTTTATGTTGATTAACCTGCATTCAATTTTATGTTGATTAACCTGCATTCAATTTTATGTTGATTAACCTGCATTCAATTTTAAGTTGATTGACCTGCATTCAATTTTATGTTGATTAACCTGCATTCAATTTTATGTTGATTAACCTGCATTCAATTTTATGTTGATTAACCTGCATTCAATTTTATGTTGATTAACCTGCATTCAATTTTAAGTTGATTAACCTGCATTCAATTTTATGTTGATTAACCTGCATTCAATTTTATGTTGATTAACCTGCATTCAATTTTAAGTTGATTAACCTGCATTCAATTTTATGTTGATTAACCTGCATTCAATTTTATGTTGATTAACCTGCATTCAATTTTATGTTGATTAACCTGCATTCAATTTTATGTTGATTAACCTGCATTCAATTTTATGTTGATTAACCTGCATTCAATTTTAAGTTGATTGACCTGCATTCAATTTTATGTTGATTAACCTGCATTCAATTTTATGTTGATTAACCTGCATTCAATTTTAAGTTGATTGACCTGCATTCAATTTTATGTTGATTAACCTGCATTCAATTTTATGTTGATTAACCTGCATTCAATTTTATGTTGATTAACCTGCATTCAATTTTATGTTGATTAACCTGCATTCAATTTTATGTTGATTAACCTGCATTCAATTTTAAGTTGATTGACCTGCATTCAATTTTATGTTGATTAACCTGCATTCAATTTTATGTTGATTAACCTGCATTCAATTTTAAGTTGATTGACCTGCATTCAATTTTATGTTGATTAACCTGCATTCAATTTTATGTTGAATAACCTGCATTCAATTTTATGTTTATTAACCTGCATTCAATTTTATGTTGATTAACCTGCATTCAATTTTAAGTTGATTGACCTGCATTCAATTTTATGTTGATTAACCTGTATTCAATTTTAAGTTGATTGACCTGCATTCAATTTTATGTTGATTGACCTGCATTCAATTTTATGTTGATTAACCTGCATTCAATTTTAAGTTGATTGACCTGCATTCAATTTTATGTTGATTAACCTGCATTCAATTTTAAGTTGATTGACCTGCGTTCAATTTTATGTTGATTAACCTGCATTCAATTTTAAGTTGATTGACCTGCATTCAATTTTATGTTGATTAACCTGAATTCAATTTTATGTTGATTAACCTGCATTCAATTTTAAGTTGATTGACCTGCATTCAATTTTATGTTGATTAACCTGCATTCAATTTTAAGTTGATTGACCTGCGTTCAATTTTATGTTGATTAACCTGCATTCAATTTTATGTTGATTAACCTGCATTCAATTTTATGTTGATTAACCTGCATTCAATTTTATGTTGATTAACCTGCATTCAATTTTATGTTGATTAACCTGCATTCAATTTTATGTTGATTAACCTGCATTCAATTTTATGTTGATTAACCTGCATTCAATTTTATGTTGATTAACCTGAATTCAATTTTATGTTGATTAACCTGCATTCAATTTTATGTTGATTAACCTGAATTCAATTTTATGTTGATTAACCTGCATTCAATTTTATGTTGATTAACCTGCATTCAATTTTATGTTGATTAACCTGCATTCAATTTTATGTTGATTAACCTGCATTCAATTTTAAGTTGATTAACCTGCATTCAATTTTAAGTTGATTGACCTGCATTCAATTTTATGTTGATTAACCTGCATTCAATTTTATGTTGATTAACCTGCATTCAATTTTAAGTTGATTAACCTGTATTCAATTTTATGTTGATTAACCTGCATTCAATTTTATGTTGATTAACCTGCATTCAATTTTATGTTGATTAACCTGCATTCAATTTTATGTTGAGTAACCTGCATTCAATTTTATGTTGATTAACCTGCATTCAATTTTATGTTGATTAACCTGCATTCAATTTTATGTTGATTAACCTGCATTCAATTTTATGTTGATTAACCTGCATTCAATTTTAAGTTGATTAACCTGCATTCAATTTTAAGTTGATTAACCTGCATTCAATTTTATGTTGATTAACCTGCATTCAATTTTATGTTGATTAACCTGCATTCAATTTTAAGTTGATTGACCTGCATTCAATTTTATGTTGATTAACCTGCATTCAATTTTATGTTGATTAACCTGCATTCAATTTTATGTTGATTAACCTGCATTCAATTTTATGTTGATTAACCTGCATTCAATTTTATGTTGATTAACCTGCATTCAATTTTATGTTGATTAACCTCATTCAATTTTATGTTGATTGACCTGCATTCAATTTTATGTTGATTAACCTGCATTCAATTTTATGTTGATTAACCTGCATTCAATTTTATGTTGATTAACCTGCATTCAATTTTATGTTGATTAACCTGCATTCAATTTTATGTTGATTAACCTCATTCAATTTTATGTTGATTAACCTGCATTCAATTTTATGTTGATTAACCTGCATTCAATTTTAAGTTGATTAACCTGCATTCAATTTTATGTTGATTAACCTGCATTCAATTTTATGTTGATTAACCTCATTCAATTTTATGTTGATTGACCTGCATTCAATTTTATGTTGATTAACCTGCATTCAATTTTATGTTGATTAACCTGCATTCAATTTTATGTTGATTAACCTGCATTCAATTTTATGTTGATTAACCTGCATTCAATTTTATGTTGATTAACCTGCATTCAATTTTATGTTGATTAACCTGCATTCAATTTTATGTTGATTAACCTCATTCAATTTTATGTTGATTAACCTGCATTCAATTTTATGTTGATTAACCTGCATTCAATTTTATGTTGATTAACCTGCATTCAATTTTAAGTTGATTAACCTGCATTCAATTTTAAGTTGATTAACCTGCATTCAATTTTATGTTGATTAACCTGCATTCAATTTTATGTTGATTAACCTGCATTCAATTTTATGTTGATTAACCTGAATTCAATTTTATGTTGATTAACCTGCATTCAATTTTATGTTGCTTAACTTGCATTCAATTTTATGTTGATTAACCTGCATTCAATTTTATGTTGATTAACCTGCATTCAATTTTATGTTGATTGACCTGCATTCAATTTTATGTTGATTAACCTGCATTCAATTTTATGTTGATTAACCTGCATTCAATTTTATGTTGATTAACCTGCATTCAATTTTATGTTGATTAACCTGCATTCAATTTTATGTTGATTAACCTGCATTCAATTTTATGTTGATTAACCTCATTCAATTTTATGTTGATTGACCTGCATTCAATTTTATGTTGATTAACCTGCATTCAATTTTATGTTGATTAACCTGCATTCAATTTTATGTTTATTAACATGCATTCAATTTTAAGTTGATTAACCTGCATTCAATTTTATGTTGATTGACCTGCATTCAATTTTATGTTGATTAACCTGCATTCAATTTTATGTTGATTAACATGCATTCAATTTTATGTTTATTAACCTGCATTCAATTTTAAGTTGATTAACCTGCATTCAATTTTATGTTGATTGACCTGCATTCAATTTTATGTTGATTAACCTGCATTCAATTTTATGTTTATTAACCTGCATTCAATTTTAAGTTGATTAACATGCATTCAATTTTATGTTGATTGACCTGCATTCAATTTTATGTTGATTAACCTGCATTCAATTTTATGTTGATTAACCTGAATTCAATTTTATGTTGATTAACCTGCATTCAATTTTATGTTGATTAACCTGCATTCAATTTTATGTTGATTAACCTGCATTCAATTTTATGTTGATTAACCTGCATTCAATTTTAAGTTGATTAACCTGCATTCAATTTTATGTTGATTAACCTGCATTCAATTTTATGTTGATTGACCTGCATTCAATTTTATGTTGATTAACCTGCATTCAATTTTATGTTGATTAACCTGCATTCAATTTTATGTTGATTAACCTGAATTCAATTTTATGTTGATTAACCTGCATTCAATTTTATGTTGATTAACCTGCATTCAATTTTATGTTGATTAACCTGCATTCAATTTTAAGTTGATTAACCTGCATTAAATTTTATGTTGATTGACCTGCATTCAATTTTATGTTGATTGACCTGCATTCAATTTTATGTTGCTTAACTTGCATTCAATTTTATGTTGAATAACCTGCATTCAATTTTATGTTGATTAACCTGCATTCAATTTTATGTTGATTAACTTGCATTCAATTTTATGTTGATTAACTTGCATTCAATTTTATGTTGATTGACCTGCATTCAATTTTATGTTGATTAACCTGCATTCAATTTTATGTTGATTAACCTGCATTCAATTTTAAGTTGATTAACCTGCATTCAATTTTAACTTGATTGACCTGCATTCAATTTTATGTTGATTAACCTGCATTCAATTTTATGTTGATTAACCTGCATTCAATTTTAAGTTGATTAACCTGCATTCAATTTTATGTTGATTGACCTGCATTCAATTTTATGTTGCTTAACTTGCATTCAATTTTATGTTGAATAACCTGCATTCAATTTTATGTTGATTAACCTGCATTCAATTTTATGTTGATTAACCTGCATTCAATTTTATGTTGATTAACCTGCATTCAATTTTATGTTGATTGACCTGCATTCAATTTTATGTTGATTAACCTGCATTCAATTTTATGTTGCTTAACTTGCATTCAATTTTATGTTGATTAACCTGCATTCAATTTTATGTTGATTAACCTGCATTCAATTTTATGTTGATTGACCTGCATTCAATTTTATGTTGATTAACCTGCATTCAATTTTATGTTGCTTAACTTGCATTCAATTTTATGTTGAATAACCTGCATTCAATTTTATGTTGATTAACCTGCATTCAATTTTATGTTGAATAACCTGCATTCAATTTTATGTTGAATAACCTGAATTCAATTTTATGTTGATTAACCTGCATTCAATTTTATGTTGATTAACCTGCATTCAATTTTATGTTGATTAACCTGCATTCAATTTTATGTTGATTAACCTGCATTCAATTTTAAGTTGATTAACCTGCATTCAATTTTAAGTTGATTGACCTGCATTCAATTTTATGTTGATTAACCTGCATTCAATTTTATGTTGAATAACCTGCATTCAATTTTATGTTGATTAACCTGAATTCAATTTTATGTTGATTAACCTGCATTCAATTTTATGTTGCTTAACTTGCATTCAATTTTATGTTGAATAACCTGCATTCAATTTTATGTTGATTAACCTGCATTCAATTTTATGTTGATTAACCTGCATTCAATTTTATGTTGATTAACCTGCATTCAATTTTATGTTGCTTAACTTGCATTCAATTTTATGTTGATTAACCTGCATTCAATTTTATGTTGATTAACCTGCATTCACTTTTATGTTGATTAACCTGTATTCAATTTTATGTTGATTAACCTGTATTCAATTTTATGTTGATTAACCTGCATTCAATTTTATGTTGCTTAACCTGCATTCAAGGTTATGTTGAATAACCTGCATTCAATTTTATGTTGATTAACCTGCATTCAATTTTATGTTGATTAACCTGCATTCAATTTTATGTTGTTTAACTTGCATTCAATTTTATGTTGAATAACCTGCATTCAATTTTAAGTTGATTAACCTGCATTCAATTTTATGTTGATTAACCTGCATTCAATTTTATGTTGATTAACCTGCATTCAATTTTATGTTGATTAACCTGCATTCAATTTTATGTTGATTAACCTGCATTCAATTTTATGTTGATTAACCTGCATTCAATTTTATGTTGATTAACCTGCATTCAATTTTATGTTGATTAACATGCATTCAATTTTATGTTGATTAACCTGCATTCAATTTTATGTTGATTAACCTGCATTCAATTTTATGTTAATTAACCTGCATTCAATTTTAAGTTGATTAACCTGTATTCAATTTTATGTTGATTAACCTGCATTCAATTTTATGTTGATTAACCTGCATTCAATTTTATGTTGATTAACCTGCATTCAATTTTAAGTTGATTAACCTGCATTCAATTTTATGTTGATTAACCTGCATTCAATTTTATGTTGATTAACCTGCATTCAATTTTATGTTGATTAACCTGCATTCAATTTTAAGTTGATTAACCTGAATTCAATTTTATGTTGATTAACCTGCATTCAATTTTATGTTGATTAACCTGCATTCAATTTTATGTTGAATAACCTGCATTCAATTTTATGTTGATTAACCTGCATTCAATTTTATGTTGATTAACCTGCATTCAATTTTATGTTGATTAACCTGCATTCAATTTTATGTTGCTTAACTTGCATTCAATTTTATGTTGATTAACCTGCATTCAATTTTATGTTGATTAACATGCATTCAATTTTATGTTGATTAACCTGCATTCAATTTTAAGTTGATTAACCTGCATTCAATTTTATGTTGATTAACATGCATTCAATTTTATGTTGATTAACCTGCATTCAATTTTATGTTGATTAACCTGCATTCAATTTTATGTTGATTAACCTGCATTCAATTTTATGTTGATTAACCTGCATTCAATTTTAAGTTGATTAACCTGCATTCAATTTTATGTTGATTAACATGCATTCAATTTTATGTTGATTAACCTGCATTCAATTTTAAGTTGATTAACCTGCATTCAATTTTATGTTGATTAACATGCATTCAATTTTATGTTGATTAACCTGCATTCAATTTTATGTTGATTAACCTGCATTCAATTTTATGTTGATTAACCTGCATTCAATTTTATGTTGATTAACCTGCATTCAATTTTATGTTGATTAACCTGTATTCAATTTTATGTTGATTAACCTGCATTCAATTTTATGTTGATTAACCTGCATTCAATTTTATGTTGATTAACCTGCATTCAATTTTATGTTGATTAACCTGCATTCAATTTTATGTTGATTAACCTGCATTCAATTTTATGTTGCTTAACTTGCATTCAATTTTATGTTGATTAACCTGCATTCAATTTTATGTTGATTAACCTGCATTCAATTTTAAGTTGATTGACCTGCATTCAATTTTATGTTGATTAACCTGCATTCAATTTTATGTTGCTTAACTTGCATTCAATTTTATGTTGATTAACCTGCATTCAATTTTAAGTTGATTAACATGCATTCAATTTTATGTTGATTAACATGCATTCAATTTTATGTTGATTAACCTGCATTCAATTTTATGTTGATTAACATGCATTCAATTTTATGTTGATTAACCTGCATTCAATTTTATGTTGCTTAACTTGCATTCAATTTTATGTTGATTAACCTGCATTCAATTTTATGTTGATTAACCTGCATTCAATTTTATGTTGATTAACCTGCATTCACTTTTAAGTTGATTAACCTGTATTCAATTTTATGTTGATTAACCTGTATTCAATTTTATGTTGATTAACCTGCATTCACTTTTATGTTGATTAACCTGCATTCAATTTTATGTTGATTAACCTGCATTCAATTTTATGTTGATTAACCTGCATTCAATTTTATGTTGATTAACCTGCATTCAATTTTATGTTGATTAACCTGCATTCAATTTTAAGTTGATTGACCTGCATTCAATTTTATGTTGATTAACCTGCATTCACTTTTAAGTTGATTAACCTGTATTTAATTTTATGTTGATTAACCTGTATTCAATTTTATGTTGATTAACCTGCATTCAATTTTATGTTGCTTAACCTGCATTCAAGTTTATGTTGAATAACCTGCATTCACTTTTAAGTTGATTAACCTGCATTCAATTTTATGTTGCTTAACTTGCATTCAATTTTATGTTGCTTAACTTGCATTCAATTTTATGTTGAATAACCTGCATTCAATTTTATGTTGATTAACCTGCATTCAATTTTATGTTGATTAACCTGCATTCACTTTTAAGTTGATTAACCTGTATTCAATTTTATGTTGATTAACCTGCATTCAATTTTATGTTGATTAACCTGCATTAAAGTTTATGTTGATTAACCTGCATTCAATTTTATGTTGATTAACCTGCATTCAATTTTATGTTGATTAACCTGCATTCAATTTTATGTTGCTTAACTTGCATTCAATTTTATGTTGAATAACCTGCTTTCAATTTTATGTTGATTAACCTGCATTCAATTTTATGTTGATTAACCTGCATTCAATTTTATGTTGATTAACCTGCATTCACTTTTAAGTTGATTAACCTGGATTCAATTTTATGTTGATTAACCTGCATTCAATTTTATGTTGATTAACCTGCATTCAATTTTATGTTGCTTTACTTGCATTCAATTTTATGTTGATTAACCTGCATTCACTTTTAAGTTGATTAACCTGCATTCAATTTTATGTTGATTAACCTGCATTCAATTTTATGTTGATTAACCTGCATTCAATTTTATGTTGATTAACCTGCATTCACTTTTAAGTTGATTAACCTGTATTCAATTTTATGTTGATTAACCTGTATTCAATTTTATGTTGATTAACCTGCATTCAATTTTATGTTGCTTAACCTGCATTCAAGTTTATGTTGAATAACCTGCATTCAATTTTATGTTGATTAACCTGCATTCAATTTTATGTTGATTAACCTGCATTCAATTTTATGTTGCTTAACTTGCATTCAATTTTATGTTGAATAACCTGCATTCAATTTTATGTTGAATAACCTGCATTCAATTTTATGTTGATTAACCTGCATTCAATTTTATGTTGATTAACCTGCATTCAATTTTATGTTGCTTAACCTGCATTCAAGTTTATGTTGAATAACCTGCATTCAATTTTATGTTGATTAACCTGCATTCAATTTTATGTTGAATAACCTGCATTCAATTTTATGTTGATTAACCTGCATTCAATTTTATGTTGATTAACCTGCATTCAATTTTATGTTGATTAACCTGCATTCAATTTTATGTTGATTAACCTGCATTCAATTTTATGTTGAATAACCTGCATTCAATTTTATGTTGATTAACCTGCATTCAATTTTATGTTGATTAACCTGCATTCAATTTTATGTTGAATAACCTGCATTCAATTTTATGTTGATTAACCTGCATTCAATTTTATGTTGAATAACCTGCATTCTATTTTATGTTGATTAACCTGCATTCAATTTTATGTTGCTTAACTTGCATTCAATTTTATGTTGATTAACCTGCATTCAATTTTATGTTGATTAACCTGCATTCAATTTTATGTTGATTAACCTGCATTCAATTTTATGTTGATTAACCTGCATTCAATTTTATGTTGATTAACCTGCATTCAATTTTAAGTTGATTGACCTGCATTCAATTTTATGTTGATTAACCTGCATTCAATTTTATGTTGATTAACCTGCATTCACTTTTAAGTTGATTAACCTGTATTCAATTTTATGTTGATTAACCTGTATTCAATTTTATGTTGATTAACCTGCATTCACTTTATGTTGCTTAACCTGCATTCAAGTTTATGTTGAATAACCTGCATTCAATTTTATGTTGATTAACCTGCATTCAATTTTATGTTGATTAACCTGCATTCAATTTTATGTTGCTTAACTTGCATTCAATTTTATGTTGAATAACCTGCATTCAATTTTATGTTGAATAACCTGCATTCAATTTTATGTTGATTAACCTGCATTCAATTTTATGTTGATTAACCTGCATTCAATTTTATGTTGCTTAACTTGCATTCAAGTTTATGTTGAATAACCTGCATTCAATTTTATGTTGAATAACCTGCATTCAATTTTATGTTGATTAACCTGCATTCAATTTTATGTTGCTTAACCTGCATTCAAGTTTATGTTGAATAACCTGCATTCAATTTTATGTTGATTAACCTGCATTCAATTTTATGTTGCTTAACTTGCATTCAATTTTATGTTGATTAACCTGCATTCAATTTTATGTTGATTAACCTGCATTCAATTTTATGTTGATTAACCTGCATTCAATTTTATGTTAACCTGCATTCAATTTTATGTTGATTAACCTGCATTCAATTTTATGTTGATTAACCTGCATTCACACGTCCAAGCTGTTTTTCTCCTTTTGTTTTATTTTACTTCAGTCGAAGTTCTTAGAAATCAAGGGGCCCACAACCTAGGGCTAACACTTGAAATCTACACGAGATACATAGATATTCGAATGTTCCATTTAAGTTCTTTATCTCTCAAACAATGAATTAGTAAACCATTTTTATGTTGTAGTATATCTTTCGTTTTGGTCTCCTGGTCTTACTGGATTCCAGGACAAGGATTTATCTAGTCTGGTGGAGTATCCCATTCGTGCTAGTATTCGAGGTAACATCACTTGGAGAAGGTGCACCATTCCTCGTAAAAGCTAATGTGGGTTAGCCATAGTAAGATCTTATTTGGGCAGTGAATACTATGTGATTTTGAATATTTGGTTGGGGTTTATTTCTATGGAAAAAGTATCCTCATGCCAGGTTGTTTCAACAAACCCGTTTACAGAGAGATCTTAGACACCTGAGGATAGTGTCTAGTAGGCATTCAAGTTCTCACCAGTAGGCATTCTCCTTTTTTTTTATTTAACTTCAGTAAGTTTTAAGAGATTAACAAGCTATCTCTTGATTCTGTTATGATTTAAATTTATATCCGAGGACTCTTTTATGAATAGATGATGTTCCCTTTATGGCTGCTATTTGTATTTCGTTGCAACTTGGGCTTCCAGGGATTGCTTCTAAGTATTTCGGAAGATTCTTTTTTATTAAGCCAGTTACTCCTATCACAACCGGTATAATGTTTATTTCTTTCAGAGACCATGTCGTTTTTAGATCATTTTTAGTTTCTCATAGTTTGTTATCTTTTTCCATTCAGCTCTATTAAGGCCAAAATCATTTGAGACAGTGACAATGATAATGAGCACAGTTTTTTAAGACTTGTTCCATATAAAAATTATCTGGTTTGATGGCCTTGTCTTTTATGTATCTGTCCGCCTGTAGGTGTTTGTCATAGAACACGGTCACTTTTCTCACCCAGTGTGAGTTCTCATATATCTCATTAAATGTAACTTTATAGAAAAAGAATATGGACACACTTCACGAGAATATAAATTCTTCCTAGCGTGAGTTTTCATATGGATCACTAAACCTGATTTTGTAAAGTAAGAATATTCACAGACTGTATCAGTTTTCTTGTTTTACTAAGTCTGACTTCTGAAATGTCTGAGGCTTTTCCCCATCATGATAAGTTCTGATATCTGGTCTCACTAAATCTGATTTTGAAGTGAAAGTATATCTACAAGCTTTTCCCTTTTTTGTTTTATTTTACTTCAGTTGAAGTTCTCAGAAATCAAGGGGCCCACTACCAGGGGCTAACACTTGAACTCTATATGAGATACATAGATATCCGAATGTTCCATTTAAGTTCGTTATTTCTCAAACATTGAGTTAATAAAGTAGTTGAGAACATAATGTTCCTCTCCCCAATTAACCATTTTCATATATTGTATTATATCTTTTATTTTGGTCTCTTCGTCTTACTGAATTCCAGGACAAGAATTTATCAAGTCTGGTGGAGTATACAGGTTCGTGCTATTACTTGAGGTAACATCACTTGGAGAAGGTGCACCATTCCTCATAAAGGCTAATGTAAGTTAGCCACAGCGAGGAGATCTTATTTGGGCAGCGAATACTATGTTATTTTGAATATTTGGTCAGGGTTTACTTCTTGGAAAAGTATCCTCATGCCAGATTTTTCTGACAAACCCCTGTACAGAGAGACCTTAGAGGACAGTGTCTAGTAGGCATTCAAATGTGAGCTCTTATATGACTTATTAAGTGTGATTTTCTAGAAAAAGAATATCCACACACTTCACAAGGATATGGCTTCTCCCCAGTGTGAGTTCTCATATGTCTCACTAAATCTGATTTTGCAGCGAAAGAATATTTACAAACTTGACAAGCATATGGCTTTTCTCCAGTATGTCTTTTCACATGTTTCACTAAAGTTGATTTGCGAGAAAAAGAATATCCACAAATTTCACAAGAATGTGGCTTTTCCCCTGTGTGAGTTCTCATATGCCTCCCGAAGTTTGATTTTTCAGAACAAGAATATCCACACACTTGACAAGAGTGTGGCTTTTCCCCAGTGTGAGTTCTCATATGTCTCACTAAATCTGATTTTTTAGAACAAGAATACTCACATACTTGACAAGAATGTGGCTTTTCATCAGTGTGAGTTTCTTTATGTATCGCTAACCTTGATTTATTTAAACAAGAATATCCACACACTTGACAAGAATGTGGCTTTTCCCCAGTGTGGGTTTTCATATGCATGACTAACGTTGATTTTTGAGAAAACGAACATCCACACACTTGACAAGAGTGTGGCTTTTCCCCAGTGTGAGTCCTCATATGGTTCACTAACGTTGATTTTTCAGAAAAAGAATATCCACACACTTGACAAGAATATGGCTTTTCTCCAGTGTGAGTTCTCATATGTTTTACTAAATGTGATTTTGCAGAACAAGAATATCCACACACTTGACAAGAGTGTGTCTTTTCTGCAAAGTGAGTTGTAATATGTTTCACTAAATTTGATTTTTGAGAAAAATAATATCCACACACTTGACAAGAATGTGGCTTTTCCCCAGTGTGAGTTCTAATATGTCTCACTAAATTATATTTTGCAGAAAATGAATATCCACATACATCACAAGAATATGGCTTTTCCCCAGTATGAGTTCTCATATGTTTTGCTAACGTTGATTTTTCAGAACAAGAATATCCACACACTTGACAAGAGTGTGGCTTTTCCCCAGTGTGAGTTCTCATATGTCTCACCAAATTTGCTTTTTGAGAAAAATAATATCCACACACTTGACAAGAGTGTGGCTTTTCCCTAGTATGAGTTCTCATGTTTCACTAAATTTGATTTTTTAGAAAAACAATATCTACACACATAACAAGATTATGGCTTTCCCCAGTGTGAGTTCTATTTGTGATAAAAATTTATGAAATCGAGAATATCAACACACATTCCAAAAATTGGCTTATATGTTTTACTCAATTGTATCTGGCAACACGATTACATCCACATACACACATGTTCTTTTTTATTTCAATTATCTTATTCATTTGTTCAAGATGAGGATGCGGCACTATATAGATTACAACTATCTACCTAATGCTCCATATATTTCAAACAAATTCAGCGTTTAGAATTTATTACTTTTCTAAAAGGTATATTCAGAACGATTGATTTGTAACATACTTTTCTGATTCCTCATATTTGAACATTTTTACACACATTTTTACTACATTCATGCCGTCTGATGTTGTCCCAACTGTTTAGCAAAATTGATTAAATAGTATTGTCCAGTATAATAAATTTTCTCACAGATGTCGCTGTAGTATTCCAAATAATGTCATAACTGTTTACAGCTTCATGTTTAAAGATGATGATCCTCCATTAAAATTGAAATAGGGTTCAATCACGAACATCTGTAAAAAATAATGAAATTCAATATTTTTAATATTTGCATTCACATATTACTATTCTGTTTATTTTTTGTTGTCGACATTATTAGATTGAACCACAACATCTAGATTTATTTCATCTAAAAAACTTCATATGAAACACATCACAAAAATAACTTGAGTAAGTGTTGCTTAAGTTATTATCTAGTTAAAATAATACTTAGTTTTTTTTTAAAATATTATTTATTGTTTTTTTATGATTTTCATCATAGTGAGAAGGGATAGATTTATATATACAATACTACAATATATATACATGTATCTTAATGTAACAATGAAAGTAGATTGAACCCACGACACCTAGATTTTTTTAATCTAAAAAACTTCATATGAAATACATTACAATAATAACCGGATATTTTCAAACTTGAAACACAGTAAGTCGATACAAGTGTTGCTTAAGTTATTATCAAGTTGAAGTAATATTTAGTTTTTTTTATGATTTCCATCATAGTGAGAAAAGATATATTTATATATACAATACTACAATATATATATACATGTATCTTAATGTAACAATGAAATTAAATTACTATATGTGCATCTGAAATGTATTTATTGCATACACGTTTTTGTTTTCTTCAAACACGTAAATATGAAAAATTATTGAAAATATTGAAACATTTTCTCAATATTTGGTTATTTTGTACCCCAAAAGATAATAATTTGGTTGAAAAACTACAATAATATTCTATATATTTCTATTTTTATTCATTCATACGTTTTTCTCATATTTATCAATCCTATTATTCCATCTACATTTGTTCGAGGGAATATAACCAATCACCTCTAATTCATCTGAACATAAAACTTATTTGTAACTACAATCGTTTAACTTATAAGTGTGTTAATGTTTCATCTGTCTTTAAATATTGGTATGAACAAATTGTTAGTTTATTACTTGTCAAATACATTAGCCAATAATTTCAGAACATTAGAAAGACGTCTTGAAAGAATGTGGGTTTTCTCAACTCTGCTAGAAAATTACTTTGGACTGGAACGTTTACATTAGCATATGCATTGAGTATTGTTGCAACACATAGCCAACTGCAAATACCATAACTATCATCTTAGACACAAAGGTAAAAAAGAGTAGAATCTAATAAGTTCCGCCAATATGTTTAAGCTTCACTTTGCCCCACAATCTTGCATCTGTATGTTTTACAAGGAATTTCATAGCAAAAGTTTCTTAAATGTTTCTTCTTTAAATATCTGTTAAACTCTAATTGATATGAATGTCAAAACATTTTAAACAACAGGTTTGTAACTTATCACCGTGTTGAACGTTTTATCTTTAAATATCTGTTCATCCCTTATTGATATGAACGTAAAATATTTTTAATAACAGGTTTGTAATTTATCTTTATTGATAAAGAAAATATATAGTTATTTTGGAATGCTGAAACTTATAGAATTTGCATTTTCTAATCGAACGCTAAAAAGTTTCCATTTAAGATTTGTGCTGAAAAAGAAATGTGTTGTATATGCAATTCGTTTATATATAAGTAAATATTTTGAGAGAAAGAGAATGATAGACGTCATTCATGAGTTAATTGCAAAATAAAAAATATATTTGATGACTCATAAAAGGAAAACAAGCTTCTATCTTTACACCATCAACGTTCTGATCTCCATCTGGCATCAATTAAAATGAATGGCTCTCGTCTTGGGGAGGCCTCAAGTTTTGACAGGCTTCTGGGCTTGACCTTTACTCCTGATCTTAAATTGAATATGTACATCAAATCTGTTGCCAAGCATAGACACGGCACTGTCCCTCGACACTAGCGCACAAATACATGTGTTTGGTGACTTTAATGTCCACCACAAAAACTGGCTTGGATTCTCTACTCACACAGATGCAGCGGGCAGCACAACCCATAGCTTCGCTATATCTCACTCCCTATCACAAATTGTTACGTTTCCAACCCGTTTCCCTGACCAGGAAGAACAACACGCATCACTTCTAGATCTGTTTTTGACCACAGTTCCCGATGACTGCATAACGAAGGCCCACAGCCCACTCGGGAACGCTGATCATGCAGTGATAATGGTTGAAATCGCCCTAAACTCTAGACCCAAAACTGAAGAGCCAGTGCTCAAAACAACGAGATATTATAATAAGGCTGACTGGGAAGCCATCAGGGAACTAATTAGAGATGCTCTATGGAAAAATATTTTCTCTCTCCCTGCTGAACAATGTGCAAACGAGACCACTGACTGGTTAAAAACTGCAATCGAAGCGCATGTTCCCATGCGGAAATTTTATAGTAAGCCCCACTCTCCCCAATGGTTTACGTCGACTTGTGCAACTGCCATTACTCAAAAGCAGCATGCATACCGTAGGTTTAACCGACATAAGTCCAGTTCAAACAGACTGAAGTATATAGAAGCTAGAAATAACGTTAAGAAAGAAATAGCGACAGCTAAGAGAGAATTTACGGAAACCACTAAAAAGCGCATCGAAGCACAAAAACTAGGAACTCGAGACTTCTGGAAAATCTACAACAGTGTAGTAAATAATGGGCAATCAACAATTCCCCCACTAACCAACAATCATGAGGTTGTCTCCTCAGCAACCGACAAGGCTAACATGCTTGCCAGTCGGTTTGCCTCAAACTCCACACTGGACCCTTCCAACCACCCCCTACCTGACTTTCCTATGTGGACAGACGCCACACTAGACGATCTGAAAACCACCCCTGCTCAGGTGCATGCTATCATAAAAAACCTTGACACCTCAAAAGCATGTGGACCCGATCTTATCCCAGCTGTGCTATTAAAAAAGTGCTCAGCCGAAGTAGCTCCAGTTCTCTCCAAACTCTACAACAAATGTCTTAATGAAGCTTGCTTTCCAGGCTGTTGGAAAACTGCTTCTGTTGTACCAGTATTCAAGAATTCTGGCGAAAGGACAGACCCATCAAATTATCGCCCCATTAGCCTCCTCCCACTTTTTGCCAAAATATTTGAGACCATAATTAACCATACTCTAGTCCATCATCTTACAGATGCTAAACTACTGACTGACAAACAATATGGATTTAGACAAGCCCGTTCCACAGCAGACATCCTCACTGTGATCTCTGAACGTATATACCATTTACTGGACAAAGCGGGGGAAGGCAGAGCGGTAGCTCTAGATATATCTAAGGCTTTTGACAGGGTATGGCATGAGGGTCTCCTCAGTAAAATCAGATCATACGGTATCACTGGTAGAATACTTAACATAATTAAATCCTTCTTAGATAAGAGAAAAATCCAGGTAGTCCTCGACGGTCGCACATCTAAACAATATGATATAAATGCGGGAGTGCCCCAGGGTTCTATCCTTGGACCTCTATTGTTCCTGATATTCATAAATGACCTCCCCGACAACATTGCCTCTGAGATGGGTATATATGCTGATGACACTACACTCTATGGCAGACACAACAGGAAGACAAATGAACACATTTCTAAAGAAATGGCAGAAACACTAGAGGAAGACCTCCAATCTGTAGTGGAATGGGGACAAAAGTGGTTGGTCGCGTTCAATGCTGCCAAGACTAAACTAGTTTCATTCAATAATTACAAGAAACCCTCTCTACCACCCATAGCAATGGCCAACGACTCTTTATCTGAGAGTCCATCTTTCAAACTCCTTGGCCTAACGTTCACAGGAAACATGAGTTGGAACAATTACATTGAAGGCATTGCCAGCGCCGCTGCAAGAAAGGTAGGCTCTCTCTACCGTGCTAGAAAACTACTAACACCCGAAAGTATCCTGTACCTCTATAAGGCCACCATTCGCCCATGTATGGAGTATTGCTGCCACATCTGGGCTGGTGCATATGTTACTAGTCTCTTGCTCCTTGACAAGGTTCAAAAGAGAGTCGCAAACCTGATAGGCCCTGAACTGGCATCTAAGCTTCAGCCTCTGTCCCATCGACGAAATGTTGCATCCCTCTGCCTTTTCTACAAGTATTTTAGTGGTGAATGCTCTGACGAACTGCAATCACTTGTGCCCCCACGACGCGAGCACCCTCGACAAACCCGACAGGCTACTAGATCCCACCCCCACACTATAGAGATCCCTAGATGTAAAAGATCTTTTTACTCCAATAGTTTCTTCCCCAGAACCGCAAGACTCTGGAATTCCATTCCAGGTCCCTGCTTCCCCAACAGTACTGACGTGCAGAAGTTCAAGTGTAACGTGAACCGACACCTTGCTGCCCAAATCCCTACATAGTACCCCAGTAGTTGTTGCCCCTGATAGTAGCCCCCTACACCAAAGTGGCAATTTGCCTTGTTTGGGGTGAAAATGTAATAAAAAAAAGAAGAAAAAAAAAGGCAGCTGGAAAAATGGTCGGATCTTTCTATCGATCCAGTAGATATCTCACTGCTGATGCAATTCTCTATCTATATAAGAGCCAGATAGTCCAAGGATGGAGTACTGTTGCCACATATGGGCAGGAGCTGCTAGAAAAGACTTGTCCTGTCTTGATAGGGTTCAAAATAGACTTCGTGGTCTGGTGGGAGATGTCCTTTTCTCTTCGCTGCAACCTCTATCTCACAGAAGAGATGTTGCGAGTTTGTCTCTGCTTTATCGTTATTTTCATGGAAAGTGTTCAACTGAGCTTCAATCTATGGTCCCCCCTCGCCAAACTTTCACAAGAAACACTAGACTAGCTGAAAACATTATCAATAATTTTCCCCACTCTTTATCTATACCTAAACCTAAACATAGATTCCATGATCAAAGCTTCTTTCTTAGAACTGCACGGCTGTGGAATTGTCTTCCGTTTTCCTGCTTTCCAGCTGTCTATAATATGGTTGTCTTCAAGTCCAACGTGAACAAGTTTCTGATGAGCCGTTCCACTTAAGTTAACAAATTTACCGAACTTCCATTACTATCGATTACTATATTGTCCTTTTGACTACTCTACACTCTTTAACCCTTATCCTTGAGTGGCGTATCGGCCTTGATAAGTGGTGACGTCTATGTAAAAAAAAGGAAAACATTTCATTGCAATTAAAATTAAATTCAAAATTCTAGTGAGAGAAATCATATAAAAACTGGTGTATTGACTTTCATGTGTTAAATATGCATGGAACTGATTTTTGCAATTAACTGTCGACTGTAATCAAACTAATTATATATGTGATGTTGTACAAGTAGTTTAGAATTTTCGAAATCTGTTCATTAAAAATACGCCTTTCCCACATAAAATACATTTCTTATATTTCTTATATTTTTTGTTATACAAAAAATTTAAGAAATATAAAAATATTTTGTAAATCTTTATTATCCAGCATCCAAATGTTCGTTTTTAGGCTTTTATGTTTCAATATCCTGCACTAAAGGAATTAAAAAAATAATATTTTAAATAGAAGATCACTTTCCTATATAAAATAATATGAACATCTATTCATGATCTGTTAGTGGTTACCTAGGCATGTAATTAGTCACAGTTTATGTTTCAATATCCTGCACTAAAGGAATTAAAAAAATAATATTTTAAATAGAAGATCACTTTCCTATATAAAATAATATGAACATCTATTCATGATCTGTTAGTGGTTACCTTAGCATGTAATTAGTTACAGTTTATGTTTCAATATCCTGCACTAAAGGAATTAAAAAAATAATATTTTAAATAGAAGATCACTTTCCTATATAAAATAATATGAACATCTATTCATGACCTGTTAGTGGTTACCTAGGCATGTAATTAGTCACAGTTTATGTTTCAATATCCTGCACTAAAGGAATTAAAAAAATAATATTTTAAATAGAAGATCACTTTCCTATATAAAATAATATGAACATCTATTCATGATCTGTTAGTGGTTACCTAGGCATGTAATTAGTCACAGTTTATGTTTCAATATCCTGCACTAAAGGAATTAAAAAAATAATATTTTAAATAGAAGATCACTTTCCTATATAAAATAATATGAACATCTATTCATGACCTGTTAGTGGTTACCTAGGCATGTAATTAGTCAGTTTCTAATTTTAGATTTTCGAGTAGGAGATCATTTTCTATATAAAATAAACATAATATGATCACCTACTTCATGACCAGTAAGTGGTTGCCCAACCATGTAATTGGTAAGTTTCTAATTTTAGATTTTCGAGTAGGAGGTCACTTTTCTCTATAAACTAAACAGAAATTAGAATCTACTTCATTGCAAGATAACGGTCAACCTGGAATATAATTAGTCGCAGTTTCTACATTTTGTAGCAATTAGTGAGGAGTGGGGTAATATATGTTTTTGCTTTCTTACATCTTTTAAGAAGGGATAAGAGTCAACGTGTTGTTTACTATTCCTGTCTTGAGTGTTCATTTAAACTGATTCCAACTTCCTCCAACGATGGTTGAAAAAGCTCATAGAAACAAACAGCAGAAACAGGTATGTCGTCATGTATATGTTACGTTTGTTATGTTCTGACATGCATGCACCAACACATAGACGAATCATGGGTCATAAGATTGACATTAAGGATATGAAGACAACAGTCCGTTATACAAAACAATGTACAAGCTACATTTATATGGTCCATTAAGTAACAAGAAAATATAAGCATCACATAGATAGCAACAACACAACGTATATCAATTTGGTGCCATTCAATAACGAAAATACGTCACAAACACAAATACGTCACAAACACACGTTACACCCATCGAACGCAGTATAGTTTTCCTCTGAATATGCAAAATGTATTTTTTAAGGCTTTTACATTTCACCATCCCTTAAAACATATGCACTGAAGGAATTAAAAAAATAACAAATATGTTAGATTTTAAAATAGGAGATAATGTAATATGAGCACGTATTTCATGACCAGTTAGAAGTCAACCAGGCATGTAATTGATCACAGTTTCTAATTTTTGCAGCAATTAGTGGGGGGGGGGGGCTAACAAATCATTTAGCTTTCTTACGTTTCTTAAAGTGAAAGAAAAGCGTTAATGTGCTGTTAAATGTTTTGTCTTTTTACCAACTTATTTAATCAACAAAAATATTGTGTTGGCTTTTTTAAATGTTAATATTCACATTCATAATTGATATTTTAAAAAAGTGCATTCATTTTTTTACATTCTATAACAACGAAGGAAGTTTAATTAAAAAATTAATTTTTAATTCAGAGAGGAGGCAATATGGTTTGCGTTCTGCTAGATCTACAGCAGATGTGCTAACGGTTATATCTCATAGGATTAGTGAATCTCTCGACAAAGTGTTCCTTTCTAGGGCAATTGCTCTTGACATATCAAAGGCCTTTGATAAGGTATGGAATAAAGGCCTTCACAAGATTTCCAGCTACACTATAATTGGAAATGCTTTCTCAATTATTAAATCATTTCTCTCTGTCAGGCTCATAAGAGTAGTAGTTGATGGGCAGAAATCATAAGACCACAGTATTAACGCTGGTGCCCATCAGGGGTCTATCCGCGACCTAACTCTCTTTCTGATCTACAGCTAGACGAGTAGGGGATCACTTTTCTATATAAACTAAACACAAATCAGAACCTACTTTATGGCAAGATAACAGTAAATCTGATATGTAATTAGTCACAGTTTCCGATTAGCAATTAGTGAGGAGTGGGGTAATATATGTTTTTGCTTTCTTACATTTCTTAAGGGGGGATAAGAGCCCACGTGTTGTTAACTATTCCTGTCTTGAGTGTTCCTTTAAACTGATTCCAGCTTCCCCAAGGATGGTTGAAAAAGCTCATAGAAACAAACAGCAAAAAAACAGGTATGTCGTCATGTATATGTTACGTTTATTATGTTTTGACATGCATGCACCAACACATAGACAAATCATGGGCCATAAGATTGACATTAAGGATATGAAGACAACAGTCCGTTATACAAAACAATGTACAAGCTACATTTATATGGTCCATTAAATACCTCACAAACACACGTTAGACCCATCGAACGCAGCATAGTTTTCCCCCTAAATGTGCAAAATGTGCGTTTTTAGGTTTTTACATTTCAACATCCCTTAAAACATATGCACTGAAGAAATTAAAAAAATATACATATTTAAGATTTTAAAATAGGAGATCAGTTTCCTATATAAATGAACATAATATGAACATCTACTTCATGGCCAGTTAGTAATCAACCAGGCATGTAATTGATTACAGTTTCTGAAGAGCCCACGTGTTGTAAAATTATACTGCATTTTTACCAACTTATTTAATCAACAAAAAATATTGTTGTTGGCTTTTTTTAAATGTTAATATTCAAATCCTTATTTGATATTTTAAAAAAGTGTCATCATATTCATTTATTGTTATTTTTCTATAAAAACGAACGAAGTTTAAATAAAAAAAATTAAATCCGGGGACATTTACTCATACATTATATGTTTTTAAAAAGGACACCTCCACTTGCTAATAATAATGATATTATTTAGAAAGCTATTTTAATATGAGAAGGGGGAGCTCTACTAACTAATTTGTAATTTCACTTTACAATTTAATAAAAAAACGAAAAAGTGGTCCAAAATCAAATATATAACCAATGATTGTTACCAAAAACTAAGTAACTCTTCTACCTACTTGGAGCAGTTTTGTGGTTTAACTTATTTGAAAGGTTTATTTATTCAAAACATAGCACCGAGACTTAGGTAAGAATTAGTAAAATTGACTATATAAAACAGTCATCTAGGAAGTCCCGATAATCATTTAAAAATCGATAATTAAACAAAATACGAGTAGAAAACCACCAAATAAATGTCACAATGAAACTTTTTTCAAAATTTCTTATGTTCAACGATTTTGAAGGGATCTTTAGTTTATCGAATTATTAATTGGAAGTACAAAATAGTTAACACACATGGGATCTAATCACCATCCAAAAGAAATGTAAGAATGCAAAACCTAATATGAGCCTCTACTCTTCCCATCCAACACACAAAAAATGAAAATTGCAAACAATTACAGCTATTATTGACTGCTAACTGGCCATGAAGTGGGTGCTTTTTTTTTTTAACCTGAAATTTATATACGAAAGTGATTCCCCAACCTAAAATTTTAAATAGTTTTTATTTCTTTTTGCGGATTGTGAGACTAACCGTAGCCCTCGGCGCAAGAGGGTCCGTGTGTGCCTGGCGTGCGGGGTGGTGGCTGATCCTGTGGTCGGGGCAGCGGAAGAAAGAGTTCCAAGATGGCGCCTGCCTGCTTTTATTAGAGACGGAATCTCGCAGGATTGCGCGAGATCTCGCGGGGATGCAAATTAGCTAGGCCATCTTGAGGAATAAAAATCGGTCCATTGGAGGTGCGAGGCAGTCGGGTTCTGACGTTCGTGGCGATCAGTACAGTGACCGTTGGGTTCCGTTAGTGACCGTTGGGTTCCGTTTCTATTCATGCAGTCAGCTGAGCTTTGTTAATTACGTTCGCGCCGTGGCTGTCATTGTTTGTTGGTTTGCTGTGTGTTGCCGTGGTTCTTCAGTGAAACGCTTCGTCGCCCACGACGAGACTCCCCGTCTCCTACACGTCGGAAACTACACAAGATACTCTTACAAGCTATTTCGGCCCCCCCCACTCCGAACTTGGTTTTCTTTTCTTCAATGGCAGATAGGTTCGATCTAAAGTTGATACCGGAATTTGACGGATCCGACCCGGTACTCAGCTGGGTTGAGAAGGTCGAGTTACATTGTCAGTTGTCCGGCGTGAAAAATATCGAGCGCGTGATTCCTCTGTGGCTGACCGGCGGGGCCTTCGCTGTATATCAGCAACTCAGCGCTGAGGAGAAGTGTGACTACTCGAGTATCAAGGCGGCGTTGTACAGGGCGTTCGCCACTGACCCCGCCACTGCATGGGAGCAGTTTGAGACGAGGTCTATACGCTTGGGCAAAACTGTGAACGTGTATCTCGCCGAGCTTAAGAAGCTGACGGTGTTGTTCGGCGGTCTTCCCGAGAGGGCCCTAGCCTACAAATTCCTGTCAGGACTCCCTGCTGGAGCAAAGCAGCTCCTGCGAGCAACCTCTACCATGTCATCACTACCGCTGAGTGACCTAGTGGACAGAGCCAGGACAATAATGAAGGATGACTCGACGGTGCAGGAACAGGTAGTCGCCGTCGCACAGGCCCCACCAAGTGGCGAAGGATCGTCTCAGGGACCCAGCCCGCAAGGTGATGTCATCTGCTACAGATGCAACGGGCGGGGCCACATGGCAAGAAATTGTAGAAGGCGGTCGACGGCTGTTCGCTGCTACCGCTGTAACAAGACTGGGCACATAGCCCGAGACTGTGCAGGAAACGGGGACGGGGACAAGGTGCCAGTGCCGACCTCTTCCCCGAACAGAAAATAAACAAGGTGCTCCCTGTCATTCAAGTCCAAGTTAATGACACGTTATGTTCAGCCCTCCTTGATTCCGGTTGCTCCCGCACCATAGTGTGTGCGGACTTCTGTCGGGCGTGGAAAAAGAAGAACGTCAGGATAACTACCATTACTGGAAAAATATGAATGTGTTGCGGTGTGTGTGTGGTACACATTCGCACAAGAACTGGAAACTCGGCCAACGTCGAAGCGCTGGTGACACGCGAAAAGCCGCTGAGTTTCGACCTGTTGCTAGGCTATGATGCCATCAAAGCCCTGGGCGGCGTGCGCATAACGCGCGCTGGCGTTGTAGAGTTTCAGGATAGGCTGCCGGTGTGCGTAGCACTAAGAGTCGACCAGCCGGACTTCAGTGCGGAGTTCGATGACCAACAGAAGGCGTGGACCGCCACTTGGAGGTGGTCAGAAGACAAGGAACCGGCCAAACTACAAAACAAAGTGGCAGAGTACCGTATGCCCGACCAGATAAGGCCTGCATACAAAAGCGAGCTCCGTGAATGGATTAAGAATGGTTGGCTGATTCCATACCCCTACGACAAACTTGGACCCCCCAAGGGCCTGATACCGCTGATGGCAGTTGCCCAACCTAACAAGTCAAAGGTGAGGCCGGTAATGGACTACCACGAGTTGAATGCGCATGTTGATGCGTTCATAGCGGATGCCGACGTCTGTGCCAGCAAGCTGCGAGAGTGGCGCCGGCAGGCATCCAATGTGTCCCTACTGGACTTGAGAAAAGCATACTTGCAGGTCCGGATCGGCGAGATGATGTGGCCTTTCCAGACAGTGATGTTTTCCGGGAAGAGATACTGTCTTACGCAACTCGGATTTGGGCTAAACGTAGCACCCCAGATAATGAAGGCTATCGTCAATGCCGTGTTGTCACAAGAAGAATGGATCAGAAAGGGAACATCGGCGTACATTGATGATATATACGTGAATGAAGATATCATGTCATCTTCGCACATAAGATCCAAACTTGCCAAGTTTGGTCTAAACTGCAAGGACTCTGAGCAGCTTGAGGATGGCGCCCGCGTATTGGGCTTGAGCATTCAAGAGGAGCGAGGGATCCTGAAGTGGAGGCGTGGAACCGCAGTTCCCGACGTACCCGACATTTACACAAGACGTGCCGTGTTCTCCCTGTGCGGGAAACTTGTGGGGCACCTTCCAGTATGTGGATGGGTTCGTGAGGCGACACGCGTCATAAAAAGGAGGGCAAATGCGGTCACAAAAGGCTGGGACGATGAGATAACCGACGAACTATTGGTTCGAATGTTAAAGGAGACCGTCGCTAGTGTGAAAAAGAATGACCCCGCCACAGGGGACTGGTGCGTGCAGGGAGACGAACTGAGCGTGTGGGTGGACGCAAGTTCTCTAGCGATCGGTGTAGTTTTGGAGAAAGATGGGGCCGTAGTTGAGGATGCCTGCTGGCTGCGACCGGCGAATGATGCTGCCCATATCAACCTGGCAGAACTCGACGCTGTAATAAAGGGCATTAACCTGGCACTTCAATGGGAAGTGAAGAAACTGCGTGTGCACACTGACTCACTTTGTGTGCACCACTGGGTGTCCGACACACTCACGAGCAAGGCCAGGGCACGCACAAAGGCAGCCAGCGAAATGCTGATAAGACGGAGGCTGGAGACTGTGAAAAAACTGGTGATGGAGTACAACCTGTCCGTAGACGTAGTGCTCGTCACCTCGGACTACAACCTCGCCGACAAGCTCACTCGGGTACCACGGAGATGGTATGAGGCTATGAAGAAAGAAGCTAAGCCATTGCCTCTGTGTGCTGCCTCCGTCGAGGAGGACGAAATCAGGAAGATACATCACGACAGTGGGCACCCCGGAGTATAACGGACCTACTACTTTGTGAAGTTGGCTAGACCATCAATACCAAAAAGTGCAGTAAGAGCAATGGTCAGGGAGTGCCAAACGTGCCAGTCCATCGACCCCGCCCCAGCCAGATGGCGGAAAGGACAGCTGGGAGTGGACGTGACCTGGAGTCGGTTGGGTATGGATATAACCCACTACGGCAGCCAACACTTCCTAATGCTGATAGACTGCGGGCTAACGAGGTTCGCGATTTGGCGCCAATTAGCGAGGCAGGATTCCACCAGTGTCATCCACGAATTGGAATCCATATTCTACGAAAGGGGGCCGCCTGAGGAGATCCTCATGGATAACGACACGGCGTTCTGCAACAGGGAATTCAGGCATTTTATGGACAACTGGGGGATCCGCCTTCGACACCGATACGCGTATGTGCCGAGCGGCAACGGCATAGCAGAGCGGTGCCACCGAACCGTGAAGAGGATCGCGGCCAGGAAGAAGTGTACGATCACGGAGGCGGTTTACAGATACAACACAACGCCTAAGGACGCCGTGACTGGCGGCAGTGCGCCCGCTGATGCGATTCATCACTACAACGTGCGCGTCAAGGACGTTGAAGTGTGTCTACCCGACCAACGAGAACCCCAGGGGACGTACCAAGTGGGAGACACCGTCTGGGTGAAGCCACCCGGCGGCCGGTGCACCAGCAGCTTTTGGAGGGGGCGGGTCACCGGCGTCATCAGTGAACAGGCCATACTAGTCGATGATACTCCACGCCATGTAAGGGATGTCCGGCCCGCTCTAAGCGCTGACCAATCGGCGAGCAGTGGAAGTAGTGAGTCATCCGACGATGAGCGATGGATCCAACCCGTGCCCCACGAACCTAATGACTCAACTGCGAGCTCTAATGCTGATGCTTCCGATGCCACTTCTGAGAGCTCCGATGAGGAAGTCCCGGCAACACCCCTCCGAAGGAGTGCTCGAATCAAACGGCCACGTCCGCCGTGTCACGTATGTGATCTGGAGACCAGGGGGGAGTGTGAGACTAACCGTAGCCCTCGGCGCAAGAGGGTCCGTGTGTGCCTGGTGTGCGGGGTGGTGGCTGATCCTGTGGTCGGGACAGCGGAAGAAAGAGTTCCAAGATGGCGCCTGCCTGCTTTTATTAGAGACGGGATCTCGCGGGGATGCAAATTAGCTAGGCCATCTTGAGGAATAAAAATCGGTCCATTGGAGGTGCGAGGCAGTCGGGTTCTGACGTTCGTGGCGATCAGTACAGTGACCATTGGGTTCCGTTTCTATTCGTGCAGTCAGCTGAGCTTTGTTAATTACGTTCGCGCCGTGGCTGTCATTGTTTGTTGGTTCGCTGTGTGTTGCCGTGGTTCTTCAGTGAAACGCTTCATCGCCCATGACGAGACTCCCCGTCTCCTACACGTCGGAAACTACACAAGATACTCTTATACGGATATTTCGAAGTCTTTGAAACGTATAAGACAAAATAAAGTCAATTAGAAAAAAAAAAAAAATTAAGGAGTAAACTACGTTGGGTTAGATTATAAAGTTTTACAACTATTGTTCTATATTAAGTTTTTCCTAATTGTTGACGGCCAATAAATAGGTCTCCTAAAATTTTAAATATTGGAGAACACATAAAAAATTAAAACAACTTCTTCAGAGACATAATGGGTAATATGGACAGAAAGCAATATATTTGACAAAATTTTAATGTCAGATTAAATAATTTGATTTTAAGAGATTTTTGTTACTTGTTTAAGATAAAGTCGATACATCGATTTTTAACAATATGTCGTTTTAAGTAAAAACATTATTACCTATTTAACTGTAATCGCGAAAATAGTAATATTTTAAAGTTGAGTTTGTAACAAAAATAAATGATTTTAATGTTTAAAATTATTTTTAAAGTTATTGAATTTTTTAATTGTTAAAAAGTAAAAGAAAAAAACTTACCTTTCATTCCAGAGTTCGTTTTTTCTTTTGTGTTCAAAACAGAAAATTTGTTTTGTTTGTTAGGATTTCTTTAGTAAATTGAAGCAACTTTTGTTTTGTGTGTTCAATTCATTAAGAAATAAAATATATGAAAATATAAAAGAATCAAAATTAAAAGATGAAAAACACGATTTAAACGTGAAATTATTTAAAGAGAAAATCAACTGCTAAAGAACAATGATTTTAAGTCATCATAAAACGGTGTAATCATTATTTCGTTCCTCGTGTAAAAATGTCCGTTCATTAGTTAAATGTGCCGAATTAATTTTCTGTCAAGTTTAGATTATTTTTGTCAATACTTAAGGTTTATTTCAATTTATTTTGTAAAATTCATTTTTATATATAATTCATTAAAAAATATTTTTAATGAAGATATAAAAAAACAGGTTTGTTTTGTAAGTTTTAACATTTCATTATTTTTTTTAAATTAGTCGAATTAATTACTGTTAACATCCCAGATGAGAACAGTAATCCGAAGGATATTGTTTAAATCTTTTTAAAAAATGTAAAAATTGAAAAAGTATATTAAAAAAAAAAACTTCTGTATATATTATTTAAAATAAAAAGTGTTTATTATTTCAGTAAATGCTACCTTACGCTAAAACAAAACACAGACCACTCTAATTTGTTTTTTTAGGGGTATATGAGTTGACAACGAATCTGATAATCAAACCCGTCCCAAATTCACCATTTGTATGGTATGAAACCCTGGACCCTGGGACTATTTTATGCCATTTCACAACCTTCAGTAGTGATGCATGATGCGTTCGCATTGTCGCGGCTTGGCCGCTAACAACAACAACAACAACAACAACGACAGCACATTAACAGACGACCAGCCATTAACAGCCTTCGCCGAAATCAGCAGTAGCAAGTAAACAACAACAACAACAACAACAGCACAACAGAGGACCAGCCATTAACAGCCTTCGCCGAAATCAGCAGTAGCAAGTAAACAACAACAACAACAACAACAACAACAGCACAACAGAGGACCAGCCATTAACAGCCTTCGCCGAAATCAGCAGTAGCAAGTAAACAACAACAACAACAACAACAGAGGACCAGCCATTAACAGCCTCCGCCGAAATCAGCAGTAGCAAGTAAACAACAACAACAACAACAACAGCACAACAGAGGACCAGCCATTAACAGCCTTCGCCGAAATCAGCAGTAGCAGTAATGTCGGCGGCCGTCACGTGATTCCAGAGCCCCGTTGTAGAAAAGAAATTTAAAAAAGACATCTTTTCTACAACAAAAACAAAAACAACAAACTTTAATTTCCTGGAAAAACTTCGTGAAATACAAACAAGGAACTCCTTCAGCATCGACTGTTTGTAAAGAACGCATCCGAGAATTAATATTAACTGTTGTTTAGAAATAGAAAAAGCTGCCTGCCCGCTCCCGGTGACTGGCAGCCCCTGAATATTTCGGCGATATTTTTCACCGTTCGGCGGCTTGCCAGTCAAGAGTAAGACTCCAAAGTCACTTTAGTCACAAAGACCCTGAACCCTTCCCCTCCCAAACTTCTTGTAGGGCCTTGTGCCTAATTTTGTTGTTTAAGAAATTTTTGTTATAATTGTATTTTCAAGATTTTTTACTAAGCAATAAAATATATAATCTCGCCAAAGCTCTTTTGTCTAATAGAACCGACCCCTTTGGGCGTATGGTACTTTTGGCATCGTACTAACTGTTTACGTTTTCTATTCCTTTACAGATTGTTCAGTGTCTGGAACCGACTTAAGCAGCCGGCAGGACTAGAGGTTACCGACGTGCCCTTTTGCGACGAAGGCCCTCTAGCTTCCAAATCGGCGGGTCGGGGAAGGGCACTGGGCCAGCAAACGAGGAGGCAGGCCTCTGCCTCTAGCACCATGGGGGACGCCCCTGGTGTTGTGCCGAGAAGGGGAGGTGTCACATCCGGTGACACCCCAGTGCCGAGAAGGGGGGGGGGTCACACCCGGTGACACCCCAGTGCCGAGAACGGGGGGTGTCACACCCGGTGACACCCCAGTGCCGAGAAGGGGGAGCGTCACATTCGGTGACGTTCCAGTGCCGAGAAGGGGGAACGTCGCATTCGGTGACGTTCCAATGCCGTTGACGGGTAACGTTCCAGTGCCGCCGGCGTCGAGTGACGTTACAGTACCGCTGTCGGGGGATGCCACGCCCAGTGGAATCCAAGTACCATCGTCGTCGTCATTATCGTCGTTGTCGAGAGATACCACATCCGGTGGAGTCTCAGTGCCGTCGTCGTTGTCAGGGGATGCCACACCCAGTGAAATCCCACTATCACCTGCAGCGTTCATGGTCGAAATAGAGTCTTTAACCGCAGGGTATTCACCATCACCTCCAGTATACGTAGTAGAGGGAAAAGACAAGACGGGAACCTCTAGGCCCGGAGGCGCTGAACCAAGGGAGGACAGCGACCCAGATTTCCTCAACCCATGGGTAGTTGTCGGGGGAAAACCACGGACACGGGAAGAGAAAAGAGCAAGCAAGACAGGCTGGGCCATACCACAAAGGCCCATCAGAAAATCGCACCCTTCCGCAGAAGGAGCGAACAGAGCGGTCAGGTCAGCGAACAATAGCCCGAGAAAGAAGGAACCAGCATTAAGGAGATGGCACTCCCTAGAATTGGGGACAGCTCCTGCACGGCAACCTACCACTCACGACGAGAGGAAGCAGAATCCGGGAAAAGGCCCAGAAGCAAGGCCAGAGAAAACGAGTCACGAGGGACCACAGCAGCGTAGCCCAGGAAAAAGTCCGGAAGCAGGAAGCAGCTGGGGACCAAAGCAAAGAAGCCCAGAGAAGACCTGGGGCCTGAAGGAGCAAAGAAGCCCGGAAGCATACCGAAGACTCTTCCAGGAAAAGTACCGGTACCTGACGGACGGAAATGAGATCAAGCCAGTCCCCGGGAAGCTCGAAAGCCTCAGAAAAAGAATTGTGTCCCTAGTAACTTTCGACGAAAAACAGAAGGGGCTCACCGGATTGAGCAAAGAGAAGATGATAAGCCTGTTGGTTGAAACGAACATTCCAGCAACTTATATAGTGCGTAGAAGTTATGCAATGTGGGATGTTCTGCTACCCACAGAAGAAGACGCCATCAAAACATCTAAAAGCGACACAGTATGGAAGGGGATCTGGTGTAAGCCAGAATACCTAGAGAAAAGACGAACAACGGTGACCATTCTGGGAGTCCCATGGTGTTTTGAAGAAGAACAGGTCGGAGCCATCTTGTCACAATACGGGGACGTGGAGGCAGTGACTGCAGCGCGTGGCCCCAAAAATATAATGACTGGAGATTACAAGCTCAAGATGAGGGTTAACAGAGCTGGCTTCGACGCAATCCCCGCCCAACTGACATGGGAGAAATGGACAATGTTCATAATCGTCGAGGGCAGAAGGCCACACTGTTGGAGCTGCAGGATGCCGGGCCACATTGCGAAATTCTGCCCGAAGAGGGATCCAGTGCCCCCGCCGACAGCGGTGCCCCCGGTGAAAGTGACAGAGAAAGCAGTCACACCAACAGCGGAGACATCAAACAGCTGGAGTACTGTAGCCAAGAAGGGAAAGCATAAGACAGTGGCCCCGGAAAAGCCAAAAGACCAGAAGCAAAAGGAAGAAAAGTCGGAAGTTAAACGAAAGTTGGCCCCCGAATCAGAAGAGGAAGAAGAAGAAAAGAAGACAGAAAATAGAAGCCTGGCAGCCACAAACAAGAAGGTTAAGGAAGACCAGGAAGACGACGAAGAAGACCAAGAAAACCCTGCCCAACCGTCAGACCCCATGGATGAGCAGAATACCCCTCCCCCTACCACTACTACTCCTACTACCAACGAGGAGACCTCTGAAGCCAAGACTTCCGAGGACATAGAAGCCGGGTCCTCAGAGGACATGGAAGCAGGAGAGAACAGAGAAAGAGAAGAGACGATCAGAACCACCACCACCCCGGTAGCCCCGATCTGGACCGAACGGACACAGAAGCGGCCTTTCTTACCCGGGGAGAGGATATGCGAGGTTGATGTGAGCCAGGGACCGGTGGACCTCAGCGCAGGCCAGAAGAAACATGTGAAAAAGCTGGAAAAGCTCACCGAAGTGGACGGGAAGGAAGTGGAGAGGCCAACCAACTTCAGTGAAGCACCGATGCTCATCACGTTCCTGAGAAAGGAAAAGGGGGCCAGAGTAAAAGCACTATGGAGGATGGTTGCCGAAGTAAAACTGGCTTTTCCGGGGCTGAAGATTGTGGACGAAGAACACCCGTCGTTAATGCAAATAGCAGTCAAATGCGAAGGGAGGGTCTCCATTTATGTTCACCCATCCCTTTATAGAGCCCTAAAAATAACCTTTCCCTTAGAAGTGGGGGGACTGGTCCGAGGAGGTCAGTTCACAACAGAGTTGCTAACTGGCAGCATCGGTCAGTCTTTCGGCGTTCTAACACCCGAGGACTTTAGACCCGCTTTTGATGGATACTTCTAGTTAGGGCAATTATGGCAAACTTGAACCTAGCTAGTTTAAATGCGAGGGGCATGAGATCTCGAAGCAAAGCTGCTTGCGTGCTGAGGGATCTCATAGCCCTGGAGGTAGATATAGCTACAATTCAGGAGACCCACTTTGTTGGGCCCGGGGATGGCAGTGTGCTGGTGAACGACTTCGACGTTTATTCAGCATACGGCAATTCCTTTAGCCGTGGGGTTTCTGTGTTAGTGTGTCGCACCCTAGGTGCGGCGGTTACTGTAGTTCACGCGTGCGCTCATGGAAGGCTGGTCGTGGTCGATGTTGCCGTTAAAAGCAGCAAGTTCCGGATTTTGGCAGTTTACGCGCCCAATATCGCTTGGGAGAGGGTTTCCTTTTTTCGGCAGGTGGAGGTGTTCCTTTCGGTGGGTCCGGAGCGAGTAGTTTTAATGGGGGACTGGAATGCCATCCTCGACCCCAAGATAGATAAGGTCGGGAGGAATAGAGGGTCGGATCGGTGTGAAAGCAGCCTGTCTTACCTGATTGTCTCGTGCGATCTTGTCGACAGGTTCCGTCTGGATCACCCAGGGAGGGAGATGTGGACGTGGCAAAGTAGCGTGGCCACCTGTCCAAGTACCTACTTGGACAGGATGTTAATTAGAAGAGGCGACATAGATTTCTTATCGTGTCCCACGTTCCACTGGTTAGGTCATTCGGACCATAAATTAGTAATGGCCCGTTTGAGATTAGGTAATAGGCCTAGGTTGGCTGGCTACTGGAAGTTGAACGCCTCCTTATTGGAGATGAACGACTTTCGGGAACAGCTGACAACACTAATTCAGCGGGAGTTAGTGGGGGCGGTTACCGGGAGTAGCTGGTGGGTTAGACTTAAGGCTACCATTAGGCTCTTTTGTGTCCAATATAGCCAACGCCTCGCGGTAACTAGGGCAACGACCAAAAGGCAGCGAGAATATAAATTGACCCGAGCGGTGGCTGGTGGGGATCCCCTAGAGATAGACATAGTTAAGGGGGACCTTCAGCGCTTGGCTAGCGAGCGTTACAAAGGGCAAGTAGTTAGGGCTAGGTTAAAAAGAGTCTCTAACGAAGCCGTGAACGTTGACGCTGTTGAGCGTAAGGCTGCCTTAAGACGTGGCTCGGACGGGTACATTCGGAAGGTGAAAAACCTGGAAGGACATACCCTCGTATCGACTCGAGAGATTTGCAATGGGTTTCGTCAACATTTGGAGGAACGCTTTACCCAACTACCCAGACTCCGCGGCCAGGAGTTTGGCAGCTATTTAGCCGGCTCGCCCCGCCTTACTGCGGACCGAGCGGCTAGCTGTGATGGGGTAGTTACAGAGCGTGAAGTCATTACTGCGTTGAAGCAGGTTGGCCAGAACAGATCTCCAGGGCTCGATGGTCTGCCCTACGAATTGTATTTGAGGCTGTCGCCCATGTTTGTTCCTCTTCTGACGGGTGTGTTTAACCACTGGTTTTCCCAGGGATCTATCCCTGGGCAGGTAACCAAAGGAGTGGTCACACTACTGAAGAAGAAAGAGCGGCATGGTGGGGAGGACTTAGATGATTACAGGCCCATCACTCTGCTAAACACAGAGTTGAAGATTTTGGCCCGCGTTCTTGCAAACCGACTGCAGGTTGTCATCGGTGATTTGGTCGAACCGGATCAGACTTGTTCTGTGAAGGGGAGAACGATTAAAGACAACTTGCACTTGGTGCGCACGATCATAGAGGGGTTAGAAGACGACACAGGAGCCGCGCTGATCAATTTAGATCAGTCCAAAGCTTTCGATAGGGTCGACCATGGTTTCTTGGAGTCTGTTTTGGAGACCGCCGGTTTTGGTCCGGACTTCCGCAAGTGGATTTCCGTTTTGTATCGTGACCCCACGGTAGCGGTACAAGTAAATGGTAGGTTGTCGGAGTCCTTTGGGGTCTCTCGGTCGGTGCGCCAGGGGTGTCCGCTGTCGCCTCTGCTTTATGTCCTGGCGTTGGAGCCCTTCCTTCGCAAGTTAAGGGACGAGACGACGAGACCAGTCCTGCGCGGGATAGCTCTACCTGGCGGCAAGTTTGCCAGGGTTTCCGCGTACGCCGATGACGTCACCGTTTATGTAGGGCGAAGGATCGATATTAAAGCGGTGATAGAGGCGGTCGATGAGTATGAAAGTGTTACAGGGGCCATAGTCAACCGCAGCAAGTCCGTTGGCTTGCGGTTGGGCACTTGGACCGGGGTAAACTCGCTTCCAGGTGAGTTCGGCTGGACAGATGGCCCGGTAAAGATTCTTGGAATCTGGTTCGGGCCTGGGCTCCAGCTGGACAAAAATTGGTCGGAAGTACTGACAAAGGTCGAATCGTCAGTGGGGACTTGGATTCGCAGGGGTTTGTCCCTGAAGGGTCGTGCGGAGGCGTGCCAAACTTACGTCTTTCCGTTGATCCTTTACCACTTGTCAGTACTTCCTCTGCCTGCGGACCGCTGTAAGGCTTTGGAGCGACTCCTTTTCAGACTCCTCTGGAAAGGGGGAAAGCCGTATGTCCGTAGACGGGTCTGTACACAGAAACTCAGCGATGGAGGCTTGGGAATGCCTGACTTGTTAAGTCATAAGCACGCCGAAAGATTGGCGTTCCTAAGTCGGACACTGCTTGAGGAATTGCACTGGGTACCAGTTGTGGAGCACGCTTTCCCACAGCTCATACCCTCCCCTGCCGCCGAAGGTCGCAGAAGACCGGCGGGGGAACGGCGGTTCCTCTCCGAATGCCGAGCCGCCCTTAGGGCATTGCCGAGGTTCAGTGACCTTGCATGGCCTAGGAGGAGACTGTATCGGGATTTAGTAGTGGGGACCGCAAAAGATCCGCTGGTTGAGCGGCTGCACATGTCGAGGGAGGAGGTCCTCTCTCAGTGGAATTGGGCGCCAGCCAGTAGCTTTTTAAATAATTCAGAGTTTTCAATCACATGGAGGCTAGTCCGGAATGCGCTGCCACTTTTCGGCGTACTTGCCGGAGACTGCAGAGAGGATGAATACGTTCCTTTCTGCCCCCGCTGCGAGGAAGACGAAGATGAAACGAGGGAGCATGCCTTTTTTCTTTGCAGCGGAGTTCGGAGGCTCTGGGAGTACGTCGAAAGGGTAACGGCTCGCATCGACCCCGAGCGGTTGGTGCCACTTGATTTGGCGTACGTCGTCGACAACATGGATCCGCCGTTTACTGGGGAGAGACGATTGGTGTTTCTAGCGATCCTAGCAGTAGCTAGATTAGTAACGTGGATTTCACGTCTTCAGATTGTCCATGAGGAGCAATCTGTTTCGGATCGGGATCTGGTTGGTCGCTTTAAACATCAACTTAAAGTAAAGATCAGATGCGATTGGAAAAGATTGCACCGCATGGACTTTAATAGGAGATGGGTGCACAACACTAGTTTGTGCATCCGACGAGGCGCTAGGTTTAAGTTTGTTTTCCCACCCTAGTGGTATCTGTCAGGCGGTGCTAAGGTTCTACGGAACCCAACCCCAAACAAAGTAACAGAGTAGGGATAGTTAGGTCCTAACCACCACGAGTGGAAAATTTCTTTATTAGATACTAGACTAGGGCAAGTATGAAAGTTGATCCCGTCCCTGCATTTATTTTTATCGGCAATAGGAGAGCTTCCAAAAGATGCCCAGTCTACCCTTTGTTTTGTCCCCGGTCTGTTGCCCCTATACGTACATTTATCTTGGAAGACGCCGTCCAGTCCTTATGTTACCCATCCCTATCTAATTTATTTTCAAATATCGTCCCTAGGTCCCCCACTCCCCACTAGGGAACGACCTGCTTGCTTTCGACCTTCGGGACCGAAAGACAGTTGGCGCTCCATATTTAGAAATAGGTTGGGGGGATCCCTTACTAACCCGACCCCATAGGCATTTTGTTAATTTGTTTTTTCTTTCTTTTTGGGTGTATCTTAGTTTGCCCCCCTCCCCATCATGTCATCCCTCATTTTAGTAAAAATTTTATTTCCAAAAAAAATCTTTTCTTTTTGTTTGTACATATGATTTTGTTTTGTTGAATAAAAACATTTATTTCTTTCAGTTAAAACGCCAAAACCATACGCTGGGGAGATTTTAAGTAGATAAACTCCATGGTAAGAATGATAATATAAAAAATAGTGTCTTAGCATAGGGATTTTAATAAAGTCTTCAAAGACCTAGCTTTAGTTTAGAATGACCCTCGACCCCCCTTTCCCCCTACTGGCTTCATGCCTAAGTGTCTCTGGACCCCAAATGAGGGCCTGGCAGTAGATAATGCCAGGTCCGGGGCAGAACACTAAATAAACGGCTTGCCAGTCAAGAGTAAGACTCCAAAGTCACTTTAGTCACAAAGACCCTGAACCCTTCCCCTCCCAAACTTCTTGTAGGGCCTTGTGCCTAATTTTGTTGTTTAAGAAATTTTTGTTATAATTGTATTTTCAAGATTTTTTACTAAGCAATAAAATATATAATCTCGCCAAAGCTCTTTTGTCCAATAGAACAAACCCCTTTGGGCGTATGGTACTTTTGGCATCGTACTAACTGTTTACGTTTTCTATTCCTTTACAGATTGTTCAGTGTCTGGAACCGACTTAAGCAGCCGGCAGGACTAGAGGTTACCGACGTGCCCTTTTGCGACGAAGGCCCTCTAGCTTCCAAATCGGCGGGTCGGGGAAGGGCACTGGGCCAGCAAACGAGGAGGCAGGCCTCTGCCTCTAGCACCATGGGGGACGCCTCTGGTGTTGTGCCGAGAAGGGGAGGTGTCACATCCGGTGACACCCCAGTGCCGAGAAGGGGGAGCGTCACATTCGGTGACGTTCCAGTGCCGAGAAGGAGGAACGTCACATTCGGTGACGTTCCAGTGCCGTTGACGGGTAACGTTCCAGTGCCGCCGGCGTCGAGTGACGTTACAGTACCGCTGTCGGGGGATGCCACGCCCAGTGGAATCCCAGTGCCATCGTCGTCGTCTTCGTCGTCGTCATCGTCGTTGTCGAGAGATACCACACCCGGTGGAGTCTCAGTGCCGTCGTCGTTGTCAGGGGATGCCACACCCAGTGAAATCCCACTATCACCTGCAGCGTTCATGGTCGAAATAGAGTCTTTAACCGCAGGGTATTCACCATCACCTCCAGTATATGTAGTAGAGGGAAAAGACAAGACGGGAACCTCTAGGCCCGGGGGCGCTGAGCCAAGGGAGGACAGCGCCCAGATTTCCTCAACCCATGGGTAGTTGTCGGGGGAAAACCACGGACACGGGAAGAGAAAAGAGCAAGCAAGACAGGCTGGGCCATACCACAAAGGCCCATCAGAAAATCGCACCCTTCCGCAGAAGGAGCGAGCAGAGCGGTCAGGTCAGCGAACAATAGCCCGAGAAAGAAGGAACCAGCATTAAGGAGATGGCACTCCCTAGAATTGGGGACAGCTCCTGCACGGCAACCTACCACTCACGACGAGAGGAAGCAGAATCCGGGAAAAGGCCCAGAAGCAAGGCCAGAGAAGACGAGTCACGAGGGACCACAGCAGCGTAGCCCAGGAAAAAGTCCGGAAGCAGGAAGCAGCTGGGGACCAAAGCAAAGAAGCTCAGAGAAGACCTGGGGCCCGAGGGAGCAAAGAAGCCCGGAAGCATACCGAAGACTCTTCCAGGAAAAGTATCGGTTCCTGACGGACGGAAATGAGATTAAGCCAGTCCCCAGGAAGCTCGAAAGCATCAGAAAAAGAATTGTGTCCCTAGTAACTTTCGACGAAAAACAGAAGGGGCTCACCGGATTGAGCAAAGAGAAGATGATAAGCCTGTTGGTTGAAACGAACATTCCAGCAACTTATATAGTGCGTAGAAGTTATGCAATGTGGGATGTTCTGCTACCCACAGAAGAAGACGCCATCAAAACATCTAAAAGCGACACAGTATGGAAGGGGATCTGGTGTAAGCCAGAATACCTAGAGAAAAGACGAACAACGGTGACCATTCTGGGAGTCCCATGGTGTTTTGAAGAAGAACAGGTCGGAGCCATCTTGTCACAATACGGGGACGTGGAGGCAGTGACTGCAGCGCGTGGCCCCAAAAATATAATGACTGGAGATTACAAGCTCAAGATGAGGGTTAACAGAGCTGGCTTCGACGCAATCCCCGCCCAACTGACATGGGAGAGATGGACAATGTCCATAATCGTCGAGGGCAGAAGGCCACACTGTTGGAGCTGAAGGATGCCGGGCCACATGGCGAAATTCTGCCCGAAGAGGGATCCAGTGCCCCCGCCGACAGCGGTGCCCCCGGTGAAAGTGACAGAGAAAGCAGTCACACCAACAGCGGAGACATCAAACAGCTGGAGTACTGTAGCCAAGAAGGGAAAGCATAAGACAGTGGCCCCGGAAAAGCCAAAAGACCAGAAGCAAAAGGAAGAAAAGTCGGAAGTTAAACGAAAGTTGGCCCCCGAATCAGAAGAGGAAGAAGAAGAAAAGAAGACAGAAAATAGAAGCCTGGCAGCCACAAACAAGAAGGTTAAGGAAGACCAGGAAGACGACGAAGAAGACCAAGAAAACCCTGCCCAACCGTCAGACCCCATGGATGAGCAGAATACCCCTCCCCCTACCACTACTACTCCTACTACCAACGAGGAGACCTCTGAAGCCAAGACTTCCGAGGACATAGAAGCCGGGTCCTCAGAGGACATGGAAGCAGGAGAGAACAGAGAAAGAGAAGAGACGATCAGAACCACCACCACCCCGGTAGCCCCGATCTGGACCGAACGGACACAGAAGCGGCCTTTCTTACCCGGGGAGAGGATATGCGAGGTTGATGTGAGCCAGGGACCGGTGGACCTCAGCGCAGGCCAGAAGAAACATGTGAAAAAGCTGGAAAAGCTCACCGAAGTGGACGGGAAGGAAGTGGAGAGGCCAACCAACTTCAGTGAAGCACCGATGCTCATCACGTTCCTGAGAAAGGAAAAGGGGGCCAGAGTAAAAGCACTATGGAGGATGGTTGCCGAAGTAAAACTGGCTTTTCCGGGGCTGAAGATTGTGGACGAAGAACACCCGTCGTTAATGCAAATAGCAGTCAAATGCGAAGGGAGGGTCTCCATTTATGTTCACCCATCCCTTTATAGAGCCCTAAAAATAACCTTTCCCTTAGAAGTGGGGGGACTGGTCCGAGGAGGTCAGTTCACAACAGAGTTGCTAACTGGCAGCATCGGTCAGTCTTTCGGCGTTCTAACACCCGAGGACTTTAGACCCGCTTTTGATGGATACTTCTAGTTAGGGCAATTATGGCAAACTTGAACCTAGCTAGTTTAAATGCGAGGGGCATGAGATCTCGAAGCAAAGCTGCTTGCGTGCTGAGGGATCTCATAGCCCTGGAGGTAGATATAGCTACAATTCAGGAGACCCACTTTGTTGGGCCCGGGGATGGCAGTGTGCTGGTGAACGACTTCGACGTTTATTCAGCATACGGCAATTCCTTTAGCCGTGGGGTTTCTGTGTTAGTGTGTCGCACCCTAGGTGCGGCGGTTACTGTAGTTCACGCGTGCGCTCATGGAAGGCTGGTCGTGGTCGATGTTGCCGTTAAAAGCAGCAAGTTCCGGATTTTGGCAGTTTACGCGCCCAATATCGCTTGGGAGAGGGTTTCCTTTTTTCGGCAGGTGGAGGTGTTCCTTTCGGTGGGTCCGGAGCGAGTAGTTTTAATGGGGGACTGGAATGCCATCCTCGACCCCAAGATAGATAAGGTCGGGAGGAATAGAGGGTCGGATCGGTGTGAAAGCAGCCTGTCTTACCTGATTGTCTCGTGCGATCTTGTCGACAGGTTCCGTCTGGATCACCCAGGGAGGGAGATGTGGACGTGGCAAAGTAGCGTGGCCACCTGTCCAAGTACCTACTTGGACAGGATGTTAATTAGAAGAGGCGACATAGATTTCTTATCGTGTCCCACGTTCCACTGGTTAGGTCATTCGGACCATAAATTAGTAATGGCCCGTTTGAGATTAGGTAATAGGCCTAGGTTGGCTGGCTACTGGAAGTTGAACGCCTCCTTATTGGAGATGAACGACTTTCGGGAACAGCTGACAACACTAATTCAGCGGGAGTTAGTGGGGGCGGTTACCGGGAGTAGCTGGTGGGTTAGACTTAAGGCTACCATTAGGCTCTTTTGTGTCCAATATAGCCAACGCCTCGCGGTAACTAGGGCAACGACCAAAAGGCAGCGAGAATATAAATTGACCCGAGCGGTGGCTGGTGGGGATCCCCTAGAGATAGACATAGTTAAGGGGGACCTTCAGCGCTTGGCTAGCGAGCGTTACAAAGGGCAAGTAGTTAGGGCTAGGTTAAAAAGAGTCTCTAACGAAGCCGTGAACGTTGACGCTGTTGAGCGTAAGGCTGCCTTAAGACGTGGCTCGGACGGGTACATTCGGAAGGTGAAAAACCTGGAAGGACATACCCTCGTATCGACTCGAGAGATTTGCAATGGGTTTCGTCAACATTTGGAGGAACGCTTTACCCAACTACCCAGACTCCGCGGCCAGGAGTTTGGCAGCTATTTAGCCGGCTCGCCCCGCCTTACTGCGGACCGAGCGGCTAGCTGTGATGGGGTAGTTACAGAGCGTGAAGTCATTACTGCGTTGAAGCAGGTTGGCCAGAACAGATCTCCAGGGCTCGATGGTCTGCCCTACGAATTGTATTTGAGGCTGTCGCCCATGTTTGTTCCTCTTCTGACGGGTGTGTTTAACCACTGGTTTTCCCAGGGATCTATCCCTGGGCAGGTAACCAAAGGAGTGGTCACACTACTGAAGAAGAAAGAGCGGCATGGTGGGGAGGACTTAGATGATTACAGGCCCATCACTCTGCTAAACACAGAGTTGAAGATTTTGGCCCGCGTTCTTGCAAACCGACTGCAGGTTGTCATCGGTGATTTGGTCGAACCGGATCAGACTTGTTCTGTGAAGGGGAGAACGATTAAAGACAACTTGCACTTGGTGCGCACGATCATAGAGGGGTTAGAAGACGACACAGGAGCCGCGCTGATCAATTTAGATCAGTCCAAAGCTTTCGATAGGGTCGACCATGGTTTCTTGGAGTCTGTTTTGGAGACCGCCGGTTTTGGTCCGGACTTCCGCAAGTGGATTTCCGTTTTGTATCGTGACCCCACGGTAGCGGTACAAGTAAATGGTAGGTTGTCGGAGTCCTTTGGGGTCTCTCGGTCGGTGCGCCAGGGGTGTCCGCTGTCGCCTCTGCTTTATGTCCTGGCGTTGGAGCCCTTCCTTCGCAAGTTAAGGGACGAGACGACGAGACCAGTCCTGCGCGGGATAGCTCTACCTGGCGGCAAGTTTGCCAGGGTTTCCGCGTACGCCGATGACGTCACCGTTTATGTAGGGCGAAGGATCGATATTAAAGCGGTGATAGAGGCGGTCGATGAGTATGAAAGTGTTACAGGGGCCATAGTCAACCGCAGCAAGTCCGTTGGCTTGCGGTTGGGCACTTGGACCGGGGTAAACTCGCTTCCAGGTGAGTTCGGCTGGACAGATGGCCCGGTAAAGATTCTTGGAATCTGGTTCGGGCCTGGGCTCCAGCTGGACAAAAATTGGTCGGAAGTACTGACAAAGGTCGAATCGTCAGTGGGGACTTGGATTCGCAGGGGTTTGTCCCTGAAGGGTCGTGCGGAGGCGTGCCAAACTTACGTCTTTCCGTTGATCCTTTACCACTTGTCAGTACTTCCTCTGCCTGCGGACCGCTGTAAGGCTTTGGAGCGACTCCTTTTCAGACTCCTCTGGAAAGGGGGAAAGCCGTATGTCCGTAGACGGGTCTGTACACAGAAACTCAGCGATGGAGGCTTGGGAATGCCTGACTTGTTAAGTCATAAGCACGCCGAAAGATTGGCGTTCCTAAGTCGGACACTGCTTGAGGAATTGCACTGGGTACCAGTTGTGGAGCACGCTTTCCCACAGCTCATACCCTCCCCTGCCGCCGAAGGTCGCAGAAGACCGGCGGGGGAACGGCGGTTCCTCTCCGAATGCCGAGCCGCCCTTAGGGCATTGCCGAGGTTCAGTGACCTTGCATGGCCTAGGAGGAGACTGTATCGGGATTTAGTAGTGGGGACCGCAAAAGATCCGCTGGTTGAGCGGCTGCACATGTCGAGGGAGGAGGTCCTCTCTCAGTGGAATTGGGCGCCAGCCAGTAGCTTTTTAAATAATTCAGAGTTTTCAATCACATGGAGGCTAGTCCGGAATGCGCTGCCACTTTTCGGCGTACTTGCCGGAGACTGCAGAGAGGATGAATACGTTCCTTTCTGCCCCCGCTGCGAGGAAGACGAAGATGAAACGAGGGAGCATGCCTTTTTTCTTTGCAGCGGAGTTCGGAGGCTCTGGGAGTACGTCGAAAGGGTAACGGCTCGCATCGACCCCGAGCGGTTGGTGCCACTTGATTTGGCGTACGTCGTCGACAACATGGATCCGCCGTTTACTGGGGAGAGACGATTGGTGTTTCTAGCGATCCTAGCAGTAGCTAGATTAGTAACGTGGATTTCACGTCTTCAGATTGTCCATGAGGAGCAATCTGTTTCGGATCGGGATCTGGTTGGTCGCTTTAAACATCAACTTAAAGTAAAGATCAGATGCGATTGGAAAAGATTGCACCGCATGGACTTTAATAGGAGATGGGTGCACAACACTAGTTTGTGCATCCGACGAGGCGCTAGGTTTAAGTTTGTTTTCCCACCCTAGTGGTATCTGTCAGGCGGTGCTAAGGTTCTACGGAACCCAACCCCAAACAAAGTAACAGAGTAGGGATAGTTAGGTCCTAACCACCACGAGTGGAAAATTTCTTTATTAGATACTAGACTAGGGCAAGTATGAAAGTTGATCCCGTCCCTGCATTTATTTTTATCGGCAATAGGAGAGCTTCCAAAAGATGCCCAGTCTACCCTTTGTTTTGTCCCCGGTCTGTTGCCCCTATACGTACATTTATCTTGGAAGACGCCGTCCAGTCCTTATGTTACCCATCCCTATCTAATTTATTTTCAAATATCGTCCCTAGGTCCCCCACTCCCCACTAGGGAACGACCTGCTTGCTTTCGACCTTCGGGACCGAAAGACAGTTGGCGCTCCATATTTAGAAATAGGTTGGGGGGATCCCTTACTAACCCGACCCCATAGGCATTTTGTTAATTTGTTTTTTCTTTCTTTTTGGGTGTATCTTAGTTTGCCCCCCTCCCCATCATGTCATCCCTCATTTTAGTAAAAATTTTATTTCCAAAAAAAATCTTTTCTTTTTGTTTGTACATATGATTTTGTTTTGTTGAATAAAAACATTTATTTCTTTCAGTTAAAACGCCAAAACCATACGCTGGGGAGATTTTAAGTAGATAAACTCCATGGTAAGAATGATAATATAAAAAATAGTGTCTTAGCATAGGGATTTTAATAAAGTCTTCAAAGACCTAGCTTTAGTTTAGAATGACCCTCGACCCCCCTTTCCCCCTACTGGCTTCATGCCTAAGTGTCTCTGGACCCCAAATGAGGGCCTGGCAGTAGATAATGCCAGGTCCGGGGCAGAACACTAAATAAACGGCTTGCCAGTCAAGAGTAAGACTCCAAAGTCACTTTAGTCACAAAGACCCTGAACCCTTCCCCTCCCAAACTTCTTGTAGGGCCTTGTGCCTAATTTTGTTGTTTAAGAAATTTTTGTTATAATTGTATTTTCAAGATTTTTTACTAAGCAATAAAATATATAATCTCGCCAAAGCTCTTTTGTCCAATAGAACAAACCCCTTTGGGCGTATGGTACTTTTGGCATCGTACTAACTGTTTACGTTTTCTATTCCTTTACAGATTGTTCAGTGTCTGGAACCGACTTAAGCAGCCGGCAGGACTAGAGGTTACCGACGTGCCCTTTTGCGACGAAGGCCCTCTAGCTTCCAAATCGGCGGGTCGGGGAAGGGCACTGGGCCAGCAAACGAGGAGGCAGGCCTCTGCCTCTAGCACCATGGGGGACGCCTCTGGTGTTGTGCCGAGAAGGGGAGGTGTCACATCCGGTGACACCCCAGTGCCGAGAAGGGGGAGCGTCACATTCGGTGACGTTCCAGTGCCGAGAAGGAGGAACGTCACATTCGGTGACGTTCCAGTGCCGTTGACGGGTAACGTTCCAGTGCCGCCGGCGTCGAGTGACGTTACAGTACCGCTGTCGGGGGATGCCACGCCCAGTGGAATCCCAGTGCCATCGTCGTCGTCTTCGTCGTCGTCATCGTCGTTGTCGAGAGATACCACACCCGGTGGAGTCTCAGTGCCGTCGTCGTTGTCAGGGGATGCCACACCCAGTGAAATCCCACTATCACCTGCAGCGTTCATGGTCGAAATAGAGTCTTTAACCGCAGGGTATTCACCATCACCTCCAGTATATGTAGTAGAGGGAAAAGACAAGACGGGAACCTCTAGGCCCGGGGGCGCTGAGCCAAGGGAGGACAGCGCCCAGATTTCCTCAACCCATGGGTAGTTGTCGGGGGAAAACCACGGACACGGGAAGAGAAAAGAGCAAGCAAGACAGGCTGGGCCATACCACAAAGGCCCATCAGAAAATCGCACCCTTCCGCAGAAGGAGCGAGCAGAGCGGTCAGGTCAGCGAACAATAGCCCGAGAAAGAAGGAACCAGCATTAAGGAGATGGCACTCCCTAGAATTGGGGACAGCTCCTGCACGGCAACCTACCACTCACGACGAGAGGAAGCAGAATCCGGGAAAAGGCCCAGAAGCAAGGCCAGAGAAGACGAGTCACGAGGGACCACAGCAGCGTAGCCCAGGAAAAAGTCCGGAAGCAGGAAGCAGCTGGGGACCAAAGCAAAGAAGCTCAGAGAAGACCTGGGGCCCGAGGGAGCAAAGAAGCCCGGAAGCATACCGAAGACTCTTCCAGGAAAAGTATCGGTTCCTGACGGACGGAAATGAGATTAAGCCAGTCCCCAGGAAGCTCGAAAGCATCAGAAAAAGAATTGTGTCCCTAGTAACTTTCGACGAAAAACAGAAGGGGCTCACCGGATTGAGCAAAGAGAAGATGATAAGCCTGTTGGTTGAAACGAACATTCCAGCAACTTATATAGTGCGTAGAAGTTATGCAATGTGGGATGTTCTGCTACCCACAGAAGAAGACGCCATCAAAACATCTAAAAGCGACACAGTATGGAAGGGGATCTGGTGTAAGCCAGAATACCTAGAGAAAAGACGAACAACGGTGACCATTCTGGGAGTCCCATGGTGTTTTGAAGAAGAACAGGTCGGAGCCATCTTGTCACAATACGGGGACGTGGAGGCAGTGACTGCAGCGCGTGGCCCCAAAAATATAATGACTGGAGATTACAAGCTCAAGATGAGGGTTAACAGAGCTGGCTTCGACGCAATCCCCGCCCAACTGACATGGGAGAGATGGACAATGTCCATAATCGTCGAGGGCAGAAGGCCACACTGTTGGAGCTGAAGGATGCCGGGCCACATGGCGAAATTCTGCCCGAAGAGGGATCCAGTGCCCCCGCCGACAGCGGTGCCCCCGGTGAAAGTGACAGAGAAAGCAGTCACACCAACAGCGGAGACATCAAACAGCTGGAGTACTGTAGCCAAGAAGGGAAAGCATAAGACAGTGGCCCCGGAAAAGCCAAAAGACCAGAAGCAAAAGGAAGAAAAGTCGGAAGTTAAACGAAAGTTGGCCCCCGAATCAGAAGAGGAAGAAGAAGAAAAGAAGACAGAAAATAGAAGCCTGGCAGCCACAAACAAGAAGGTTAAGGAAGACCAGGAAGACGACGAAGAAGACCAAGAAAACCCTGCCCAACCGTCAGACCCCATGGATGAGCAGAATACCCCTCCCCCTACCACTACTACTCCTACTACCAACGAGGAGACCTCTGAAGCCAAGACTTCCGAGGACATAGAAGCCGGGTCCTCAGAGGACATGGAAGCAGGAGAGAACAGAGAAAGAGAAGAGACGATCAGCACCACCACCACCCCGGTAGCCCCGATCCGGACCGAACGGACACAGAAGCGGCCTTTCTTACCCGGGGAGAGGATATGCGAGGTGGATGTGAGCCAGGGACCGGTGGACCTCAGCGCAGGCCAGAAGAAACATGTGAAAAAGCTGGAAAAGCTCACCGAAGTGGACGGGAAGGAAGTGGAGAGGCCAACCAACTTCAGTGAAGCACCGATGCTCATCACGTTCCTGAGAAAGGAAAAGGGGGCCAGAGTAAAAGCACTATGGAGGATGGTTGCCGAAGCAAAACTGGCTTTTCCGGGGCTGAAGATTGTGGACGAAGAACACCCGTCGTTAATGCAAATAGCAGTCAAATGCGAAGGGAGGGTCCCCATTTATGTTCACCCATCCCTTTATAGAGCCCTAAAAATAACCTTTCCCTTAGACGTGGGGGGACTGGTCCGAGGAGGTCAGTTCACAACAGAGTTGCTAACTGGCAGCATCGGTCAGTCTTTCGGCGTTCTAACACCCGAGGACTTTAGACCCGCTTTTGATGGATACTTCTAGTTAGGGCAATTATGGCAAACTTGAACCTAGCTAGTTTAAATGCGAGGGGCATGAGATCTCGAAGCAAAGCTGCTCGCGTGCTGAGGGATCTCATAGCCCTGGAGGTAGATATAGCTACAATTCAGGAGACCCACTTTGTTGGGCCCGGGGATTGCAGTGTGCTGGTGAACGACTTCGACGTTTATTCAGCATACGGCAATTCCGTTAGCCGTGGGGTTTCTGTGTTAGTGAGTCGCACCCTAGGTGCGGCGGTTACTGTAGTTCACGCGTGCGCTCATGGAAGGCTGGTCGTGGTCGATGTTGCCGTTAAAAGCAGTAAGTTCCGGATTTTGGCAGTTTACGCGCCCAATATCGCTGGGGAGAGGGTTTCCTTTTTTCGGCAGGTGGAGGTGTTCCTTTCGGCGGGTCCGGAGCGAGTAGTTTTAATGGGGGACTGGAATGCCATCCTGGACCCCAAGATAGATAAGGTCGGGGGGAATAGAGGGTCGGATCGGTGTGAAAGCAGCCTGTCTGACCTGATGGTCTCGTGCGATCTTGTCGACAGGTTCCGTCTGGATCACCCAGGGAGGGAGATGTGGACGTGGCAAAGTAGCGTGGCCGCCTGTTCAAGTACCTACTTGGACAGGATGTTAATTAGAAGAGGCGACATAGATTTCTTATCGTGTCCCACGTTCCACTGGTTAAGTCATTCGGACCATAAATTAGTAATGGCCCGTTTGAGATTAGGTAATAGGCCTAGGTTGGCTGGCTACTGGAAGTTGAACGCCTCCTTATTGGAGATGAACGACTTTCGGGAACAGCTGACAACACTAATTCAGCGGGAGTTAGTGGGGGCGGTTACCGGGAGTAGCTGGTGGGTTAGACTTAAGGCTACCATTAGGCTCTTTTGTGTCCAATATAGCCAACGCCTCGCGGTAACAAGGGCACGGACCAAAAGGCAGCTAGAATATAGATTGACCCGGGCGGTGGCTGGTGGGGATCCCCTAGAGATAGACATAGTTAAGGGGGACCTTCAGCGCTTGGCTAGCGAGCGTTACAAAGGGCAAGTAGTTAGGGCTAGGTTAAAAAGAGTCTCTAACGAAGCCGTGAACGTTGACGCTGTTGAGCGTAAGGCTGCCTTAAGACGTGGCTCGGACGGGTACATTTGGAAGGTGAAAAATCTGGAAGGACATACCCTCGTATCGACTCGAGAGATTTGCAATGGGTTTCGTCAACATTTGGAGGAACGCTTTACCCAACTACCCAGACTCCGCGGCCAGGAGTTTGGCAGCTATTTAGCCGGCTCGCCCCGCCTTACTGCGGACCGAGCGGCTAGCTGTGATGGGGTGGTTACAGAGCGTGAAATCATTACTGCGTTGAAGCAGGTTGGCCAGAACAGATCTCCAGGGCTCGATGGTCTGCCCTACGAATTGTATTTGAGGCTGTCGCCCATGTTTGTTCCTCTTCTGACGGGTGTGTTTAACCACTGGTTTTCCCAGGGATCTATCCCTGGGCAGGTAACCAAAGGAGTGGTCACACTACTGAAGAAGAAAGAGCGGCATGGTGGGGAGGACTTAGATGATTACAGGCCCATCACTCTGCTAAACACAGAGTTGAAGATTTTGGCCCGCGTTCTTGCAAACCGACTGCAGGTTGTCATCGGTGATTTGGTCGAACCGGATCAGACTTGTTCTGTGAAGGGGAGAACGATTAAAGACAACTTGCACTTGGTGCGCACGATCATAGAGGGGTTAGAAGACGACACAGGAGCCGCGCTGATCAATTTAGATCAGTCCAAAGCTTTCGATAGGGTCGACCATGGTTTCTTGGAGTCTGTTTTGGAGACCGCCGGTTTTGGTCCGGACTTCCGCAAGTGGATTTCCGTTTTGTATCGTGACCCCACGGTAGCGGTACAAGTAAATGGTAGGTTGTCGGAGTCCTTTGGGGTCTCTCGGTCGGTGCGCCAGGGGTGTCCGCTGTCGCCTCTGCTTTATGTCCTGGCGTTGGAGCCCTTCCTTCGCAAGTTAAGGGACGAGACGACGAGACCAGTCCTGCGCGGGATAGCTCTACCTGGCGGCAAGTTTGCCAGGGTTTCCGCGTACGCCGATGACGTCACCGTTTATGTAGGGCGAAGGATCGATATTAAAGCGGTGATAGAGGCGGTCGATGAGTATGAAAGTGTTACAGGGGCCATAGTCAACCGCAGCAAGTCCGTTGGCCTGCGGTTGGGCACTTGGACCGGGGTAAACTCGCTTCCAGGTGAGTTCGGCTGGACAGATGGCCCGGTAAAGATTCTTGGAATCTGGTTCGGGCCTGGGCTCCAGCTGGACAAAAATTGGTCGGAGGTACAGACAAAGGTCGAATCGTCAGTGGGGACTTGGATTTGCAGGGGTTTGTCCCTGAAGGGTCGTGCGGAGGCGTGCCAAACTTACGTCTTTCCGTTGATCCTTTACCACTTGTCAGTACTTCCTCTGCCTGCGGACCGCTGTAAGGCTTTGGAGCGACTCCTTTTCAGACTCCTCTGGAAAGGGGGAAAGCCGTATGTCCGTAGACGGGTCTGTACACAGAAACTCAGCGATGGAGGCTTGGGAATGCCTGACTTGTTAAGTCATAAGCACGCCAAAAGATTGGCGTTCCTAAGTCGGACACTGCTCGAGGAATTGCACTGGGTACCAGTTGTGGAGCACGCTTTCCCACAGCTCATACCCTCCCCTGCCGCCGAAGGTCGCAGAAGACTGGCGGGGGAACGGCGGTTCCTCTCCGAATGCCGAGCCGCCCTTAGGGCATTGCCGAGGTCCAGTGACCTTGCACGGCCTAGGAGGAGATTGTATCGGGATTTAGTAGTGTGGACCGCAAAAGATCCGCTGGTTGAGCGGCTGCACATGTCGAGGGAGGAGGTCCTCTCTCAGTGGAATTGGGCGCCAGCCAGTAGCTTTTTAAATAATTCAGAGTTTTCAATCACATGGAGGCTAGTCCGGAATGCGCTGCCACTTTTCGGCGTACTTGCCGGAGACTGCAGAGGGGATGAATACGTTCCTTTCTGCCCCCGCTGCGAGGAAGACGAAGATGAAACGAGGGAGCATGCCTTTTTTCTTTGCAGCGGAGTTCGGAGGCTCTGGGAGTACGTCGAAAGGGTAACGGCTCGCATCGACCCCGAGCGGTTGGTGCCACTTGATTTGGCGTACGTCGTCGACAACATGGATCCGCCGTTCACTGGGGAGAGACGATTGGTGTTTCTAGCGATCCTAGCAGTAGCTTGATTAGTGACGTGGATTTCACGTCTTGACATTGTCTATGAGGAGCAATCTGTTTCGGATCGGGATCTGGTTGGTCGCTTTAAACATCAACTTAAAGTAAAGATCAGATGCGATTGGAAAAGATTGCACCGCATAGACTTTGATAGGAGATGGGTGCACAACACTAGTTTGTGCATCCGACGAGGCGCTAGGTTTAAGTTTGTTTTCCCACCATAGTGGTATCTGTCAGGCGGTGCTAAGGTTCTACGGAACCCAGCCCCAAACGAAGTAACAGAGTAGGGATAGTTAGGTCCTAACCACCACGAGTGGAAAATTCTTTATTAGATGCTAGACTAGGGCAAGTATGAAAGTTGATCCCGTCCCTGAATTTATTTTTGTCGGCAATAGGAGAGTTTCCAAAAGATGCCCGGTCCACCCTTTGTTTTGTCCCCGGTCTGTTGCCCCTATACGTACATTTATCTTGGAAGACGCCGTCCAGTCCTTATGTTACCCATCCCTATCTAATTTATTTTTCAAATATCGTCCCTAGGTCCCCCATTCCCCACTAGGGAACGACCTGCTTGCTTTTGACCTTCGAGATTGGAAGACAATGGGCGCTCCAATTTTAGAAGTAGGTTGGGAGGATCCCTGTACTAACCCGCCCCCATAGGCATTTTGTTCATTTATTTTCTTTTTCTTTCTTTTTGGGTGTATCTTAGTTTGCCCTCCTCCCCATCATCTCATCCCTCATCTTAATATCTTAGTTTTACAATTTTTCTGCTTTTGTTTGTACATATGATTTTTGATTTGTTGAATAAAAACATTTATTTCTTTCAGTTAAAATGCCAAAATCATACGCTGGGGAGATTTTAAGTAGATAAACTCCATGGTAAGAATGATAATATAAAAAATAGTGTCTTAGCATAGGGATTTTAATAAAGTCTTCAAAGACCTAGCTTTAGTTTAGAATGACCCTCGACCCCCCTTTCCCCCCCCCCTACGGGCTTCATGCCTAAGTGTCTCTGGACCCCAAATGAGGGCCTGGCAGTAGATAATGCCAGGTCCGGGGCAGAACACTAAATAAACGGCTTGGTCTCGGCAAAGCTCTGCACTTGCTCACGGTTCCCTAACCGTTTGACGCTCGCGCAATTACTGTGACTCCAGTCTCTCTACTGTAGCAGTCCAGTCCACCACCACTACTGTGGCTCCGGTCTCCACGTCGTAGAAGTCCACCACCACTACTGTGGCTCCGGTCTCCACGCCGTAGAAGTCCACCACCACTACCGTGGCTCCGGTCTCCACGCCGTAGAAGTCCACCTCGTCACCACGACTCCGTCCTCCATGTCGTCCGTACCTCTCATACACTGACACCTTCCTCAGTGTCTGTCCGATCCGAGCGCCCATCCGTACCTGATGAACACTGAACTCTCAGTGTTGCCAATTCGTTCGTCCGTACCTCTCATACACTGACACCTTTCTCAGTGACTGTCCGATCCGAGCGCCCGTCCGTACCTGATGAACACTGAACCCTCAGTGTTGCCAATTCGTTCGTCCGTACCTCTCATACACTGACACCTTTCTCAGTGACTGTCCGATCCGAGCGCCCGTCCGTACCTGATGAACACTGAACCCTCAGTGTTGCCAATTCGTTCGTCCGTACCTCTCATACACTGACACCTTTCTCAGTGTCTGTCCGATCCGAGCGCCCATCCGTACCTGATGAACACTGAACCCTCAGTGTTGCCAATTCGTTCGTCCGTACCTCTCATACACTGACACCTTTCTCAGTGACTGTCCGATCCGAGCGCCCGTCCGTACCTGATGAACACTGAACCCTCAGTGTTGCCAATTCGTTCGTCCGTACCTCTAATACACTGACACCTTTCTCAGTGTCTGTCCGATCCGAGCGCCCGTCCGTACCTGATGAACACTGAACCCTCAGTGTTGCCAATTCGTTCGCCCGTACCTCTAATACACTGACACCTTTCTCAGTGTCTGTCCGATCCGAGCGCCCGTCCGTACCTGATGAACACTGAACCCTCAGTGTTGCCAATTCGTTCGTCCGTACCTCTCATACACTGACACCTTTCTCAGTGACTGTCCGATCCGAGCGCCCGTCCGTACCTGATGAACAATGAGCCCTCAGTGTTGCCAATTCGTCCGTCCATTCCTCTCATAACCTGAGGCTAACGCATCAGTACTGTCTCAGTCGGACCCAAGTCGACCAATCATCCGCACCAGTTTACCACGCCAACTTCTCCGACGTCATCCGAGCGTTCCAGCTTACGGCGAACCGACAAGCATCCCCCTGACAGAATACACCGGCGACGGACCCCGGACCAACGTCGTCCAGTGAGAAAATTCGCATTTGCCACCCTTTCGTTTGCTTAAATAAAAGGCGAGACTTCGTCTTTAAACTAAACTACCCGAGTTTGTCATTCTTCTTTGTTCTGTTGTTTTCTTCCTTGTCCTTGTGTTTGATGTTTATTTAGTTGCACGGTCAGTTGGCTAACCACCTTCAGGCCTCACTGCAACATACTATTAATCGCAAACCGAAAATTATTAGCGATTGATTTACAATTAATTTCAACTCCAAACATATTTACTAATAATGTACTATTAATGCCAAACCAAAAATTATTATCGATTAAATTACAATTAATTTCAACTCCAAACCTATTTACTAATAATGTACTATTAATCTCAAAACTAAAATTATTATCGATTAAATTACAATTAATTTCAACTCCAAAACTATTTACTAATTATGTACTATTAATCTCAACCCTAAAATTGTAAGCGATTAATGTATAATTAGTTTCAACTCGAAACAAAACTTATTTACTAATAATGTACTGTTAATCTCAAACCCAAAATTATTAGCGATTAATTTATAATAAGTTTCAACTCCGGACTTATGCAGTGCACTTATAATGTACTATTAATCTCAAACCCACAATGACTAGCGATTGATTTACAATTAGTTTCAATTAAAAACCTGTTTACTAATAATGTACTATTAATCTCAAACCTAAAATTATTAGCGATTAAATTACAATTAATTTCAACTCCAAACATATTTACTAATTATGTAATATTAATCTCAAAACTACAATTTTAAGCGATTAATTTACAATTAATGTCAACTCCAAACGTATTTACTGATAATGTACTATTAATCTCAAACCCAAGATTTTTAGCGACTAATTTACAATTAGTTTCAACTCGAGACTTATTTACTAATAATGTACTATTAATCTCAGACCCCAAATTCTTAGCGATTGATTACAATTAGTTTCAACTCCAACCGTATTTACTAATAATGTACTATAAATCTCAAACCCAAAAGTATTTGCGATTAATTTACAATAAGTTTAAACTCAAAACCTATTTATTAATAATGTACTACTAATCTCAAACCCAAAATGATTTGCGATTAATTTACAATTAGTTTCAACTCAAAACCTATTTACTAATAATGTACTACTAATCTCAAACCCAAAATTTTTCGCGACTAATTTACAATTGGTTTCAACTCGAGACTTATTTACTAATAATGTACCTTTAATCTCAAAACTTAAATTATTAGCGATTAATTTACAATTAATGTCAATTCCAAACCCATTATCTAATAATGTACTATTAATCTCAAACTCAAAATTATAAGCGATTAATTTACAATTTGTTTCAACTCCAAACGTATTTACTAATAATGTGCTATTAATCTCAAACCCAAAATGATTAGCGATTTATTTACATTTAATTTTGTTAGAAATTTCAGAATGCAAGGGCGACAACCCTTTGGTTGAAATAATCGCGTGATCGTACATCACGCGATTATTTCAACCAATGGTATTGCGTTGTTCAGTTGCCAAGGATTTAGAAGTGGCGGGAATTTTGTGTTTCAAAAAACAGATTCAACTTCTGATAGAGGAAATTTTGTCCGGCCTTTAAATGTGTAGGGGTGGATTTTACTGGACATTTTTTTGTCAAAAACAATAATGAGGATGTCAAAATGTACATCCTACTGTTTACTTGCATGAGTTTACATGCCATACACTTGGAATTGGTACCGGACATGAGCGCAAGATCCTTCTTGTTAGCGTTCGTTAGGTTCACCAACTTATTTGGTGTACCAACTCATATGTATTCCGACAATGCTAAATCTTTCATAGCGTCGGGTATTATATTATCAGACATATTTGTGTCTGATGAATTTAGAGAATATTTCAAATCCACTACAATTGTTCATTATACAATTCCCTTGTACTCTGCATGGCATGGTGGGGTATGGGAGAGATTAATTAAAACTGTGAAACAGTGTCTTTCCAAGTTGTTGGGTAGGAGGAGGGTCGGTTATTTCGAGTTCCTAACCGCCCTTTCAGATGTTCAAAAGGCCATAAACGATAGGCCACTAACATTTATTGCAGCTTCTGATAGAGGCCTTGATGGGTTGACTCCCAACCATTTTTTGCAGACAGGATATCATCCCCGCCTGCTTATCAATCTTAGCGGTTGAGAGGACCCTTGTCCAGAACCTCCAAATAGAAATTCGCTCTTACATTCCCTTGAAATGAGGGATGAATTTGTCAGTAAATTCAAACGTATTTGGCATAATGACTACTTGCTCTCAATTAGAGAAGTAGACGCCCACATTACAGAAAATGAAACCTCTAAAATATCAGAGGGTGAAATTGTTCTTATCAAAGCTCCTAATAAGTCCCGGCCCTTCTGGGGGTTGGGTAAGGTAGTAAAATTATTGGTCGGAAAGGACAACAAGGTTCGTTCAGCCTCAGTGCTGAGGGACGGGTGTGTCCAAATTCATTCCTTAAAAAATATTTATCCTTTAGAGATACAACATAATCCTGAACCTGCATTAGCAGAATTTGCGGAAGAAGGATGCCCCTTCTTTTGCCCTACATGTTCAGTCGCCAACAACGGAACAACACCTATGGTGTGTTGCGACTCGTGTAATGAGTGGTACCATTTTAGTTGTGTCGGGGTCGACCAACAAGTTACCGTTGAAGATTGGGTGTGTCCGGATTGTGCGGACCAAACACCAAGTTAATAATTATATATTCCTTTTATAGACTCATCAGTAGAGTCATACCTTTTATTACGAATAAATTCTCTGTTTGCCATAGAGAGATCGTTATAAGTTCAGATTGACAACAGACACACATTGAATTTAATTGCTATTATTGTGTTAATATTAAGTCCTTTGGGACAGAATTTCATTGTAATAACTTGTCCAAATAGGCGACAATCCTTAATTTCCCGATAAAAAAGAAAGAAATGAGTATCCATTTCTTTCTCTTCCTTCCTTTGGCAGTGTGTTAGAAATTTCAGAATGTAAGGGCGATAACCGCGTGATTGTAAATCACGTGATTATTTCAACCAATGGTATTGCGTTGTTCAGTTGCCAAGGATTCAGAAGTGGCGAGAATTTTGTGTTTCAAAAAACAGATTCAACTCGGCGCCGAATAAGACGGACGCACGTAATCTCGCTCCATGCCTATTGAACTAAGGCACGGTTCTAAAACAAGATTCAACTTGACGTCGTGCCAAGTAGACGCACGTAATCTCGCTCTATGCCTAATGAACTAAGACATGGTTGTTCTACCCCATTTATTTCTCCGCTCTTTAAATGCGGATATTAGCCGGAGGCTAAAATGGTCTACGGATTAATTACTTCATCATCTCTGCCCGCAAGAGGGCATATTATTTTATGATCATCGATCGCAAAGTGCGTTGATCGTATCGACAGTCTGGAAGGATTTAGCGAACCCTAAACCTATTCTATGAGCGGCCGAGTCTACCAGCATCTTCACAAGAAGAAAACTACCTACGCCTTTCAAGGCATGAACTACAACTACCATCGCCTTTCTAGGCAAGAACTACCGTCCATTTGGCAGAAGCTAAAGAGGGCACTCTTTTGCAATATGGACTCCTCTTTTACCCTTTTGTAAATAAAATTATTCTTGGATTTCAGGTGAGCCTTTGTTGCTTTTCTGAGTCTCTTTCATTCTGCCATAAGCAAAAACGGGTAAGATAATTTCTTACACCGTTTTTATTGCAAAAGAATATTCCTTCCCCCCCCCCGCCTCAATTTTTTTTTTCTTATGAGTAATAACGTTTTATTGCATAAGATTTCGATTCCCCCCCCACACACATTATTTTGGATTTTTTTCCTTTCATTGTGTCGCTTTTAATGGTCCTTAAAGACCATGTGCTTCGAAAAAAAAATAATATATTGAATATTCATTCTTATATAAAATTGTAATGATCCATAAAGCAACATATTCATTGAAAATAAATATTCCTTCAATAAATTGTAACTGAAGTTCATTGGAAAAAAAAAATTATTTCATGTAAATTGTAAGCTGAAGTTTTAATTCGTAAAAAGAAATATACCCTTCAATATTTACGATAATTGTAATCGTTTAAAAAAAATTATATATTGATTCTTGAATTTATAATTGATTCATTGTTGAAATGTGTTGTCGAATGTCAGTCTGAACTGTTCTTATGAGTTTAAATTCCTTGTTAATTGAGAGTTTCGAATTTTGTTGATGTAACTCCCTTCAGATAGTAGCTTCTCGTCGGAGAATCTTTTTCGCGCCCTTTGATTTTATTTCCCAACGTGGGAACGGTCATTTTGTTTTATCGTATCGTGTCCTTCGAACATGGCAAATTCAAATCTTGTTGGTCGAATTGAAGCTAAAAAGTTTCGTATAACGGTTTCTTTGGATTGGATGAACGAGAGAGGACGTGGGCGTTGTATAAATAATTTTTCTTCCGACATCGAGAAACGATTGTCTGAAGTGGACGATTTATTAGATCAGTTAATTTCAAAGTCCCCAGATGAGGAATGGATACATATCTGTCGTGATTTCGAAATATTTAAAGCGGGAGTCCACGACAGATTGGCTGAGCTCTAGCCAGAGATTGAGAAATCAAGGGATATTGTTCCCATGAAAATAGAGTTGGAGTGCCCCTCCCCCTTTAGTGGGGATCCAACTCCCAATAAGTTTGAATTCCGTGGGTACATAAGGAAATTTTAATTCTGTACTGCGAACATGAAAAGTGCAGATAAATTATTATTGCTAAAATCCAAATTATCAGGAGAGGCGTTTAATATTATTTCTAGGTTTGATGTGATTCCCTGGAATTACGAAGCCGCTTTGGAGTGTCTGAAGGAAAAATATTTAAAGCCTTCAGCAATTTTGAACAACATATTCGATGACATTGTTCCACAACCAGACCATTTGGCGTCTTTGAGAGATATCAGAATCCTCGTACAGCGAGTCAAACTTGAACTGACGGAAATGGATAATTCCTTTGGCACGGATTTTCTTACAGATAAATCCACCTCTGGAAGATTAATAGCTCATATTCTGTTTGCTAAATTTCCGAACAGTGTTCGCAGAGAAATAATGAATAAATCCTGTGAACAGTTTCATTCCTTAAAGTCTATTTTAACATATACGTTTGACGTTATAGACATAATAATGGCGTCGCCTTTGAATGCGTCAAGGCGGGAAAAATTCCCGCCAAACATGTCGGGTTCGTTGAATGCTGGAACCCTCGTGGCGAAGAATTCGGAGCCAAAACAAATCAAGTCCTTTCAGAGTAATAATAACTCTAAGTCTTTCGTCAAAAATAGCGAAAATAAATTTTGTAAATTGTGTCAGGTTGATGGTCACCTGAAAAAAGTTTGTTCTAAATTTCCAAGTTCGGAATCTAAAATTATTCGAGCGAAAGAATTAAGATTATATCTCCGGTGCCTCGGTGAGCACTCAGAGTCCAGTTGCAGGGGGGTTAAGGGATTCCCCTTCCCTTGCAGTAATTGTGGTCTAAAAAACCATTATTCCTTAATGTGTCCGAAAGAATCTAAGTCCTTTGTGGGACGTACTTTCGTGGCGGATCAGGACAAGAGTATTAGTCCTGTACTCAAGATATCTATGAAGGTTAAAGGGCACCCGGTTTATTTTTTCTGTCTGATAGATACGGGTAGCCAAAAATCCTTTTTCTCTAAAACAATTCTGGACCGGTTGATTCAAAACCGTAATCTAAATCCTGAGACGGTACAAATGTCCGTCAATACCCTCGTGGGGAATAAGTCCTTACGTCTTTCAGAGCTGGAAGTGTCTATTAAATTGGGACATCAGCGTCCTTTTTATCATTCTGCATTTTTGCTGAAAATTTGAAATTGAAATTTAACGTAAACAGGTTCGATGAGATTACGTCGAATTTAACTGAAAAAGGGTATAAGTTTTGCCCTGGTTTTTCTGAACTAAACGGTTCTAACATTCTCGGTATCATTGGCCTGGATCTTATTCCTAGAATCCATAATCTCAGTTTAATTAAGTGCTTGGGAGGTTCCGCTTGGAAACTCCCCAATTATATCATTCCCTTCAGTGAGGGGTCAAATTTTTTAAACAAAAATGATGAGGCTGTGGAAAAATTGTCAGCCTTCGATCAAGTTATTAAAACACTCCCTATGTGTCAGTCATATTTAATTGATAGTGTATTAAAGCCAGTAGCATCTTACGAGGATGTGATGCAACCTTTTTTTGACGGTCCTGCTGTTGAACGTGGAGTAGAAAAGTTTTTTTCTCTGGACTCCATAGGTATCGAGGATGCCAACCAGTTGTCTTCAATTGATAAAGAAAAAATAAATGCCTTCGAAGAGGCTATAGTTCTCAAGGAAGGAAAATATTACGTCGAGCTGCCTTGGGAGCATGACAAGCTTCTCAAGGTGGAGTCCAATTATGTGCCTTCACTGCGAATAATGCATAGGGTGGCCCAGTCCTTGGAAGGAAAGGGATTGTATAACGATTATATACAGGTCTTCAAAGAATACGAAGACTGCGGAATTATCGAACTTTTATCCATTCCCCATGGAACTTATGAGAATTATAAATGGATTCCCCATCGGCCAGTAATTAAAGAAGGTCTGGGAATAACTACAAAAATCCGCCCTGTTTTCAATTGTTCATTGAAACGTAAAGGTAGCATTTCGATTAACGACGCTGCTTATTTGGATGTTAACATGACTGCATTGTTGCTAGATATTCTACTAGCTTTCCGAAAAGAAAAATATGTGCTTTTGGGCGATTTGCGCAAAGCTTTTTTACAGATAAGGTTAAAATCTATTGAAGATAAAAATAGATTTTGGTTTTTCCTCAAGGTAGATGGCAAATTGTGCGCCTACCGTTTTAATACTATTATATTTGGGTTCAATGCCAGCCCTTTTATATTAAGCTTTATACTTAAGCATCATGCCACAAAATATGAAGCCGATTTGGCTTCACATTCGATTTCCAATAAATTCTATGTTGACAACTTAGTTACTACTAATAGTGACCGAGATACTCTAACCCATGTGTATAATAAAGTCCGCAACAAACTCGGAGAAGCGGGGTTTGAACTCCAATCCTGCAACTCCAATTGCACGAGCATACAAAATAAAATGATGGAAGACGGTACTATCTCGTCTTCTTCCCCCAACTTTGAAAAGGTGCTGGGGTATCAATATTCTGTTGAAAGGGATACCCCTAAACTCGCTCCATCTGTAATAGATGGCAATGCCAATACCAAACGCAAGATATTATCTCAAGTTTCAAGTGTATATGATCCATTATCTTTACTCCTTCCTGTCACCGTGCAGGGGAAGATCATTATTAGTCAACTGTGGAAAAAGGAGTTGTCTTGGGATCAACAAATCCCTGAAGAAGTTAAGGCCACGTGGCAAGCACATGCCAACGAGCTGAATTGTATAGGGGACTTTGAATTTCCTAGATGTACTCTCCTAGCGGAATCCCCTGTTGAAATTATTTGCTTTAGCGATGCTTCTAAGCATGCTTATGGGTTTTCCGTGTATGCGAAACAAGGTGCTCAGTGTTCCTTGATATTCGCCAAGGCAAAAGTGACACCCATCAAGGGAAAATAACTACCTGTTTTGGAATTATTAGCTATATTTCTAGCGTTTAAAGTTATTCCACAAGTTTTGGGTGCTCTAGCGCCTATCAATATCAAATCCTTTTTTGTCGTGTCTGACGCACAAGTAGCCCTGTCATGGATTTTGAATGGGAAGGCTGCGAGAAAAAATATATTAATTGAAAATCGCGTCTCAGACATTAATAAGCTCATTGAAAACATTAAACTTAAATATGGGATAAACCCTAAATTTAGATATGTTCCTTCGTCGGATAATCCGGCTGATCTTTTAACCAGAGGTATTACTGCCTCTAAGTTCAAACAATTTTTAAAATTTTGGACCTGCGGACCAGACTGGCTTAATCAAGTTGAAATCAGCTGGCCCACGTCCCCCTTGCCTTGTCTTAACAATGTTAACAGGAAGATGGTAACATGTATGTTCTCGGATGAAACTGCTTCTAACGAGAATCACTTGCCAATTAAAATATCTGATTTTTCCTCATTAACTAAGGCTATTAATGTCTTAGAAAAAGTTGTGAGATTCGGTGATAAATTACGTCACCGAAAAACTGACACCCTCAAGAGAGCTAAATTGTTGCTCTTCTATCATTTACAAAGGGAAGCGTTTCCCACAGAACTTGCTTATTTGCAACAACCCTCTAATATGGCTGCTCCACCAAGAGTTACGGCCCTTGGGTTATTCCTAGATCGGGAGGGACTGATACGGACTCACGGACGTATTCAGAACTCCAAGGTTTTTCCATATGAAGTGAAATTTCCTATATTATTAGGAAAAAATACCCACCTGACCAAATTGGTCATTATTGAAGCTCACCAGAATTGTTGTCATATGGGAGCAAATTCAACCCTTAGCAAGGCGAGGCTATCGGGTTTTTGGATCCCCCAAGGGAGACAGGCGGTGAAGTCGGTTCTCCGTGACTGTGTTATATGTAAGAGAATTAATTCTCTACCGTACAAAGCACCCTCTGGGTCTTAACTGCCTTCTGATAGAGTCAATTTTGTCCGGCCTTTCAAATGTGTAGGGGTGGATTACTGGAAATTTTTTTGTCAAAAACAATAATGAGGATGTCAAAATGTACATCCTACTGTTTACTTGCATGAGTTTACGTGCCATACACTTGGAATTGGTACCGGACATGAGCGCAAGATCCTTCTTGTTAGCGTTTGTTAGGTTCACCAACTTATTTGGTGTACCAACTCATATGTATTCCGACAATGCTAAATCTTTCATAGCATCGGGTATTATATTATCAGACATATTTGTGTCTGATGAATTTAGAGAATATTTCAAATCCACTACAATTGTTCATTATACAATTCCCCTGTACTCTGCATGGCATGGTGGAGTATGGGAGAGATTAATTAAAACTGTGAAACAGTGTATTTCCAAGTTGTTGGGTAGGAGGAGGGTCGGTTATTTCGAGTTCCTAACCGCCCTTTCAGATGTTCAAAAGAGGACCCTTGTCCAGAACCTCCAAATAGAAATTCGCTCTTACATTCCCTTGAAATGAGGGATGAATTTGTCAGTAAGTTCAAACGTATTTGGCATAATGACTACTTGCTCTCAATTAGAGAAGTAGACGCCCACATTACAGAAAATAAAACCTCTAAAATATCAGAGGATGAAATTGTTCTTATCAAAGCTCGTAATAAGTCCCGGCCCTTCTGGGGGTTGGGTAGGGTAGTAAAATTATTGGTCGGAAAGGACAACAAGGTTCGTTTGGCCTCAGTGCTGAAAGACGAGTGTGTCCAAATTCATTCCTTAAAAAATATTTATCCTTTAGAGATACAACATAATCCTGAACCTGCATTAGCAGAATTTGCGGAAGAAGGATGCCCCTTCTTTTGCCCCACATGTTCAGTCGTCAACGACGGAACAACACCTATGGTGTGTTGCGACTCGTGCAATGAGTGGTACCATTTTAGTTGTGTTGGGGTCGACCAACAAGTTACCGCTGAAGATTGGGTGTGTCCGGATTGTGCGGACCAAACACCAAGTTAATAATCGTATATTCCTTTTATAGACTCATCAGTAGAGTCATACCTTTTATTACTAATAAATTCTCTGTTTGCCATACAGAGATCGTTATAAGTTCAGATTGACAACAGACACACATTGAATTTAATTGCTATTATTGTGTTAATATTAAGTCCTTTGGGACAGAATTTCATTGTAATAACTTGTCCAAATAGGCGACAATCCTTAATTTCCCGATAAAAAAGAAAGAAATGAGTATCCATTTCTTTCTCTTCCTTCCTTTGGCAGTGTGTTTGAAATTTCAGAATGCAAGGACGATAAGCGCGTGATTTACAATCACGCGATTATTTCGACCAATGGTATTGCGTTGTCCAGTTGCTGCGGAGGATCGCGCTCCATGCATAATGAACTAAGTCAGGGTTCTACCCCATTTATTTCTCCGCTCATTTAAATGCGGATACTAGCCGGAGGCTAAAATTTTCTACGGAATGATTTCTTCATTATCATTGCCCGCAAGGGGGCATATTATTTTATGAACATCGATCGCAAAGTGCGTTGTTCGTATCGACAGTCTGGAAGGATTTCGAAACCCTCAACTAATTCTACGAGCGGCCGATTCTACCAGCATCTTCAACAAGAAGAAAACTACCTTTGCCTTTTAAGGCAAGAACTACAACTACCTTCGCCTTTCAAGGCAAGAACTACCCGCCATTTGGCAGAAGCTAAAGAGGGCACTCTTTTGCAATATGGACTCCTTTTTTACCCTTTTGTAAATAAAATTATTCTTGGATTTAAGGTAAGCCTTTGTTGCTTTTCTGTGTCTCTTTCATTCTGCTATAGGCAAAAACGAGTAAGAGAATTTCTTACATAATATTACATGATTAGTAAATACGTTTGGAGTTGAAATTATTTGTAAATTCATCTCTAATCATTTTGGTATTGAGATTAATAGTACATTATTAGTAAATACGTTTGGAGTTGAAATTAATTTTAAATCAATCGCTAATCATTTTAGTTTTGAGATTAATAGTACATTATTAGTAAATACGTTTGGAGTTGAAATTAATTGTAAATTAATCGCTAATAATTTTATTTGGTGATTAATAGTACATTATTAGTAAAAAGGTTTGGAGTTGAAACTAATTGTAAATCAATCGCTAATCATTTTGATTTGAGATTAATAGTACATTATTAGTAAATACGTTTGGAGTTGAAATTAATTGTAAATCAATCGCAAATAATATTGGGTTTGAGATTAATAGTACATAATTAGTTAATACGTTTGGTGTTGAAATTAATTGTAAATTAATCGCTACTAATTTTGGGTTTGAGATTAATAGTACATTATTAGTAAATAAGTTGGAGTTGAAACTAATTGTAAATTAATCGCTAATCATTTTGGGTTTGAGATTAATAGTACATTATTAGTAAATACGTTTGGAGTTGAAATTAATTTTAAATTAATCGCTAATCATTTTGGGTTTGAGATTAATAGTACATTATTAGTAAATACGTTTGGAGTTGAAATTAACTGTAAAATAATCGCTTATAATTTTGGTTTTGAGATTAATAGTACCTTATTAGTAAATAGGTTTGGAGTTTAAACTAATTGTAAATCAATCGCTAATAATTTTGGGTTTGAGATTAATAGTACATTATTAGTAAATAGGTTTCGAGTCTAAAATATTTGTAAATCAATCGCTAATCATTTTGGGTTTAAGATTAATAGTACATTATTAGTAAATAAGTTTGGAGTTGAAATTAATTGTAAATTAATCGCTAATCATTTTGGGTTTGAGATTAATAGTACATTATTTGTAAATACGTTTGGAGTTGAAATTAATTGTAAATTAATCGCTAATAATTTTATTTTGAGATTAATATAACATTATTAGTAAATAGGTTTGGAGTTGAAATTAATTGTAAATTAATCGCTAATCATTTTGGGTTTGAGATTAATAGTACATTATTTGTAAATACGTTTGGAGTTGAAATTAATTGTAAATTAATTGCTAATAATTTTAGTTTTGAGATTAATAGTATATTATTAGTAAATACGTTTGGAGTTGAAACTAATTGTAAATTAATCGCTAATAATTTTGGTTTTGAGATTAATAGTACATTATTAGTAAATACGTTCGGAGTTGAAATTAATTGTGAATTAATCGCTAATAACGTTGGTTTTGAGATTAATAGCATGTTATGTGTGTAGACATGCATATAATATGGACAACAAACACAGATGCTAGGGACAAGATTCATATTGTAGTTTATTCTCCATAATGGCTATATTACAGACACCCCACACCAAGGTAAGTTATATCGGCCAAGGGAGGTAAGTAGGGGAAGTGTACCTCTACTAGGAGAGTTACACCTAAAGGGGGGTATTGTTTATACACGTAACATCTCCCTCCTTACAGGGGAAGAGAGAAAGTGTGTCCTTTTCAAAATTCAGGTAGATCATTCACAATATCTGACAGGCTTTCTTATGACTCTGCCCGATCTTGTCTGTATTGGTGATATCGTTCTCTCGTTTGGGTCTTGTTGATCTGCTGGTGTTTCCATCTCATTTTTTCTATTTGTTGCATTGTCTGGGGTGAGTCTTTCTATCTCAGAGTGGTTGTAGATGGTGCCTCTTGGTTGGTGTATGGGGAAAGAGTGTTTTGGTTGTATTGTTTGGCGTATGAAACGACGGTTGCGGCGGTATCGTTGTCCGCTTGTATTTTCAACTTCGTACGACCGACCAGTCAACCTTTTTCTTACCATGGCTTCCTCCCACTCTCTTGCGTGAGGTCTTAGAGGCTGGATCCAGACATTGCTGCCCACATGAAGTTGGCTCAGTTCTCTGCCTTTGCCCTGCCGCCTCAGCTTCTTATCTTCTTTCTTTTGTGCCTCATAATGTGAGTAAGTGTAGCTGGGCCTCAGTAGGGCCTCGGTGGTTGGTACTGTTGCCTTTGTCCGTCGGCCTAGCAGTCTCTGTGCTGGACTAGTATTGAGACCTTGAGTGGGTATATTTCGCATGTTCAGTAGCCCAAGTAATAGGTCCTCTCCCGAAGCTTTGCACTTTCGCATTAGACGCTTCATAATTTTCACAGCTGCCTCAGCAGCACCATTTGCTTGACTGTTCCCAGGGGATATTGTTTCGTGAGTAAACGCCCAATCTTTTACAAACTTCCGAAACATGCTAGATGAGAATTGGGGTCCATTATCAGAAATGAGGATGTCTGGTCTACCATATCTAGCAAAATGGCCTCTAAGACGACTGATCACTGCATCTGACGTTGAGCCATTCAACTTGTCCACCTCAAAAAAACTGCTATGCTGGTCCACCGTGACCAAATATTCATTTCCACCCCATGAGAAAATGTCGGTAGCAACTCATTGCCAGGGTCTCTTTGGTACTTCTGTGACTATGAGGGGCTCCGCTGGTTGACGGTCTGCATATGTTGCACATGTGGCACAGGCTTGGACATATCGGCGTATTTCAGCGGACATACCTGTCCAAAACAATAGCTCTCTCGCCCTTCTGAGACAAGAGTTTATGCCTAGGTGGCCCGCATGACATTTTTGTTTCATTTCCACTCTCATAGATTGAGGTACGACTATTCTTTGTCCTCTTAGTATTAGTCCATCTTGTGCTGTCAACTCGTCCCTGTAGTCAAGAAAAGGTTTTACTGGGTCGGGCAACAGTTTTTTGTCACTGGGCAAGCCTGTTGCAATAACCTCGGCTAATATCTTCATGATAGGATCTTCTAGTGTCTTGAATCTGATCTCAGAAAGTCTGCGGTCTTTGATGGGATGTATCGTCAAATTATTTACAGTCATGAGCTCTTCTGATTTTGGTTTGTCTATGGGCGCACGTGAGAGAGTGTCTGCTAATGGGATTTCTTTCCCTGGCTTGTATCTGATAGAGAAATCATACTGTTGCGCCCGTAGCAGCAAGTTTTGGAGTCGTTTAGGTGCTTTCGCTAGTGGCTTCTGGCAGATCGCCACAAGTGGTTTATGGTCAGTGAGGACATTCACTTTCCTTCCATGCGTGTAGTGGTGAAATTTTTCCAGACCATATACCACTGCAAGCATCTCTTTTTCAATTTGGGCGTATCTTCCTTCGGTGTTCGATAGGGAACGGCTTGCATAGGCAACTGGTTGCCCTTCTTGGATCAGGGCTTCTCCCAACCCATACTCACATGCATCATTCTCAAGTGTGAGTTCTTTAAGTGGGTTGTAGTAAGAGAGCACTGGTGCTTTGCATATCATATCTTTGACTGTCTTGAAAGCCGATTGCTGTGCCTCTGACCACGTCCACGTGACATCTTTTTTTGTTAGGCCTTGGAGGGGCTTTAAGATTGTCGTCAGGTTGGGGATAAATTTCCCAACATAGTTTACCATGCCAAGAAATCTACGTAGGTCTCCAATAGTTTCTGGTGCTGGCATGTCAGTAATGGCCCTGATTTTTTCTGGGTCAGCCATTATACCTTCCTTGGTTATGCGATGCCCCATGAAAACGATAGCGTCTAGGCCTATTTTTAACTTTTCAGGGTTTAATTTTATCCCTATTGTCTGGCATTTTTTTAGAAGGCTGTGAAGTCGTCTGTCATGTTCCTCCTGGTTAGTTCCATAAACCACCAGGTCATCAGCAATGATAATGACTCCTTTCATGTCCTGGAATTGCTCTACCAGCTTCCTTTGAAATATTTCGGCTGCCGAGTTTAGACCAAAAGGTAGTCGACGCCAACGGTACCGGCCGAAACATGTTTGGAATGTGGTCAAGTTGCTGGAGGCTTCATCAAGTTCGACATGCCAATATCCTGAAGATAGATCTGCCTTGCTGAATATCTTTGCATCCCTCATATCGTGGAGGGTATCCTCGAGGATAGGCATGATGTAGTGTTCCCGCATGAGTGCTTTGTTGAGCTCATGCGGGTCCAGGCATATTCTAAAGGTTCCATTCTTCTTCCTTGTGAGGACTAGTTGGCTAACCCATGGAGTAGGCTTATATACCGGCTCGATGACTCCCATTTTTGTCAGTCTGTCTAGTTCCTTCTTTAGTTCTGGTCGTACCGCCACAGGTGTCCTCCTGTTCGGCATCACCGCTGGAATAGCATCTGGCTTAAGTTGTAGGGTTACAACTCCTGGTAGCCTTCCCAATTTTCCATCAAACACCTCATAGTAGTTATTGTCCATGTTTACTGCTGCAACACGGTGGAAATTCTGCTGTTTTATTTCAACCAGGCCCATATGCGTACTTGTAGGTAGGCTCAATAAGGGTTGACAGTCATATTCGTCTCTGAATACGACAAACTCCACTGAATATGTTTTGTTCATCTTAGGGTTATTTACATTTTTGTGACATAGTCCGAGTGGTTTCAAAAGAGATTTGTTCCACATTGTCAGAACCCCATTGTATGGTGTTAATTCATTTGCAAACCTTGCAGGAAGTGTGTTGATGGTTGCCCCTGTGTCAATCTGGAAGACGATTTCCTGGTTGTCGAGGAGCATGAGACACTTGGCATCTTTCCTATGCTTCCTATTTGACTTCACTGCATTCACCCAGTGGGTATATTCTCCCTCATCATCCTCTGATGAAGTGTCGACATGGTGCACATGTGGTCGTGGCCTACTGTACTTTTTATTCTTTGATGTGTTGCTCCATTGTCCCATAGCTTTACTGGACTTGTTGGGGCACCTTGACTCAAAATGGCCTTTCTCCATACATGCGTTACATCGTTTACCAAAAGCTGGACATCTGCTGCGCTTTGCTGCATGCAAGTAACCATAGAAGGAGCATTTCTTCTTTTGAGCTGGTTCCCAAGCTTTACTGGTTTCACTGACCCTCATTATCCGGGCAGTAGCATCCTCTGTTCCCATATTTTGACTTTGTATAGAGGCCTTTTCAGCTGCCCTGCAAATGTCTACACTTTTCTGCAGGGTAAGGTTTTGGAGTTTTAGAAGGTCCTGCTTTGTGTTTTGATTCCGGATGCCTCCCACAAGCTGGTCTCTGAGCATCGACTCATAGCATTTGAAGCAAAAATTACAGCTTCGTGACAGGAGTCTTAAGTCGTTATAGAAAACATCAAAAGCTTCACCTTCCTCCTGCTTCCTCTGACGAAAAACAAACCTCTCTTAAGTTTCATTCGTTATTCCTACAGCATATTCACTTAAAGCCTGTAGTATATCTTGTACAGTGCGGTCTGTATCTGGGGTGTCGAACTGTATACTCTGGTATGTCCTCATAGCTTCATCGCCTAAACAGTTTTCTAGCACTGCCACTTGTATTTCTCTCGGTTTTCGGTCAAGTCGGGTTAGCAGTGCATAGTTGGACCATCTTTTGAAAAACAAGTTCCATGAATCAGCCTTATTCCCGCCGAATACGAGTCTTTCAGGAACCCCCATGTGTAGACCAGGCATATCAGTAGAGAGATTAGTGACAGTAGTAGTAGTAGCCGTCGTATCATCAATAGACATCTTGATGGTGTAAATAGGACAGATAAATAGTCACAGTGGCAAAGTGATGCTAGTAAACACCAGAAGTTAACAGTAAACAGACCAGACACCGTCACCGTCCGTAGCAGAGAAGAAAAAAATAAATAAAAATAAAAAAACAGCTTACTCAGTTTTATGACGACCGGCAGTTGTTTTTATAGTTTAGGAGACGTGTTTCGGTTTTTACCACAATCTGCCACCATGTTATGTGTGTAGACATGCATATAATATGGACAACAAACACGGATGCTAGGGACAAGATTCATATTGTAGTGTATTCTCCATAATGGCTATCTTACAGACACCCCACACCAAGGTGAGTTATGCCGGCCAAGGGAGGTAAGTAGGGGAAGTGTACCTCTACTAGGAGAGTTACACCTAAAGGGGGGGGGTATTGTTTATACACGTAACAGTAATATCGGTATTTCAGAAGTTAACCAAAAAAAAAAAAAACTTCTGTATATAGTATTTAAAAAAAGGTAAATATCCAGATACGCTACTACAAAACGCCGACCACTCTAATTTGTTTCTTTCTAGGTAATTGAGGTCGCTGACAACGAATCTGATAGTCAAACTTGGGGCAAATTTACCGTTTGCATAGTATTAACCCCTGAACCCACGAACTACTGTCCACCATTTTGAAGCTTCCGGTTACGCTACGCGCGAGCGCACAGTTCACCATTTTTCAGCTTCCGGTTACGCTACGCGCGCGTTGTAGCAATCTACGCTACGCGCATTCTCCAATGGCGGAAAATTTGAAATTAAATATAAAAGTTTGGGGGGGGGGGAATTAGGGGAATTATTTTTTTTTTCAGAACAGCGACCTCAAGTACCTATAAAAGAAAACAAATTAGAGTGGTTGGGAGGGGGGGAATATTTTTTTTTTTCCTGGAACATAGAAATTTTAACTTTTCCAAAGGAAAGCACTCAAAATTATTTTTTTTTCTGTAACATAGAAGTTTCAACTTTTCAAAAAATACATTATAGCACTTTAAAAAAAAACAAAAAATGAGTAAAAACAGTAAACATTAAGTCTGCGTAAGAAAATATATTTTTTTGGAACAAATAATTTAAATGAAACATTTTTCCAAACAACAAATTATTAATTTAAATGAAATATTAACAAGTCTGCGTAAGAAAAGATAATTTTTTTTTTTTGAACATAATTTAAATGAAACATTTTTCCAAACAACAAATTATTAATTTAAATGAAATATTAACAAGTCTGCGTATGAAAATATAGTTGTTTTTTTTTTTAACAAATAATTTAAATGAAACATGTTTCCAATTAAAAACACTCCAAGTTGGTTAGGAGGGGGGGGGGTAAGAACAGAATTTTTTTTTTTTTTTTTTTTTTGCATTGGCGGACAATTTTAAACAACAAGTACATTATAGTACTAATGGGTGGAATATTTCCGGAATGATTTTTTCCGCGTTAAAACAATTTGAAGAATATTAAAATGGTTTATGAAACATCAAAATTGATTTATATTTACGTCTGTGCATGCGGATGCGAGTACATTTTGGAAACTTCTGTGAAAAAGTTGTGTAAAAGCATATCAGGCTCGTCCTTCAGGCTTCTTATAAAAAGATATCTCGACAGATATTGGCGTAAATACGTTGCACGAATACCAGGTCTCTTGACCCATTCTTTTACGTCACGCCACAGCCTTTCGATATTTTGAGTATGTATTTCCATGTCTTTTGGATTAACAGAATTCTCAGAGTGGTTTATGGTATAATGTTCGAACGAATGCTGTTCGATATTAGTATATGCTCTCCATGAATCACTGTATATGATAGACCCAGGCAGAATAATTTTTTTTATTAACGGAATTAGGGTTTCCGCATTCCTTCTATCTTCTGGTTCTAACAGTGGGACGATAAAACTACGTTTAGAAACGCGTTCAATTCCGCCAAACAGCCAAATCTGCTTAAGAATGCGTCCTCTGTTGTACTTTCGACGAACTAGAAGGGTCTCATCTATTTCGACTTGCACACCGACACCTCCTATTGGTTTTTGGTTTTTTATCCACTCGTCGGTGATTTCTGAGCAGAAGGATCTCCAATCTACTGATGTTTGTCATAGATATCTCCAAATTATGTGTGACTGTCTTATGCTTCCATGAATAGTTTAGGAAATTATTCGTAAATAAAATTACTTTCCACGCAGGAATGCGTGCTTTCTCCAAAAAGGTACCTTTTCTGTCACTCACTGTGAAACCACAATATCTTCTTTTTTTCTTTTTAGGAATAACCACGGTACCTGGGCACCGCCACATAGCATTACTGCTTCCAAGTGAACACAGTCTGTTACACTTTGGACATGACACTTGTCGAGGTAAGATATGGTGTTCTCTCAAAAATTCTTCAGCTTTTTTGTTATTTTTATGAAATTTGGCTATTGCATCATAATAAGTGAATGTGCATGACTGGCAAGATTCCATGTTCACAAAGTTGGTTTAGAAACTAAAATGACCGGAAATAGGCCCTAAAAACAGACCCCTCCCCTTACTGGTACCCGCGAAACAATGCTTCCGGCTAATTTGCAAAGAAATTCATACACCAAACAGACCACGGATCCAACTGAACACGGTCTATTACACTTAGGACATGATGCTTGTCCTCTCAAAAATTCATGAGCTGTATCACTTTTTGTTTTTTTAACTTTGGCTAACTAAAATGGCCGGTCCCGACGGCGCGAAATCACAGAATGGGTGAAATCGTAAGTGTATTTTATGTAAATTGTATATTACTTATACCCCCCAAGCTAACTACATAAATCTTTAATGTAATTTTTGAAAAGTTGAAACTTCTATGTTACAGAAAAAAAAATAATTTTGAGTGCTTTCCTTTGGAAAAGTAAAAATTTCTATGTTCCAGGAAAAAAAAAAAAAATATTCCCCCCCCCTCCCAACCACTCTAATTTGTTTTCTTTTATAGGTACTTGAGGTCGCTGTTCTGAAAAAAAAAAAATAATTCCCCTAATTCCCCCCCCCCCCAACTTTTATATTTAATTTCAAATTTTCCGCCATTGGAGAATGCGCGTAGCGTAGATTGCTACAACGCGCGCTCGCGCGCGTAGCGTAACCGGAAGCTGAAAAATGGTGAACTGCGCGCTCGCGCGTAGGGTAACATGCAAAATGGTGGACTGCGCGCTCGCGCGTAGCGTAACCGAAAGCTTCAAAATGGTGGACAGTAGTTCGTAGGTTCAGGGGTTAATACTATGCAAACGGTAAATTTGCCCCAAGTTTGACTATCAGATTCGTTGTCAGCGACCTCAATTACCTATAAAGAAACAAGTTAGAGTGGTCGGCATTTTGTAGTAGCGTACCTTTTTTTTTTTTTTTTTAATTTTTGACAATATACTTCGGACTACTTTTCTCATCTTAATAATAATTTGACTAATTCAAAAAAATAATGACATGTTCAATCTTCCAAAACAAAGCTGGTCTTCGTATCTTTATTTTTTTTTAATAAATTGTATATAAAAATGAATTTTACAAAATAAATATCTCCTATATTTTTTATAAATTTTATAATAAAAATAAATAAATTTACAAAACAAATCGAAATAAACCTTATTGACAAATAAATTGTATTTAAAAAAATGAGTTTTACAAAATAAATCTTCATATTTTTTTATTTTTTTTAATAAATTGTATTTAAAAAATTAAATTTTACAAAATGAATTGCAACAAACCTTAAGTATTGACAAAAATAATCTCAACTTTATAGAAAAACAAATTCGGCACACTTAACGAATAAATGGACATTTTTACACGAGGAACAAAATAAGGATTACACCGTTTTATGATGATTTAAATCCTTTGTTCTTTAAGAGTTGATTTTCTTTTTAAATAATTTCACGTTTAAATCGTGTTTTTCATCTTTTAATTTTGATTCTTTTATATTTTCATATATTTTATTTCTTAATGAATTGAACACACAAAACAAAAGTTGTTTCAATTTACTAAAGAAATTATAAAAAACAAAACAAATTTTCTGTTTTGAACACAAAAAATAAAAAACGAATTCATCCCGAGTTTTTTTTTATTGAATTCCTGAAAGGTAAGATTTTTTTTTCTTTTACTTTTTAACAATTTAAAAATTCAATAACTTTAAAAATCATTTTTATTGCAATCCAATCAAAAATATGAAAAAATTACGAAAACTCATTGTCTACACTTGGTGAATTTTCGTAATTTTTAAAAAATATTACTATTTTCGAAATTTTAGTTAAGTATGTAATAATGTTTTTGCTTAAAACGACATCAGTAAAAAAAAAAAAAAAAAAATCGATCTATCGACTCTATTGACCAAAAATCTCCTAAAATTATATTATTTTATCTGAAATTTAATATTTATCAAATATATATTATTTCGCTGGCGAATTCCTTTGGATTTTTAATGTTTTCTCCAATATTTAAAATTTTTCTTTTACAAATTTACATAAAATGAACGCATTCACCAACTAGAAAAAACTTATATATATATATATATATATATATATATAATAGTTGTAAAACTTTACAATCTAACCCAGCCTTGTTTACTCCTTGAAAAATTTCACTTTATTTTGGCGACTACGTTTTAACAGCTTTAAAATATCCGCAAAAAGAATACAATAATAAATATTTAAGTTTTTAGGAGGGTGATCACTTTCCTATATAAATTTAACGTAAAATGAACACTCACTTCATTACCAGTTAGTAGTGAATAATATCTGTATTTGTTGTTGTTGTTGGAGAGGGAGAGAGTTGAGCTCATATCAGTTTTAACGCTTCCAAATAAGTTAATGCACAAAGCAAGCTTATCCAAGTAAGTAGAAGAGTTACTTATGTTGCCTTTGGTAACAATAATTTGTTATATATTTGATTTTTTTACCACTTTTTTGTTTTTTGCCCATTTATTAAATTGTTACATGAAAGTACATATTAAGTTAATGAGGACCCCATTTCTCATGTTAAGAATAGCTTTCTAAATAATATCCTGATTATTAATAAGTGGAGGTGTTCTTTTAAAAAAAATAGAATGTATGAGTAAAAAATGTCCCCGGATTTAAAAAATTAAACTTCATTTTCATAGAATGTAAAAAATGAATAGGATGACACTTTTTTAAATATCAAATATAAATTTGAATTTTAACATTTAAAAAAGCCGACAACAATATTTTTATGGTATCTTTCGTTTATTAAATTAGTTGTTTTTTTTATTTTTTTATTTTTTTATTATATTTTCACCCTAAACACGGCACATTGTCACTTTGATATGGAGGGCTACTATCAGGGACCTAAGCTACAGGTGTACTATGTAGGGAGTTGGGCAGCAAGATATCGGTTTACGGCAAATTTGAACTTCTGCATGTCAGTACAGTTGGGGAAGCAGGGACCCGGAAGGGAATTCCAAAGTTTAGCTATTCTCGGGAAGAAACTGCTGAAGTAAAATGCTCTCTTACATCTAGGGATCTCTACTGTGAAGGGGTGGGATTTAGCTGCTTGTCAGGTTTGTCAAGGGTATTTATGTCGAGGGAGTGCAAGTGCTTGCAGTTCATCGGAGCATTCACCGTTAAAGTACTTGTAGAACAGGCAGAGAGATGCAACATTTCATCGATAGGGCAGAAGCTGAAGCTTAGATGACAGTTCAGAACCTTTCAGGTTGGTGACTCTTTTTTGAACCTTGTCTAGGAGCGCACTAGTCCAAATATGACAACAATATTCCATACATGGTCGAATGGTGGCCTTATAGAGGTACAGGATACTTTTGGACGTTAGTAGCTTTCTAGCATGGTAGAGAGAATCTACCTTCCTCACAGCGGTCCTGGCAATGTTCTCAATGTAATTGTTCCAACTCATGTTTCCTATGAACGTTAGGCTGAGGAGTTTAAAAGATGTACTTTCAGATAAAGAGTCTTTGGCCATTGCTATTGGTGCTAGAAAAGGTTTCTTGTAGTTATTGAAGGAAACAAGTTTAGTCTTGGCAGCATTTAATGTGACCATCCATTTTTGTCCCCATTCCACTATAGATTGGAGGTCATCCTTTCGTGTTTCTGTCATTTCTTTAGATATGTGTTCATTTGTTTTCCTGTCATGTCTGTTGTAGAGCTATGTGTCATCAGCATATATACCTATCTCACAGGCAATACTGTCAGGAAGGTCATTTATGAATATTAAGAATAATAGTGGTCCAAGAATAGACCCTTGAGGCACTCCTGCATTTAAATCATATTGTTTAGATGTACGACCATCGAGGACAACCTGGATTTTTCTCTTATCTAAGAAGGATTTTATTATGTTAAGTATTCTTCCAGTGATACTGTATGATCTGATTTTTCTGAGAAGACCTTCATGCCGTACCCTGTCAAAAGCCTTAGATATATCTAGAGCTACCGCTCTATACTCCCCTGCTTTGTCCAGTGAATTGTTAATATGTCCAGAGATTACAGTTAGGATGTCTGCTGTGGAACGGGCTTGCCTAAATCCTTATTGTTGGTTGGTCAAAAGTTTAGCATCTATAAGGTGATGGACTAGAGCTTGGTTAATTATGGGCTCAAATATTTTGGCGAAAAGAGGGAGGAGGTTAATGAGGCGATAATTTACTGGTTGCAGTTAAATACGACATGGACATTTATGCTGATGACACCCCCATCTATGGTAGCACATTAAAGACCGTGAATGGCCAAATGATTCTCTCTCCTCTGGTCTTGAGCATGTGGTAGAATGGGGAAAGAGGTGGCTTGTTACATTGAATGCATCTAAAACCAAGCTTCTATCTTTACATCATTAATGCTCTGATCCCCATCAAAAAGTGTCACTGTGACATTTATTTGGTAGTTTCTTACAAGTATTTTGTTTAATTATTGATTTTGGAATGATTATCTGGACTTCCATTATAACTATTTTTTAGAAGTCAATTTTTCTAATTCTAACATAAGACTAATTTTTAAAAGTAAATAAACACTTCAAAATAAGTTAAATCACAAAATAAGCTTATACAAGTAGGTAGAATAGTTACCTTTCTCATGTTAAGAATAGCTTTCTAAATAATATCATTATTAATAATAGGTGGAAGTATCCTTTAAAAAAATAGAATGTATGAGTAAAAAAATGTCCCATTTATGCTGAACATCTACAGAATACCAACATCAATATGAATTACATATGAATAAGTCCTTTGTGGAATTTCCACAGGTCCTGCTAGTTATTATTATTGTTCCACTCTGCCATAAGGACTTCGACAGACATATGCATGGGCTTGGAGTCTATATTGGTAACATTCTTCTCTTGACTAGAGAAACAAACCTAGAATCAGACGACCAGGCCTTTATGTGCTTCACGCTAAATATGCAACATAATATTAGCTACTTGCATTTTCTCTACCGCTTTCCCTCAAGACAGGACTGTATCCTAATGAACAAAGTCTCTGACATCATAGATATAGCATTCTCCCTCGATACTAGCGCACAAGTACATGTATTTGGTGACCACCACAGTAACTACCTTGGATTCTCTAATTAGACAGACGTAGCTGGTAGCACAACACATAGCTTCTCTGTATCTCATTCTCTATCTCTGACAGTTACATTTCCGACATGTTTCCCAGACCAACAAGATCAACATGCCTCACGTCTAGATCTATTTCTGATAACAGTTCTCGCCCTAAACCTGAAGGCCCACTACTCAAAACAACGAGGTATTACAAAAAGACTGACTGGGAAGCCATCAAGGAATTTATCAAAGATACCCCATGGTGAAATATCTTTGCCATTCCAGCGGAACAGTGTGCAAATGAGACCACTGAAAGGTTCAAAACCACAATTGAAGCACATGTTCCTACACGGAAATTCTATAGCAAGCCCCACTCTCCCCAATGGTTTACTTTTGCTTGTGCAGCTGCCATGTCTCAAAGGCAGCATGCATTCCATAGATCCAACCGACATAAGTCCAGTCCAAACAGATAGAAGTATAGAGAGGCTAGAAGTAATTGTCAGAGAGTAATAGCGACAGCTAAGAAAGATTACGCTGAAACCACCAGAAAACGCATCGAAACACAGAAATTAGGAACCCTGATTTTTGAAAAATCTACAACAGTGTAGTAAATAATGGGCAAAGATTCCCCCACTATCAAACAATTATGAGGTTGCTTTCACGGCAACCGACAATGCTAATCTGCTTGAAAGTTGGTTTGCCTCAAACTCCATACTGGACCCAGCACACCACTCCCTCCCCAACATTTCTTTGCAGACACGCCACACTAGACGATTTGAAAATCACCCCTTCTCAGGTATATGGTATCATAAAACACGTAAACCCCTCCAAAGAATGTGGACCTGATCTTATCCCGGCTGTGCTATTAAAAAAATGCTCTGTTGAGATTGCTCCAGTTCTCTCCAAACTTTACAATAAATGCCTTCACATATCTTGCTTTTCCGACTGTTGGAAATCTGCTTCTGTGGTACCAGTCTTCAAGAATTCTGGTGAAAGAACTGACCCAGTAAATTATCACGCCAGTGGGCTCCCACCACTTTTCACCAAAATATTTGAGTCCTTAGTTAATCAAACCTAGTTCAACACCTTAGGAAATATAATTACAATTTTGTACTTAACTAAATATAATTACAATTTTTTTAGCAAGTAAGTAAAGAAAATGTATACTTTATCAAATAAAATGAAATCTTTTTTACTTTAGCAAATATAATGAAATGTTTTACTTTAGCAAATATAATGAAATTTTTTACTTTAGCAAATATAATGAAATTTTTTACTCCAGGAAATATGATTAAATTTTTGACTTTAGCAAATATAATATTTTTTTTACTTTAGTATATATAATTACATTTTTACTTAAGCAAATTACACTTTTTACTTCAGCAAATAAAATTTAAATATTTTACTTTAGCAAATAAAATAAAAACACTTTTATTCAGCAATAAATAAATTCATAATTAACGAATTTTGGACTTTTTAATAACTATTACATGAAGAAGTACAAATTATATTTTGTTTTTCAACTATAACGAATTTGTTGACTTTTTAATAAGAATACGTTTAACAGTTAAATATTATCGCATGAAATCTATTTTATATATTCAGGGTTTGCAGCAATCGACAGAAATCAATTATTTGAATAGAATGGATCTTCATTTTCCGTTGATGATATAAGAAACTCATACCATATTTGGACATGTTCACATATAAATTTCGTGAAAATATCAGAAAGCAAAGAAATCATAGACTTGTGAAACACGTGACATCAAATTTATTCTTGTTATGTGTATGAATTCTTTTGCATATAGCATTTCCTTCAATGTAAAAACTTCATTGAAAATTACCAAATGCAAAAAATAAAATGAAAACGTATTACTACCAGTTTTGGCAGTGCCTATATTTGTTAAACTAATAATTAGTGTTGGGACGATTCCTAATTTTTATACGATTCCGATTCCAGGAAAATATTGATTAACGATTCCGATACCAAGTACGATTCCGATTCCGATTCCTAGGGAATTTATTGTTTTGAAATATACCAGGTAGTTTTATACTTATGGTCGGTAGTTCCCAAATATGTTCCCTAACTTTGGAAGAGATATTTTATGTCTACACCGTCGTGTTTTGGATTAAATAAAATTATTATATAGTAAACTAAACGGAAAAATTAGCAAAATTTATTTTAGAGTAAATTTATTTTACTTAATTGGAATACAGAAAAAAAAACTCAAAGAAAATAGAATTTATCCTTCGGAGAAAAAACAAATAAAATAGAATTTATATAACAGAACAAAAACAAGAAAATTAGAGAATAAATACACACGATTCATTATTTTGGTCCTCATAATTAACAGATTTAATGAATTAAATAAAAAAAATATAGCGGAAGAGAAAGAAAATATATACTAATTAAATATAAAAAAGATAAATATTTGATTTAATAATTTATAAATGAACGTGCGTGATGAAAAAAAAAACTAATAATCATAATGAAAATGTTACAACGGATATTTTTATGATAATTTTAAGAGTCGATTGCGTTTTTTTTCTTACTGAATCCAAAATTGTACTGTAGCAAATATACCTAAAAATTTTCTAAATATTACAATATGTTCCAATTATATTTATTTTTTCAACAATAATGAATGTATTGGCTTTTAAATAAGTATTAAAAAAACTTTCTTAATATTACAATATGTTCCAATTATATTTATTTTTTCAACAATAATGAATGTATTGACTTTTAAATAAGTGTTAAAAAAATTTTCTTAATATTACAATATGTTCCAATTATATTTATTTTTTCAACAATAATGAATGTATTGACTTTTAAATAAGTATTAAAAAAACTTTCTTAATATTACAATATGTTCCAATTATATTTATTTTTTCAACAATAATGAATGTATTGACTTTTAAATAAGTGTTAAAAAATTTCTTAATATTACAATATGTTCCAATTATATTTATTTTTTCAACAATAATGAATGTATTGACTTTTAAATAAGTATTAAAAAAATTTTCTTAATATTACAATATGTTCCAATTATATTTATTTTTTCAACAATAATGAATGTATTGGCTTTTAAATAAGTATTAAAAAATTTTCTTAATATTAAATATGTTCCAATTATATTTATTTTTTCAACAATAATGAATGTATTGACTTTTAAATAAGTATTAAAAAAATTTTCTTAATATTACAATATGTTCCAATTATATTTATTTTTCCACAATAATGAATGTATTGGCTTTTAAATAAGTATTACAAAAAGTACTAATTATATTTAGTTTTTCAAAATTGATTAATTTGTTGACTTTTTAATAAGAATACGTTTAACAGTTACATATTATCGCATGGAATCTATTTTATATTTTCAAGAACAATGTTTTGAACAACTTTGCGTCAAATTTGATGTCACGTGTTTCACACGTCTATGATTTCTTTGCTTTCTGATATCACGTGACATCAAATTTGATGCAAAGAATTTAAAAACATTGTTCTTGTTAAGTGTATAAATTCTTTTACATATAGCATTACCATCAATGTAAAAATTCTCTTGTTTCTGCAAAAATCTGGTGTATCAAAGACAAACGGTCAAGCTATATATTACTATGATAGCATTTGTGTTATTTTCTGTGTCACGCTTAAATCCAGGTGATTGTTTTTGTATTAAATAATGTTACCAAGAAATTCTCATAAGTTTGGGTTTCGGTTTCGAGTATAGCAGATGCCCCTCCAGTAATCTATTTCTTATAAATATTTTTTTCAAGTACTCTTCATAAGTTTTGGTTTCGTATCTGATCATAGCTGAAGGACCTCAAGTTATACATATATATATATATATATATATATATATATATATATATTATTTTCATAGGTTTTGGTTTCGATTTAAGCTGATGTACCCAAGCGTTGTACTAATGACAAAAAGATCAGAATAATCAAAATAATACAAGCATTTACAACTCATCTCCAAAATGCATTTTGTTTACAAAGAAATAACATAAATAACATTTTGTTTACATGAAGAAGTACTGATTATATCTTGTTTTTTTAACTAATTTGTTTACATTTTTATAAGACTATGTTGAAAAATTAAATAATATTGTATGAAATCTATTTTATATATTTATTTTATATTTTCAGAGTTTGCAGCAATCAACAGAAATCAATTATTTGATTAGAATGGATCTTAATTTTCTGTTGATGATGTAAGAAACTCATAACATATTTGGAAATGTCCACATATAAAATGTTTATAAATTTTGTGAAAATATCAGAAAGCAAAGAAATCATAGACTTGTGAAACACGTGACATCAAATTTGATGCAAATTAGTTCAAAATATTGTTCTTGTTACGTGTATGAATTTTTTTACATATATAAATTTTTCTTGTTTCTGCAACAATCTGGTGTATCAAAGACAAACTGTCAAGTAAAATAGAAACAAAGGGAAAAGAAAAAATTCTTTACTAAATGTAAAAAACAAAGAAATCATTGAAAAGAAAGTCGTTAAAAACAGTGTTCTTGTAAAGTGTATGAATTCTTTTACATATAGCATTACCATCAATGTAAAAAATGCATGGAAAATTAAAAAATGCAATAAAATCCTACATCTATAATGTTTAAGAAACACACAATGGTTAAGTAAAATAGAAACAAATGTGAAAAGAATAAAACTTCTTTAGTAAATGTAGCTTGTTTTTATTAGTGAAATATTCGGACATATACTATAGACTAATAATTTTATATAATTGAATGTTTTTCTAATTAAACTTTAGTTTATTTTACTATATGCAAAGTAACATGGAAAACAAACTATATTCTTGCAAAATATGTAGTACCTGCTTTACACAGAAGTCACATTTATTGAGACATACGTTAACACATTCAGAAGACAAACCACATTCTTGTGAAGTATGTGGATCTTCTTTTTCACGAAAGTCACATTTGTTGCGACACATGTTGACACATACGGGAGACAAACCACATTCTTGTGAAGTATGTGGGTCTTCTTTTATACAGAAGTCAACATTGTTGCGACATATACAAACACATACCGGAGACAAACCACATTCTTGTGAAGTATGTGGTTCTTCTTTTGCACGGAAGTCAAATTTATTGCAACATATGCGAACACATACAGGAGAAAAACCACATTCTTGTGAAGTATGTTGTTCTTCATTTATACGAAAGTCACATTTATTGCAACATATGCGCACACATACAGGAGACAAACCACATTCTTGTGAAGTATGTAGTTCTCTGTTTACACGAAAGTCAAATTTGTTGCTTCATATGTTAACACATACAGGAGACAGACCACATTCTTGTGAAGTATGTGGGTCCACTTTTACACAGAAGTCATATTTGTTGCAACATATAGTTACACATAAAGAAGACAAACCACATTCTTGTGGAGTATGTTGTTTATCTTTTACACGGAAGTCATCTTTGTTGCAACATATGTTAACACATACAGGAGAAAAACCACATTCGTGTGAAGTATGTGGTTCTTCTTTTACATGTAAGTCAAATTTTTTGCGACATATGCGAACACATAAAGGAGACAAACCACATTCTTGTGAAGTATGTTGTTCTTCTTTTACATGTAAGTCATCTTTGTTGCAACATATGTCAACACATAAATAAGACAAACCACATTCTTATTATGTGGTTCTTCTTTTACACATAAGTCATCTTTGTTGAAACATATGTTGACACGTACAGGAGAAAAACGAAATTCATGTGAAGTATGTGTTGTTCTTTTAGATGTAATCAAATTTATTGCAACGTGTGCGAACTCATATAAGAGACACACCACAATCATATTTTGCAGAGAAGTCAACTTTGTTGAATCATATACAAACGCATACAGGAGACAAACCTTCCTCTTTTACCCGGAAGTCAACTTTTGTGCAACATATTTTTACACAAACATGCGACAAACAACATTCTTGTGAAGTATGTTCTTCTTTTACACAGAAGTCATTTTTGTTGCGACATATCCAAACTTATAAAGGAGGGAAACCATATTACTGTGTAGAATGTGATTCTTTTTTCACAGAAGGCAAATCACATTATACAAAAGTTTACTTTAATTAATTCGTATAAAAATGTGTATGAAGTGTGGGATATAAATATTACGAATGAGATATATTACAATAACAAAACATATTACGAGTGAGATATATTACAATATCAAAACATATTACGAGTGAGATATATTACAATAACAAAACATATTACGAGTGAGATATATTACATTAACAAAACATATTACAAACATGAAGTGTGGGAGACAAATATGGTTGACTTATAATAACGATTTACTCACCCAGACTATATTTATAAAATAGAATTTATATTTTCTTGGATACAATACTTTCAATATTAATTTTCGTAATCCAATATATAATTACTGTAACGTATGACTTACTGGTTAAATGATGATGGTCGATAAAGTATAATATATTATGACTTTGCAAACAACTTATTTGCACTACAAGCTAACTTTGCACAGATTCAATCGAGAAATAAGGAAACAAGAAAGACAATTTGAAAATTTGAAAAATTACAAAAAAGCTCATTAAACAAAAACACTCTGTGCTATTCAATAGTACTTGTCTGAATATATATATATATATATATATATATATATATATATATAGTAATTAGTAATTTATAAAATATATATATGGCGATTAAGCTACACTGAATATTCTGCGTTTCATCCAACTATAGAATTCGTCAGGCTTATGCGCGAATTCTGTGGTTGCTTCTTGTTTTTATATATGTTGAGGATTTCTAGTTGGCCAATCAGCTTTCTAGTATCCACCGCGCCCCTTCCTATCAGCCAATGGGCATGCATTTTATCAAACAAAGGATCTGTTTTAGAACTAGGTTAGTGGTTTTAGGTAGACGTATATTAAATTTATGTGAATAAATGAAGTAGTTATATATATATAAATATATATATATATATAGTAATCGTAGGATGATAAATTTGAAATCGCAAAAATTTTAACATTTGAAGTAATGATTTTCAGACTCATAATAGATCTTATATTTTCTTGAATACAATACTTTCAATATTAACTTTCATAATCCAGAGATATAAATATTTTATTACTGTAACCTACCATTTACTGGTTAAACGATGATGTTCAATTTACTTGTGACTTAATATATTTGCACTATAAGCTAATCAATGGATATAAAGTAATCAATTAATCAGTATGTATGTGTCTACTATTTTTAAAACGTGCAACATTTTTTCTCTGCTGTTAATTATTTGCTCTATTAGGTTTCCAGTTTTTTGTACTTGACGAATCTCCCAGGCTGAGGTCCGAAATATATCTGTAGTTGTTGAAGTTGCATATGAATGTATCAAAAAATTGTAACATTGCTCTTGAGTTACAAGTCATATCTCTTCATCAATAAACTGCTATTACAATTTTGAAAATATGCTCAATTACTAAATACGGAAAATTACGAGTGAGATATATTACAATAACAAAACATTACGAGTGAGAATCATTACAATAACAAAACATATTACGAGTGAGATATATTACATTAACAAAACATATTACGAGTGAGATATATTACAATAACAAAACATTACGAGTGAGATATATTACATTAACAAAACATATTACGAGTGAGATATATTACAATAACAAAACATATTATGAATAAGATATATTACATTAACAAAACATTACGAGTGAGATATATTACATTAACAAAACATATTATGAATAAGATATATTACATTAACAAAACATTACGAGTGAGATATATTACATTAACAAAACATATTACGAATGAGATATATTACATTAACAAAACATATTATGAATAAGATATATTACATTAACAAAACATTACGAATGAGATATATTACATTAACAAAACATATTATGAATAAGATATATTACATTAACAAAACATTACGAATGAGATATATTACATTAACAAAACATTACGAATGAGATATATTACATTAACAAAACGAATAAAAAGATAATGAATTACATGTTCAGCTAACTATGTTCTAAATAAGTTTTATGGTTCAAATTCTGGGGTTGCATTACTGTGTATCTCTGCGCTTATGCCCACATCCCCACCCGGTCATGAAGAGTGTGTTAACAACCGTGGCACTGAGATGTAGTGCCACACCCCTCCCTATGCATTCTGAAATTTATGAGAAGTCCATAAATTCTAGAAGTCCATAAATTCTAGAAGTCCATAAAAAAAATCTTCGACAATTTTAAAAGTCACTCTCTCTCATCTTCAAAACTTTAAAATCGTAAAGAAATGGAAGAGAGAGAATGAGGGGCAGAGCGGTAGCATCACACACCCACCTCACTTATTACATCACACAATGGCGAGACTCAATTCATTTTTCTCATGTGCGTCTTTGTTTTTTTTTCAATGATTGACAACTAAATGCGAATTAAACATTTCTACCACAAAATCTAAAAAACATTGATGTTTCATATTATTTCATCCAAATTTTTACCAAAAACATTTTTTCTGTTTTTTGAAACAGTAAAAAAAACAATAAAAACATGTTGATATTGAAAAGAAAACTATCAAATCAAAAAGTCCCATGTTTCAGCGTTAATTGTTACCTAATCGGAAAAAGGACATCAATATCAAGCTAGAATAAACTGTTCATGAAATAAACTGTTGAAACAGAGTTCTATTTTTCAAATCTTAACTAAAAGAGTCAGTAATATTCCACTAACATTTGCAAAGTCAAAAACAAAAAACGTCCTATATTTTTTCACACCTGAAATAAAGATCAGATTAAAAAATTTTCACACTTTTCTCACAGATTAAAAATGTTCTGTTTTGTTTTTTTTTTTAATTTATTTTTAGAGCATCGTGTTTGAAGGATCTTTTTTCTCTTTTAAATTTATTTTCGTGCTTCGTGTTTGGAGGATTTTTTCGTTTTTCTTTCATGTAATAAAAACGGGCATAGACACATATATATACACATATACACACACACACATATATATATATATATATATATATATATATATAGAGAGAGAGAGAGAGAGAGAGAGAGAAAGTGTGTGTGTGTGTGAGGCTTTTTTTGTCTCTGTTTTTTCGTCTCTGTTTTTCTTTCCTTTTTTTCGTATAGCAGGACACATTCTCACTATTTATTAATCGAACGGTTATTTTTTCAATAAAATTTTTTCATGTGATTAAGTTTAATGTGTGGATGTAGGAAGGGTACACTTTTTTCATGTGATTAAGTTTCATGTGTGGATGTAGGTAGGGTACACTTTTTTCATGTGATTAAGTTTCATGTGTGGATGTAGGAAGGGTACACTTTTTTCATGTGATTAAGTTTCATGTGTGGATGTAGGAAGGGTAGACTTTTTTCATGTGATTAAGTTTCATGTGTGGATGTAGGAAGGGTACACTTTTTTCATGTGATTAAGTTTAATGTGTGGATGTAGGAAGGGTAGACTTTTTTCATGTGTGGATGTAGGAAGGGTAGACTTTTTTCATGTGATTAAGTTTAATGTGTGGATGTAGGTAGGGTACACTTTTTTCATGTGATTAAGTTTCATGCGTGGATGTAGGAAGGGTACACTTTTTTCATGTGATTAAGTTTCATGTGTGGATGTAGGAAGGGAACACTTTTTTCATGTGATTAAGTTTCATGTGTGGATGTAGGAAGGGTACACTTTTTTCATGTGTGGATGTAGGAAGGGTACACTTTTTTCTACATTGATTTCTTTGTAGATGCAAAACAATTTTTTCAGGTTCTGCATTTTCTGAGTGTTTTTTTTTGCGTTTATTTGACAGAAATATGCGTGCTTACCCCATGTTATCCGGACGAAAAAGAGGTCGATAGAAGAAAAGGAATTATGGGCTGCATTTCTGTGCATCTCTGCGCTTATGGCCAAATCACCATACAAGAAGATATAAAAGGAACGACAGGCGACTTGCGAGACAGCATGTTATGCAAATGGACGTGTGTATTATCAAGATTATTATACATATAATCATCCACATGAATACATACATGTATATAATCAAACATATATAGTCATCCACATACATGCGTACATTTATAGTGAAACATGAAAGAACGCCAATATAAAATACTAGCAGTACCCGTTAACCGGCGTTGCCTGGTGGAAGCATGACAGATCTAGAACAGAGTCGTTAAAGGAGCGCCCTCAGAAACAAATTAAACTATGGTTGTTGTTGTTGTGACAACTGCCATCCCGTGAAAATAGTGGCCATTAGGGTCATGGCCCATATTAAATAATCTGGCATTCACCGTGGGACACTGTTTCCAAGTGGCAGCTATTGGAAGCCAGTGTTTTTGATTATCTGCACTGTTGGTTACTGGCGATTAGTTTTGGTTTGGGGCGATAACCTTCAGGTACTCGCTGATGGTATAGAATGGATTTAATAACTCTTTAAATTGGACAAAACAGAGGTACATAACTGCTTTCTACCGATGAAAGTATATTTCAAATCGGCCATTGTTTTTCTCCTCGGTATGATGAATGCATATCTTTTCGAAAAATAGTTCTAGCACATGTTCTAAATAATAAAATAATCCATAAAAAATTAAAAGTCTAAAAAAACAAAAATATATTGTAACGAAGCCAGGCGACACCGGATAACCTTGCTTCCTAGGTTGAGGGTGAGTGGGATGGAGCTGGGCGAGAGGTCTCAGTCCCATCTCGTGAGAAACCAACGACTTGTCATCGGGTGACAAGTAAATTATTTGGAGTTCAAAAGGGCCAGATTAAAGATAAGCCAGATGTCGGGTTGGCGAGGAAAACGCAAGGAGGTCTGGGAAGGGTCGACGAGTAAAGTCGACGATCCGAGTGTATATGATAACATGATTCACTTAAACCAACAAGTTGGAGGTGATGAGAGAGAAAGAACAAACCCCGAAAACAATTGAATTAGTCATTCTAATTTTAAGGGAACAAATTGGTTAAATGCCTAGACAGATAACTAATTCTCGGAATTGAATCGGGAGGGGGTCGGTTGGGAACGAGAGAGAGAGAGAGAGAGAAAGAATTATGATTACCCGTCGAATAGAGAGATTGGGTCGACTACAGAAGGAAGGGGAGGATGACGTTTAATAAAACTACTGCGGAAATAGACGACAAGAAGAATTGGACAGTCTGTCGAACAGAGAAGTTGGGAAGCCACGCGTGCCGCCAGCCTCTTCTAATTGAGACGAAGAGAACTAACAAGACCGCCACTTAGAGTTTTTGTTTAAATACACTGTGGGGGTTGCATTCCAAGCCTGACGAAAGTATAAGTGACGAGCCGAGCCTTAATGTATACCGAATCACTAAATGAACAGCCTAAAACTATCCTCATCGTTGTTGATTGTTTCCATTTATACTTGTGAAGACTGCCCTTCGATTTCAGCATAACCAAACTTGACTTTCCAGCCATCGCAGACAGAGAGAGACCGCCACCGACGAGAAGACGATCACGACAGAAATTACCAAGAATTCCCGATTGGGCGTTACAACACTAGACGGCCAGATACCAACGTCCAATTCGGAGAGACTCAGTAGCAGAGGGAGAGAGACGGGTGCTTGTGCGGGGTCCGAGGCTCAAAGGAGCGAAAATATAGCCAACCGTCCTTAGGGTTAGTGCGCGTCGTTTTTTACCATGCGCGCGACCCCTGTGAGGGAGAAAGGGTTATATATAACAAATAAGTGTTTCTGTGGCCAATAAAATGTAAGTTGAAACGACCTGCATATTATTTTTGGGTTTCACTTATTTTAAAGTGTTTAATCAGTTCTAAAAATATAGTGTCGACATAATAAGTCACGGCTATGATGCCTGGGTAGTCGGTCAAGAATATAAAAATAACTTTAATTATCACAAGGAATAAAAAAAAATGCGAAATAAAATCAAACAAACAAATATAGTATAATTGTAGTTTTGATAATCGCCCCAAAATCAAAAATTAAATATTGGTTCACCTAAAAGAATTTTTAGGGCCGTTATTGGGTGGGATGTAGAGGCTTGTCCGTATTTTTTGCATATTTGCATTTCAAAACTAATGCCGTGTTTACATTTACAGAGTGTTCCGTCTGTGCAAGAAATGAGCAATATGTGTTGGGTTAACTGTTATGTTAGTTCTGTACGTGCAAGGAAAGATTTAGCGATGCATGTTTAAATGCATATTTTAATTCTCAAACCTTTCGTTCATAAAATTTTAATGGTTACAGTATTTAGTTTTAATAACTTTGAGCAATTCTAAAGACTTCAAAGAGGTTGTATATGTTTTTTTAGCAAAATTTTCATCATGTGTGAAAGTTGTCTTTATTTTTACTGATGCATGGTAACATGTTCAATTGTTACAAATAAGTTGCACTTATTTTAAAGTTACCAGTAATTACATTTCAAGACAGCCAAAAATTGGAAGAAGAAAAAAGAAAGAGTATGTTTACCACCTAACCCAGCGTAGTATACACCCAACCAAACTCCCATGTTAAGAACGGCTTTCAGAACAAAACACCGGCAATCTCTGAAGCATTTATTAACATGTGGAGGTTGAGAGTGTTTATTCCGAAAGTCGTTCTTATCACGGGGAGGTCGGGATGTTTATACTAAACTAGGTTTAGGCGTTAGAACATACGTAAAAGACCAAAAAAGATTATTTTTTTTTGTTAGGTGTTAAACGATGCTGGATTACAACATACAAAAATACCAAAATAACTTTCCATACAAAAAAAACGAAAAATATACTTAGTAAATTAATGAAAAAAAACATAAAAGATAAATTTTTACATTAAGTCCACCCCCACAATTTACTTTAAAATGACGACTTTTATAAATTTTTGACTATGTTGAATAAGAAAATCACATTCACATATTGCAGAGACAAGAATTTTCCGAGATATAAATATATTATGCACTGTAATTCACTAATCGTCATGTTTTTACGCATGCGTGATAAACAAATCAATTTTTCTGCGATTGACACATCCCCTACCCCGATTTTTTAAAATTGTATTTGCGGGATGGTTGTTGACAACAAAAAGCAGTCAAATATTTTCGCCTTTCCTAAATAGGATGTTTATTCCGGAAGCCATTCTTAATATGTGGAGATTGTGGTTGTTTATTCCGAAAACCATTCTTAACATAGGGGTGGAGGATACAACACAAAAGTCGTTTGTTTCTCCCTATCTTGAAAAGTCCTTGTGTATTTAAAATCATCTTGCACCATTCGTTGTTGTTGGTGTAATAATGTTGGTGTAATAATGTTGGTGTAATAATGTTGGTGTAATAATGTTGGTGTAATAATGTTGCACCATTCGTTGTTGTTGGTCCAATAAAGTAGCAAATTAACAGTTACTAATTGTATACAT
>NC_136527.1:83156567-83191567 GCF_053919585.1 Euprymna scolopes | reverse complement strand
ACACATAGATTCGAAAAAGTTGTCAAAAAAACAAATATATAACAAATAAATGTTATCAAAGGCAAGATAAGTTACTTTTCTACCTAACTGGATATATTTTTCGTGTTTTTATTCAGCTCGAATACAGTGTTTATCGATGTATTGGAAAATTAAAAATGGCGCCCGACACTCTCTTTAACACGGTAAGTTCAAGAAAAGATGTTATAAATAATAAACTAGACAACATACTGTTAGAAATTCGCTCATTATATGTTACCGTGACATAAGTTGGCATATATTCGGTGTTTTTTTAATAGTATTTTGTCTAGTTTATTATTTATAACACCTTTTCCCAAACTTACCGTGTTTAAGAGAGAGTGGCCGCCATTTTGAATTTTCCAATACAACGGTAAGCACTGCATGTTTTTCGAGCTGAATAAACATGTTACATTGAATAAAAACAAAAAATGTATCCAGTTTGGTAGAAAAGTAACTTATCTTGCCTTTGATAATATTTATTTGTTATATATTTGTTTTTGACAACTTTTTCGAATGTGTACAGCAATACAAACCCAAAATTTCTTTTAAATTATTAAAACTTTTAGAATTTAAAGTTTGCAAAATGTGCATAATAAAAAAATATATTCATGAAAGTTTTATTTTTAAATTTTAAAAATAACTCTTGTATTTTTTTAATTGTAAATTTGTTTATTAGTTTATTATAGAAAAAAAAGCAAAGTAACAAAATGGAAGAAAAAAAAAGCAGCTCGATAAAATGATAAAATATTTTGCCGGGGAGAAATGTTTTGGTTTAAAGAAAGTAAAATAATTTAAATCCTAAAAGTTCATTATGCTGAAATAAATTTTAATAATTTAAAAGAATTTTTTTAGCCAGCCATAGTTTAGCGTCATTGCCGTTGTTGGAAAATATTTGTAAACAAAGTGCGTAGGTTAACGATATGGCGTTAGTGAAATTTTGAAAATTTTCGTAACGGCTTCACATTTTAGGTAAACTCAAAACCAATGAAGGTAAAGTCATATAGGCTTCATATTTCGCACAAATAATGTTTAATATCTATATTAACGAATATATATAGTTTCAAAACTATTACAACTTACCTTCAGGTCTAATAATGATGATTTAAATGACACAAAACTTCACTTCAAAAATTTTTACACTTCTACTGAACGTATGAAAATAATTCAAATACCAGCATGTAGCGAAACATGTGTGCTACCTCATCAGTACCCCTGCGGTGTAGTTAACCCCCCGGATATAGGTGGTAGGGGCCAATTTATGACACATACCTCAGTGCACAGAATTACGGCTTACTCAAGTTATCAATGCCACTTAACCCTCGCAAAAGCCTTGGCATTTTCACATACCTAATATAGCAAATAAATGTCATCAAAGGCAAGATAAGTTACTTTTCTATCAAACTGGATATATTTTTCGTGTTTTTATTTTTTTTAAATTTTTTTTTTACATGGGTGTCACCACTTATCAAGGCCCAGGGGCCACTCAAGGATAAGGGTTAATAGGTATACATTAGTCATTGTGATTTTAGCATAGTCAACAGTGGGAATTTTATAACTTGGATTACTTAGGGGGACGATTCACTCAGTTAGAACTTGTTCACATTGGACTTTTTCTTCTTTTTTTCATAGGTATCAACACATTATCAAGGCCAAGAGGCCACTCAAGGATAAGATTTAAAGAGTGTACAGTAGAAATTGGACAATATAATAATCATTAGTAATGAAAATTTGTTAAATTTGATAACTTATATGGAACGGCTCATCAAGAACTTATTTACATTAGACTTGAAGACAACCATATTGTAGTCAGCCGGAAAGCAGGAAAACGGAAGACAATTCCACAGACGTGCAGTTCTAATAAAAAAGCTTTGTTTATGGAATCTACGTTTAGGTTTAGGCACAGATAAAGAGTGGGGGAAATTATTGATAGCGTTTACAGCTAGACGAGTGTTTCTTGTGAAAGTTTTGCGAGGGGGGACCATAGATTAAAGCTCAGTCGAACACTTTCCATGAAAATAACGATACATCAGAGACAAACTCGCAACATCTCTTCTGTGAGATAGAGGTTGCAAGGAAGAGAAAAGGACATCTCCTACGAGGCTACGAAGTCTATTTTGAACTCTATCAAGGCAGGACAAGTCCTTTCTAGCAGCTCCTGCCCAAATGTGGCAACAGTATTCCATCCTTGAACGTACCTGGCTCTTATATAAATAGAGAATTGCATCAGCAGTGAGATATCTACTGGATCGATAGAAAGATCCCACCATTTTTCCAGCGGCCTTGGCAACAGATTTGATGTACGTGTTCCATTTAAGATCAGGAGTAATGGTCAAGCCCAGAAGCTTGTCAAAACTTGAGGCCTCCTGAAGACGAGAGCCATTCATTTCAATTGATGCCAGATGGGGATCAGAATGTTGATGATGTAAAGAGAGAAGCTTGGTTTTAGATGCATTAAAAGTAACCAGCCACTCCTTGCCCCATTGTACTACATGCTCAAGATCAGAGGAGAAAGAATTGGAGAGAACTTGGTCGTTTACTGTCTTAGATGTGCTACCATAAATGGTAGTGTCGTCAGCATAAATGTCTACAAATGATGTAAGGATGTGATTTGGAAGATCATTAATGTAGATCAGGAAAAGAGTTGGGCCCAGGATGGACCCCTGAGGGATACCGGCATTAATACTGTGGGCTTCTGATTTTTGCCCCTCAACTACTACTCTTATGAACCTATCAGAAAGAAATGATTTAATAATTGAGAAGACATTTCCAGCTATACCATAGCTAGCGATCTTACGAAGTAAACCTTTATGCCATACCCTATCAAAGGCCTTAGATATGTCAAGAGCAATTGCCCTAGAAAGGTTGCCTCCGTCGAGAGATTTGCTAATCCTATGAGATATAACTGTAAGCACATCTGCTGTAGATCTAGCAGAACGGAAACCATATTGAGTGTCACTAAGAAGGTTATTTTTGTTGAGATGGTTGATTACTTCTGTATTTAACACAGATTCCAACAACTTACTCATGACGCACAGAGACTTACTGGCCTCTACTGAGAGGGGGATGAGCGATCACCTGAATTCTTAAATACAGGGCATACTGATGAAATTTTCCAGGGAGATGGGAAACTATTCTCCTTAAGACAATGTTTAAATAGTTTTGTAAGTATGGGCGCTAGTTCAGGTTGAAGTTTTTTGAGTACTATAATTGGAATACCGTCCGGGCCAGTTGCTTTACTGGAATCAAGGTTTTTGATTAGCTTGGCAACATCACGTACAGATATACGTATATCACATAGTGTGTTTTCAGATACAGGAGGAAATATTGGGGGTTGGCGGCCTTGATCGCAAAAGGTAGAATTAGCTGCAAAGTTCTTGATAAAGAGTTTGGCTTTGTCTGATGATGACGAGATTACCTCAGGTCCATTAATGATAGTTGGAATGGAGCACACGCTTCTGTTCAGAATTCTGTTTGCTATTTGCCAAAACTGGTGGGAACCAAGCTGCTGCTCAGCTACTTTGGACTTAACAGATTGAGCATACAACCATCTTGCGCTCTTTATTACTTTCTTACAATGGTTGCTTGCAGTCCTGAAAGCGGCTTTAGTTTCCATACATCTATTATGTTGGAAATAGTGGAAAAAGTGATTTCTGTGCGCAATGGCAGCAGCACATTCTGGAGAGAACCATGGCTGGCTGTTAGGTTTTTGCTGAAACTTTTTCGAGGGTATGAAACGATCAATACCTACAATTAACCATTCCGTCAGGTCTAATACTATAGAGAACACATCCTTTTTAAATATGGAATGCAGAGGTAGATCAGTTATAAATGTACGGAAGCTATACCAGTCAGCCTTAGTGTATCGATATACTGTACGATGGAGAGGTACGTCTGGGGACTTATTACATTTCATTTTTATCTTAATTGATACAACAGAGTGGTCAGAAGATCCAAGAGGCGACAGAACAGAAACTGAACATAGTTCAGGGCAAGTTGTGAGAAAAAGGTCTAGTAGGCTCGCATACTGGCCGTCATTGTCGGGCACATGGGTGGGTTCCTGAACAATCTGAGTGAGGTCATAGGCAATGGAGAAATCATGACAGAACCTCCCCTCATCATCGGTCTTGTTTGAGTGGGTCAACCATTCGACGTTGTGAACATTGAAGTCTCCACATACGTGAATGTTAGCTGAAGGATAAGCAGATAGGACTTGGTCAATTTTCTCAGATATGCTTTTAAAGATAGTAACTCCGCTGTTGTGGGGGCGATAGAGAGTAAATAAAAATGCCATAGTGTGTGGCATAAATCAACCCAGAAGCACATATAGGGTAAGTTAGGATCTTCCCTGGAGATGTCCCTACCACATGGAAAGCTATCTTTAATATAGGCACATATTCCATGCCCATGGCGATCTTGGGGGTCAGATTTAGAAGTTAAGTTAGAGTATCCTTTAATTGCAAACTCTTCTAGGGAAATAGCCTGTCCAATGCCAGTTTCACTTAAAAATAAAAGATCTGGTTTAGTCTCCTGTAATTGGGTTTCAACCTCTGGAAGGTTAGAACGTAGACCCCTGATGTTGGAGAAGGAGACATGGTAGTAGGGGTCTACGTTGGAAGTTGGAGAACCAGGTTTAATCGTGTATTTTTTCTTGAAACTTGTCATGATGAAATTTTGAAATTTGTGGACTAGGTCGTCAGATTTACTTAGAGCAGGACAAAGAGGGGAAAGTAAGAGAGAAAAAGAAATGAAGAATTTTTTTTTATTTGTAGCTAATGATAAGGTAAAGCCGTAACAATTACCCACTAGTATGGCATCGAGAGGCCCCACCAGAAGCTACTGCATGGTCCAGAATCCATTCACCAAATCGCAATACAGCAGCCCCAGTACTTTGTACCTGCTGATAGGACAGCCTCCTTAGTGGTTAATCTAAGGTTCGGGTCCCTGACTATCAGGCGGATAACGTCAGCCAAGACAAAACGTTTACCTCCAGCACCCTTACTAGTGACATGGCTACAAGGATAGACATAGAAACAGAAAATTTCCGCCATCTCTGCCAACTGGTCGCGCAAAATACTGCCAACCTAGAAAACAGCTTTTTCTTCTCCCTTTGTCAGAAAAATCACTCATTAAAAAATGAGGACAAATAAGAAGAAGCGAGAGTAACAGGAGCTGCCGATAACGCATCCACAAAAAAAAAAATTTTAAGTATTGTACTTAATAAAAGTCCAACGGACGTGTTTAAGGGAAAGTATGGTGATAGATTCCCCTCACACGAACTAAAAATGAGTACAATTCGTAATCTATTTTTGCAATCAACTCGGTAGATAAATAAACATTTATGTACGAGAAAAAAAAGCTAGCATTTAATAAAACAGAAATACACAAATTAAATACTGAAATAAAATGGAGTTAATTATATAATAAATCTAAAATAAAAAGCATGATTAAAATTGAAATCACTTATCTCAACAAAAACAATTCCGTCTCCAAATTGCAAACTGTAGTGAAAGAAATTGAGTTAGCAGCGTTCAAAACATTTTTTTTTTTAAATTAACCGTTAAAAGAAAATCGTGATTTTATTCTGAACTTAAGCTAGTCACGTTTTAAGAAGCTTACGATATAAAAGAAAAGGCGGATGGGGGGGGTTCTTCCGAAAGTAAGTTGGTGACGTTATAAGTAATTTCGAGATAAGATGGAAGCCGGTATTGGACGAGAAAAAAGCTAGCATTTAATTAAACAGAAATACACAAATTAAATACTGAAATAAAATGGAGTTATTAATATTTTAAATCTAAAATAAAAAGCATGATTAAAATTGAAATCACTTATCTCAACAAAAACAATTCCGTCTCCAAATTGCAAACTGTAGTGAAAAAAATTGAGTTAGCAGCGTTCAAAACATTTATTCAATGTAACATGTTTATTCACTCGAAAACCATACAGTGTTTACCGATGTATTAGAAAATTCAAGATGGCGTCTGACTCCCTCTTTAACACGGTAAGTTTGGGAAAAGGTGTTATAAATAAATAACTGGATAAAATACTGTTATAAACTCGCTCACTATATGTTACCATGACATAGGTTGACATATATTCGGCGGGTTTTTAGTATTTTGTATAGTTTTTTATTCATAACACCTTTTCCTAAACTTACCGTGTTAAAGAGGGAGTCAGACGCCATCTTGAATTTTCCAAGACATCGATAAACACTGTATGGTTTTCGAGCTGAATAAACATGTTATATTGAATAAAAACACGAAAAATATATCCAGTTTGGTAGAAAAGTAACTTATCTTGCCTTTGATAACATTTATTTGTTATATATTTGTTTTTTGACAACTTTTTCGAATCTATGTGTAAAGTAATACAAACCCCTTTTTTTTAAATGATAAACAATATTAGCATAAATAGAAATATTAAATTATCAACATTATTATTTTTATTCAAAGCAATATAAATATAACTTTTTATAATTAAAAACTATGAAAACCTTTCTTAAAGTTTAAGTAAAGCTTTTATAATTTTAAGCAATGTGACATTTATTTAATTTTTAATTCAAAATTGAATCACGTGATTAGTTATAAACGATACTAATTAATATTAAACACGCATGTTATTGCGATTTATTAATTTTTACGTGTATTCTCTTTTAATTATCAATTTTTTCGTTCTATTTCTGTTGTGCAAAATTATAATTTGACAAGGTTTACATTGTTTTAAATTACATGTTTTATTTAAATTGTTTATAATATAATAAAAAAAATCTGTATATATTTGCTGAAAATAAATATTTGTTTATATTTTGGGCGTACAAGTATGGCCACCACTTTTAACATAAAAATTTATGTTGTTTAATATATTTATTTGCGTAAAATGTAAATGTATTACTCATTTTCAGCATATTCGAAAATGTCGTAATTTTAAAGGAAGAAACCAAGTAAAGATTACCATGTAAAATTATAAATAAGTTCGGTTCTTATGTATTTTGGTATAGGGCTGAAATAATAACGTTATTATTTTGAAAGCCATTCTTAACATAGGGAAGGAAGAGTGTTTTAACTATTTTGTGCTTCCACCAAACAATTACAAAAAATAAAGGAGATATGGTGAAACTTGAATTTCACCTGAAACACTATAGTACAGCACCCCCGAATACATAATCATAAAAGTTGTATTCAAAATAAAATACAAAAAATTGTTTATATTGTTGAATATTAAATTTAAAAAAGGGTTTATATTGTTTAAAATTATAAAAAGTTCTATTTATATTCAAAACTTAAAACAAATTTCTGTTTAAAATAAATAAAGTGTTTTTTTAAAAATTATTTCAAAATGTTAAAAAGTTCTTTATATATTGTTTAAAATAAATAAAGTGTTTATTTTTAAATTATTTTAAAATGTTAACAGTTCTTTATATATTGTTTAAAATAAATAAAAATGTTAATTTCTTAAATTATTTTAAAATGTTTAAAAGTTCTTTATATATTGTTTAAAATAAATAAAAAGTGTTATTCTTTTCAATTATTTTAAAATGTTAAAAAGTTCTTTATATATTGTTTATTATAAATAAATAAAAAGTGTTATTTTTTTAAAATTATTTTACAATGTAAAAAGTTCTTTATATATGGTTTAAAATAAATAAAAAGTGTTATTTTTTAAATTATTTTTAAATGTTAAAAGTTCTTTATATATTGTTTAAAATAAATAAAATGTTATTTTTTAAAATTATTTTTAAATGTTTAAAAGTTCTTTATATATTGTTTAAAATAAATAAAAAGTGTTATTCTTTTCAATTATTTTAAAATGTTAAAAAGTTCTTTATATATTGTTTAATATAAATAAATAAAAAGTGTTATTTTTTAAAATTATTTTACAATGTAAAAAGTTCTTTATATATGGTTTAAAATAAATAAAAAGTGTTATTTTTTTAATTATTTTTAAATGTTAAAAAGTTCTTTATATATTATTTAAAATAAATAAAAAGTGTTATTTTTTAAAATTATTTTAAAATGTTTTAAAGTTCTTTATACATTGTTTAAAATAAATAAAAGAGTTTATTTTTTTAATTATTTTTAAAATGTTAAAAAGTTATTTATATATTATTTAAAATGAATAAAATGTTATTTTTTAAAATTATTTTAAAATGTTTAAAAGTTATCTATATATTATTTAAAATAAATAAAAAGAGTTTATTTTTTTAATTATTTTAAAATGTTAAAAAGTTCTTTATTTATTGTTTAAAATAAATAAAATGTTTATTTCTTTGATGTAAAAAAAGTTGTTTTCATATTGTTTATTTTTAGAAAGAAATTCTGTTTATTTAAAACTGTTAACTGCTGAGATACCGACGTCATTGTTCATATATGGTTGGCATGGTGACATAACAATGATTATCGAATTTGGTTCCTTTTATTTGATAGAATTTTCGAGATTATTTTTCCACCTAAACTCCAGTCTTACCATTGTTTCTTTAAAATATATTCGATGATTCTTTACATTACATTTTCATCGATTTTATTTATTTTATTTTAATTGATGGCATCAGAGTTATTTTCTTAAAGACTAATTTATGTTATTAAAGTTTATATGGCACTTTTTGAATGACAGCGGCCAAGGACATTATTTTCGTTTTCACCAAGGGCGATAACTCCTATTACTTAAATAATTGTTTAATAAAAGTATTTTTTTTTTAATTACAGTAAAATTGTCAATGTAAGGAAATGTTTGTTTTTTTACTTACGGTAAATTTTTGTTTAAAATATTTAGAAAAAAAATACAATTTTACTTTAATTTAAAAATATTTGAAAAATCAATCATTGAAATAAAATAATTATTAAAAATTTACTGTAATAAAATAAATGTTTTTTAAATTATATTTTGATACATTTTTGTGCAATACATGTTTTGATTTTATGCAATTATTTTTGTTATCTTATTTTGCCATGTTTTTGGACCGAGAGAAGCATACTCTGTCGCCTTTCAGCGATTTTCATATTCAGCATAGTCAAAAACCTTAAACTGCTGTCATTTTAAAGAAAACTAATTATAAGTAATTACTGTTCTTTTTATTAAAAACTACATATTTGAAAAAAAAAGTTGATTGGTCGATTCTATCTTAACAAGCACGTCATTTTTTTATTAAACAAAATAGTAATTATAAGTATTTTTTCAACGACTTTGTTTCATTTGTGGGAGTTGAACACGCTCATCCCAACTCAATTATCGCCCTTTAACTCAGAACCTACCTACGTCACTTCCTGTTTCTCTTATTTCATCCTCTTTTCCGTTGAACGCTCGACCAGTCAACATGTGACGAACCACAGCTCCGGTGGCAATGGACCACCACCATGCTCCTGGCTACCGCCAGCCTCTCGCAAGTAATGTTACTAATCTCAATGAACTCTTATTCTTCCTAATCATTTTCTATCCTTGTATATATTTATGCAAATAAATTGCATTTGTTTCGTTGATGTATAACGGTATATTTTCGTCTTCATTATGCGACCTTTCGCCTTTTCAATTTTCTCTACCACCAAATATATTCATTTCACCATTATATACATGGGGACAGGATCGTCTAAAACACGGCAGACCGTCCTGTCTCCAACACATTTGCAATTATTGTTGCATTTTTAAATAATTGCATCTATTTTTTTATAATTTTTTAAAGTAGGATTTTTAAAATTTTTATTAGAGTTTTTGTGATATAAGGACTTTGTTATGTTAAATAAGTAAATAGAGTTATCTCCCTTTAAGCATAAGGCAGTCGAAAAAAATAATGATTTCATTTTTAAAAACTACTAAAATGTTTTGTTTCATAAAAATGACATTGCATTTTACATGTTTTGTTTATGGCAACCAAATTCTCGTAAGAAAATATTAACGCATAAGTTAGTAAAATAGAGTTATCTCCCTCATCACAATAATGAGGATTGCAAGAGCGTCCTAAAAGTTATTTATTATAACATTGTACACACGTTTATATGCAGGACCCACACGTTGTATGAGAGTGAACCACGCAAGGAACATAAAACAAGTAATAACTTAACTCACTTTTTTCTTGTACAAACGACGGTTATTTCATCATTTTCTGCCACATGTGACTTCTCCTAACACATGGTACGTCACCCACTTCTCTAACATAACGGTCTTCTCTAACATGCTCTCTCCTTAATATAGTATTTCTTTTTCTTTACTGTGATGTCAGTTTTCTCAAACAAATTTTGATTATTGATGTAATTATTACATGGCTCAGAATGTGCATACGTTTGTTTCATAATAATTGGGTTAAAAATCATATGTTAATCACAAACATTCACAGTAAAATGAATGAGTTTCAGCACTTTTCTCCAACAACTTCTGATTATCGTATTATTAAGAGAAAATCAATGTAAAAATAATTCCAATCGGATGTAATTCTTCACTTGCAAAAAAAAAAAAAAAATAAAAATTTACAATAAAATCATGTATTTTTTTTATAAGATTATGAATTTTCAAGCATTTATATAATTCATACTTTGTATATTATTGTACATATATTGTATTTTAATTTAATGAATAGCATTTTTTGTTTGTTATATAATAATTGGATTAAAATCGAAGAACTTAAGATGATGTCTTACAAGTAGGATTTTTATACTTGATGGACGTTAGTTATATAAGCTCACCTAGTGCGCAATTTAATATTCATGATGAGTACAGATCTAACTGATGGGCCCAAATGAGAGTGAAAATCGAGTATTCGACTCATCTTGCAGATCAAGTTAGTTTATTACTTCTTGACAGTCTTCATACTTTTAACTGTGTTCCAAGATACGTTTTTATGCCGATATATTTTTAACTGTGTTTTAAGATACGTTTATACCTATATATTTTTAACTGTGTTCCAAGATACGTTTTTATGCCGATATATTTTTAACTGTGTTCCAAGATACGTTTTTATGCCGATATATTTTTAACTGTGTTCCAAGATACGTTTTTATGCCGATATATTTTTAACTGTGTTCCAAGATACGTTTTTATGCCGATATATTTTTAACTGTGTTCCAAGATACGTTTTTATGCCGATATATTTTTAACTGTGTTTTAAGATACGTTTATACCTATATATTTTTAACTGTGTTCCAAGATACGTTTTTATGCCGATATATTTTTTCGAGTGAGTTTTTTTTATTTTATTATATCTCTATTTCATATTTTCTTATTCTCTTACATCAACACTCGATTCGCTCTCACCATCCTATCAGTCATAAGAATTATATCTCTCTCTGCTCTTTTGATAGATTTTTACACTAACTGTCCGAATAATTGTCTTTTCACTTAGACTTAATCCATGAAATCTTTGACTAAACTAATTATCATAAATTTTCCTACTCCTTTGACTCATTTGTCTCTTTATTGTTCAGTTACTTTTAACTTAATTTGATAGAACACTTGTTATTTTAACCTTTTATTTAGTCAAATGTAACCGTCTGCTCGAACATGCCCTCTCCTTAATATAGTTTTTCTTTTGTCGTTACTGTGACGTCATTTTGCACACAGCTCAGAATGTGCATGCATTTGTTTCATAATAATAGGGTATATATCCTATGTTAATCACCAACATAAATGGTGAAATGATCGGGTGTCAGCACTTTTCACAAACAAATTCTGATTATTGTTTTAAATATTAAAAAAATATATATTTAAAAAGTAATTCCGATCAATTTGATTTGGGACAAAAAATAAAAATAATATAATTAATAAAATTCTTAATTATATTTTAATTTAATGAATATCATTTTTTGTTTGTTTTATAATAATTGCATTAAAATCAAAGAACCTTAGCTGATGTCTTAAAAGTAGGATTTTTATACTTGATGGACGTTAGTTTTATAAGCTCACCTAGTTCGCAATTTAATATTAGAACGTTCAGAATGTGAAATGATATAATTATTCGTTGCTCAAGTGGCAGATTACTTACCTTGCAGGCAAAATATTCGGCTTTTGAATCCTGTGTAGAAATATCTTCAACTGATGAGCCTAAATGGGGGAACAATCGAGTCTTAGACTCATCTTGCAGGCTAGAGACTTGGGTTTTGAATCCTGAGTACAAATATGTTCAACTGATGAGCCCAAATGATGAGCCCAAATGAGGCCGAAAATCGAGTCTTGGACTCATCTTGCAGGCTAGAGACTTGGATTTTGAATTCTGAGTTTACATGTGTTTAACTGATGAGTTCAAATCAGGGCGAAACTCAAGTCTTGAACGATTGATTTTTGGCTTGTGTGAGTTGCAAAATTGTTAGTGGATATAGCTGACCTGCAAAGATATTAGCAGCAGCAGTAAAAAGCAAAAAAAAGCACATATGTAAATAAGGCAGAGTGCCAAGAAGAAGAAGGAAAAGGCAACACCTTGTGGTTGGGCATTTGAAAAAGATGAATGCGGCAAGTAGAAGAGAAGAAAGAAAAACACGCAGAGATGGACATGTGATCACACAGTTGAAGTGAGAGAAACTTTTTATTTTTAAACCTGAATTCAAACAAGTACTCTGCTTCTCGAGCAACTGTGCCATACACAAGAAAGCCTACTAGCTAACACAGATCCAGCCAATCATGGTAAAATCTATGGAATGTACCTACTTCGTCTCAAACAAGGACTGCAATCATTCAACCACTGAGCTGAAGCTGATGTCTCACATCTACACTCGATGGGACGTCATGTAACAAGCTAAGCTAGTGAGCAAATTCATATTAGAATTTTCAGATGAATGTGAGATGATATAATTATTTGTTGCTTAGCTGACAGAGTATTCACCTTGAGATTTGCAATAAAGCACAGACAGTGACTATTTTTTTGTAATTGACATTGAATTTGTTATGCCTAGCGATGAGGAATTGCTAAAATGCCAGACTTTTGTTGACTTAATCATTACTAAACTTACATGTAATTGTAGTTGACTATAGACTACTTAGAAAAAATAATTTTTAAAAACTAATTACATGAGCAACTGGACTCATGATAAAGAACTTCACAAACAAATATACTCGGTGAAACAAGTGCAGGAGGGATCCAAACAGACAGTGACTATTTTTTTGTAATATCCATTGAATTGCTAAAATGCCAGACTTTTGTTGACTTAATCAAAAAACTAAACTTACATATAATTGTAGATGATATCATCTTGTAGAAGAAATAATTTTTAAGAAGTAATTACATGAGCAACTCATGATATAGAACTTCACAAACAACCTGGCAAATATACTCGGTGAAACAAGTGCAAGAGGGATCCAAACATTTGCACTTTAGTGATGGGTAGAATCTTAAAATAAATTGCGGGTGAATGTTTGCTATCTAGTAGGATTCCTCATCCCCCAGCTTATGTTACATTGTCGTATCATAAAATGAGCGTTTCTTGTATATTGGTCGAAAGATGATATATTAAAACGTGTCTATTTATAAAAGATTGTGTGTTTGATTATCTTATCAGAGTTAATGTCGTTTGTGTGTGTGTTCGTCTAGTGGTCTATCTATTACATATGTTCATATGCTGTTAAGTGTGAATATGTGTGTGACATGTCATTTGAACATACCTTCTGCCATTTTGTTGTTCCATCTGGAAATTCTCGTCTGGGAGGGAGACTTGATACCTGTTTTGGGGGATGAAGATTTATTTCACAACAAGACAAGAAATTGGTTCTATAGTTTTTTATTCACCTTCCAGTTTGTTCACAGAAGGTTGGAAAGTGAATTTGGCCTTTGTTGTAGGTCTTATTTCTACCACGTCAGCGTTTGTTCCCCACCCCCAGCAAAGGGGAGGAGACAACGGCGAAGCCATCCGCTCTCGTCCAAGTCCCAAGCAAATCTCCATGATTCAGCTAAACTGATCACGTAACTCACACGCAATCCAATCAGCTGATCTTGACTTCCGGTCAACGTGTCTACACTATAATTCACACTCTCCCCCTCTCTCTCCATTCTCTAACACTTAAGCAAAATAAGAAAATTAAAAGGGCTTAAAAAAGGCACATATTTATTGTTTAATTCCTGTGCCATAAAAAAGCTGAAAGTGATAAAAACCAGACTCATCATTTATTAAGTCATCACTAAACGTTCATGATGAGTAACAATCACCCCCACCCCCAAAAGCATTCCATGCAGATGATTATTGTGTGTGAATGAATTGTTTTTAATTATTGATATAAATCTTTGAATTGATCTTAGTTGATTTTGTCAGTTTATTGCTTCTAGACGTCTTCATAAAACATGCTATACTCTTATGTTTTTCATGTGAGTTTTTTGCACAGCCTTTTTATAATCTTACATAAACACTCTCACCATCATTACTAACTTCAGATAGCTAGGTTATTTCTATTATTAAAGTCAAAGTAAAAACTTTAGTAATTCATAACTGGGATTAACACTTCAAAATTCCAAACAAACCTTAGAAGAATATGTTCAAGTAAAAATGGTGTATTCCATGTTCCTCTCTACAACAAACATGGGATTTGCAAGACAACCAGAAAAAGAAAAGAATTAGTTATAATAGTAATATATATATATATAGTAATAATAATTAGTTATAATAATTAGTAATAATAATTAGTAATAATAATTAGTAATAATAATTAGTAATAAATAGTGATATTCACAACTTAAAACAAAAATCGATTTAAGGACCCTAAAAAATATATAAATTTGTCTGCAAGGACCCCTGGCAAAGTGGTTAGAGTACTTGTAAAAATCAATTGTAAATTGCTATTATCCTGAAAATTGAAGGTTCAATTCTCAGTGTTGGCAACTGAAAAATACAACTGCATATTACTTAAGACTTTTATTCAGTCATGGTCGACAGAACAAGAGCATGCTACCCCAGTAATGTGAATAAATGATTCAAATTCCCGAGTTTGATGGAAACATTCCTGAGTCTGACAAGATACACCAGAATGAGGTCGATGGATACATCGAACGAAACGTTGTAAAAATTACATCCAAAATGAGAAAATTCAATGAATCGAAATAATATGAATAACCAATCCTCATCTACGAACCAGAAATTTTAGTTTAAGGTTTGAATTGAAAACCAGATTAAGTTTTTTTTAACATATATATAATTAACTCTTGTTATTAATATATATATATATATAATTAACTCTTGTTATATATATATATATATATATAACTGTTGTTATTAATATATATATAACTCTTGTTATTAATATATATATAACTAACTCTTGTTATTAATATATATATATATATATATAACTCTTGTTATTAATATATATATATATAACTCTTGTTATTAATATATATATATATACATATAATTAACTCTTGTTATTAATATATATATAAAGTTAACTCTTGTTATTAATATATATATAAAGTTAACTCTTGTTATTAATATATATATATATATATATATATATATATAAAGTTAACTCTTGTTATTAATATATATATATATATATAAAGTTAACTCTTGTTATTAATATATATATATATATAAAGTTAACTCTTGTTATTTATATATATATATATATATATATAAAGTTAACTCTTGTTATTAATATATATCTATATAAAGTTAACTCTTGTTATTAATATATATATATATATATATATATAAAGTTAACTCTTGTTATTAATATATATATATATATATAAAGTTAACTCTTGTTATTAATATATATATATATATATATATATATATTTATATATGAATAAAAACTAACTCCAATGTGTTAAAACAGAAATCGTGTGTGTATAAATTGCATGGCTACAAATATGAAAATAACTTTATATTTATTGAAAAAAAATTCTTTCACGTATTCATGGATTTAACTACTACAGACATGTTTGTTACAAATTACTCTGATGAAAGAATATAATTTATACTTTTATTTTCAGATTTCAAGTTCGGAAACCAGATTTTCGTCCATCAAATTTGATGAATATGAGGAAACATCACTGCAGATGATGAAACACACATGAATGAAATTAAGCGAACAACAGAGATTTGTAAAAATACTCATTACTAATCGATGCCAGGGTACTCATATTGCTTTTCTAGCTTGATGAGAAAGGGGCTAAATATAGTAATTTTAGAATTGATTTTATACATAACTTTGAAAGAATTAAAATATAAAAATACGATGAAACACGTGAATGAAATTAATAGTACTTAATAATAATAATAATAATAATAATAATAATAATATCTCCCATTGTGAGTTGATTTTCTGGCATTTGAGAGAATTCCCGTTTCTTTATCAATGAAATCAACAAAATAAAAAATGAGATGCGATTATGCATTTGTTCAGCATTTTCCATGAATTAAGTTTAAAACACTGCCTTAACTCTAATTCATGTGAATTCTTTCCAATCAATATTTTAAAACTAAACTAATTTAAGGAAAGAATGTTTACACACGCTGCTGAAAAGCCTCATTCATGTCAAGTGTGTGGTACAGTATTTTCCAAGAACAGTCATCTAAAAACTCACATGCTCACACACACTGGTGAAAAGCCTTATTCATGTAAAGTGTGTGGTAAAGCATTTTCCCAGAACAGTCATTTAAAAAATCATATGTTAACACACACTGGTGAAACACCTTATTCATGTGAAATTTGTGGCACAACATTTTCCCTGAAAAGTAATTTAAAAACTCATATGTTAACACACACTGGTGAAAAGCCTCATTCATGTCAAGTGTGTGGTACATCATTTTCTTTGAAAGGTCATTTAAAAAATCATATGTTTACACACACTGGTGAAAAGCCGTATTCATGTCAAGTGTGTGGTACGGCATTTTCCCAGAACAGTCATTTAAAAACCCATATGTTAACACACACTGGTGAAAAGCCACATTCATGTCAAGTGTGTGGTACATCATTTCCCCAGAAAAGTCAGTTAAGAAGTCATATGTTCACACACACTGGTGTAAAGCCTTATTTATGTGAAGTTTGTGGTTCAGCATTTTACCAAAAACTTTATTTAAAAAGACATATATTCACACACACAGGTGGAACGCCTTATTCATGTGAAGTTTGTGGTTCAGCATTTTACCATGAATCGGATTTAAAAATTCATATGTCCAGCCACACTGGTGAAAAGCCTCATTCATGTAAAGTTTGTGGTTCAACATTTTCCCAGAGATCCAATTTAAAAACTCATATGTTAACACACACTGGTGAAAAGCCGTATAAATGTCAAGTGTGTAGTACATCATTTTCCCATAAACATTCTTTAAAAAGACATATGTTAAGACACAGTGGTCACACTGTCAATGATTTGGGACAGAGCAAACAAAAAAGCGACCATAATAGAGGTCAGTGTACCCAATGATACAGGGCTTAACAGAGCTGAGAGGGAAAAGATAACAAAGTATCAAGGACTTATGTATGATATGAAACGAAATTGGAAATTAAAAGACGTTTCAATTATACCAGTCATCATAGGAGCAACTGGGCTTATGAAAAATAACTTTAAAAAGTACATAGAAAGCATACCCGGTGAACCAAGTGCAAGTAAAATACAAACGATTGCACTGAAAGGACGGCTAGAATCCTGAAAAGATATCTTGGTTGGACTCACTAAAATAGGGGTAAATGTCAGACATCTGGTTGGATGTCCTAGGAGAAAAAGTTTAAGAAAAATGAAAAAAAGGGTGAAAATCAAAAACAAAACTAAAAACATTGAAGCGAAAAGGATAAATAAACTTTTTGCAAGAATGGTTTATAGGAGCCTCCTTAGAGAAGAAATAAAGGTGAGCTCCGCATCAACTCAAGAAGAAGTTAAAAACTTCTGGAGGCCACGCTATGAGGACACTAAAGTACAGAAAAACAAAAAAAAGGAAGGTAGTTCAATGCATTAATCTCAAGACCCCAGGAATAAGACCGCATACCAAATTTCTGGCTAAAAAACTGAGCGAACTTTATCATCACTATGCCAATAGAATCATCAGTACTGATGAAGAACCGCCTGAGTGGCTTACTGTAGGCAGTACATCACTTATTCTAAAAAATGAGGAAACCCATATGGTTAACAAATATCGACCAATCTGCTGTCTTACAAGCTACAAGCTCCTAACAGGGATACTCTTTAGGGACGATCTGAAACTCTATGGCTCTCTTGAAGACCTAGAAGAATATGCTGTCTATAAATAAAAATATCTTGACTGAACAACAAGTCTTAAAAAAACTTGTACTTACACCTAGAAGAATATGCTGTCTATAAATAAAAAAAAACTTGACTGAGCAGCAAGTCTTAAAAAAACTTGTACTACACCTAGAAGAATATGTTGTCTATAAATGAAAAAAACTTGTACTACACCTAGAAGAATATGTTGTCTATAAATAAAAAAATTGTACTTACACCTAGAAGAATATGTTGTCTATAAATAAAAAAAACTTGTACTTACACATAGAAGAATATGTTGTCTATAAATAAAAAAAAAACTTGTACTTACACATAGAAGAATATGTTGTCTATAAATAAAAAAAACTTGTACTTACACATAGAAGAATATGTTGTCTATAAATAAAAAAACTTGTACTTACACATAGAAGAATATGTTGTCTATAAATAAAAAACTTGTACTTACACCTAGAAGAATATGTTGTCTATAAATAAAAAAATTGTACTTACACCTAGAAGAATATGTTGTCTATAAATAAAAAAACTTGTACTTACACCTAGAAGAATATGTTGTCTATAAATAAAAAACTTCTACTTACACATAGAAGAATATGTTGTCTATAAATAAAAAAACTTGTACTTACACATAGAAGAATATGTTGTCTATAAATAAAAAAACTTGTACTTACACATAGAAGAATATGTTGTCTATAAATAAAAAAAACTTGTACTTACACCTAGAAGAATATGTTGTCTATAAATAAAAAAAACTTGTACTTACACATAGAAGAATATGTTGTCTATAAATAAAAAAAACTTGTACTTACACATAGAAGAATATGTTGTCTATAAATAAAAAAATTGTACTTACACATAGAAGAATATGTTGTCTATAAATAAAAAAACTTGTACTTACACATAGAAGAATATGTTGTCTATAAATAAAAAAAAACTTCTACTTACACATAGAAGAATATGTTGTCTATAAATAAAAAAACTTGTACTTACACATAGAAGAATATGTTGTCTATAAATAAAAAAACTTGTACTTACACATAGAAGAATATGTTGTCTATAAATAAAAAAACTTGTACTTACACATAGAAGAATATGTTGTCTATAAATAAAAAAACTTGTACTTACACCTAGAAGAATATGTTGTCTATAAATAAAAAACTTCTACTTACACATAGAAGAATATGTTGTCTATAAATAAAAAAACTTGTACTTACACATAGAAGAATATGTTGTCTATAAATAAAAAAAACTTGTACTTACACATAGAAGAATATGTTGTCTATAAATAAAAAAACTTGTACTTACACATAGAAGAATATGTTGTCTATAAATAAAAAAACTTGTACTTACACATAGAAGAATATGTTGTCTATAAATAAAAAAAACTTGTACTTACACATAGAAGAATATGTTGTCTATAAATAAAGAAAAACTTGTACTTACACATAGAAGAATATGTTGTCTATAAATAAAAAACTTCTACTTACACATAGAAGAATATGTTGTCTATAAATAAAAAAACTTGTACTTACACATAGAAGAATATGTTGTCTATAAATAAAAAAACTTGTACTTACACATAGAAGAATATGTTGTCTATAAATAAAAAAACTTGTACTTACACATAGAAGAATATGTTGTCTATAAATAAAAAAAACTTGTACTTACACATAGAAGAATATGTTGTCTATAAATAAAGAAAAACTTGTACTTACACATAGAAGAATATGTTGTCTATAAATAAAAAAAACTTGTACTTACACATAGAAGAATATGTTGTCTATAAATAAAAAACTTCTACTTACACATAGAAGGATATGTTGTCTATAAATAAAAAAACTTGTACTTACACATAGAAGAATATGTTGTCTATAAATAAAAAACTTCTACTTACACATAGAAGAATATGTTGTCTATAAATAAAAAAAACTTGTACTTACACATAGAAGAATATGTTGTCTATAAATAAAAAAAACTTGTACTTACACATAGAAGAATATGTTGTCTATAAATAAAAAACTTCTACTTACACATAGAAGAATATGTTGTCTATAAATAAAAAAAACTTCTACTTACACATAGAAGGATATGTTGTCTATAAATAAAAAAAACTTGTACTTACACATAGAAGAATATGTTGTCTATAAATAAAAAACTTCTACTTACACATAGAAGAATATGTTGTCTATAAATAAAAAAAACTTGTACTTACACATAGAAGAATATGTTGTCTATAAATAAAGAAAAACTTGTACTTACACATAGAAGAATATGTTGTCTATAAATAAAAAAAAACTTGTACTTACACATAGAAGAATATTTTGTCTATAAATAAAAAACTTCTACTTACACATAGAAGGATATGTTGTCTATAAATAAAAAAACTTGTACTTACACCTAGAAGAATATGTTGTCTATAAATAAAAAAACTTGTACTTACACCTAGAAGAATATGTTGTCTATAAATAAAAAAATTGTACTTACACCTAGAAGAATATGTTGTCTATAAATAAAAAAACTTGTACTTACACATAGAAGAATATGTTGTCTATAAATAAAAAAACTTGTACTTACACATAGAAGAATATGTTGTCTATAAATAAAAAAACTTGTACTTACACCTAGAAGAATATGTTGTCTATAAATAAAAAACTTCTACTTACACATAGAAGAATATGTTGTCTATAAATAAAAAAACTTGTACTTACACATAGAAGAATATGTTGTCTATAAATAAAAAAACTTGTACTTACACATAGAAGAATATGTTGTCTATAAATAAAAAAAACTTGTACTTACACATAGAAGAATATGTTGTCTATAAATAAAAAAAACTTGTACTTACACATAGAAGAATATGTTGTCTATAAATAAAGAAAAACTTGTACTTACACATAGAAGAATATGTTGTCTATAAATAAAAAAAACTTGTACTTACACATAGAAGAATATGTTGTCTATAAATAAAAAAAAATTGTACTTACACATAGAAGAATATGTTGTCTATAAATAAAGAAAAACTTGTACTTACACATAGAAGAATATGTTGTCTATAAATAAAAAAAACTTGTACTTACACATAGAAGAATATGTTGTCTATAAATAAAAAACTTCTACTTACACATAGAAGGATATGTTGTCTATAAATAAAAAAACTTGTACTTACACATAGAAGAATATGTTGTCTATAAATAAAAAACTTCTACTTACACATAGAAGAATATGTTGTCTATAAATAAAAAAAACTTGTACTTACACATAGAAGAATATGTTGTCTATAAATAAAAAAAACTTGTACTTACACATAGAAGAATATGATGTCTATAAATAAAAAAAACTTGTACTTACACATAGAAGAATATGTTGTCTATAAATAAATAAAACTTCTACTTACACATAGAAGGATATGTTGTCTATAAATAAAAAAAACTTGTACTTACACATAGAAGAATATGTTGTCTATAAATAAAAAACTTCTACTTACACATAGAAGAATATGTTGTCTATAAATAAAAAAAACTTGTACTTACACATAGAAGAATATGTTGTCTATAAATAAAGAAAAACTTGTACTTACACATAGAAGAATATGTTGTCTATAAATAAAAAAAAACTTGTACTTACACATAGAAGAATATTTTGTCTATAAATAAAAAACTTCTACTTACACATAGAAGGATATGTTGTCTATAAATAAAAAAACTTGTACTTACACCTAGAAGAATATGTTGTCTATAAATAAAAAAACTTGTACTTACACCTAGAAGAATATGTTGTCTATAAATAAAAAAATTGTACTTACACCTAGAAGAATATGTTGTCTATAAATAAAAAAACTTGTACTTACACCTAGAAGAATATGTTGTCTATAAATAAAAAACTTGTACTTACACCTAGAAGAATATGTTGTCTATAAATAAAAAAAAACTTGTACTTACACATAGAAGAATATGTTGTCTATAAATAAAAAAAAAAACTTGTACTTACACATAGAAGAATATGTTGTCTATAAATTAAAAAAAAAACTTGTACTTACACATAGAAGAATATGTTGTCTATAAATAAAAAAAAAAACTTGTACTTACACATAGAAGAATATGTTGTCTATAAATAAAAAAAAAAACTTGTACTTACACATAGAAGAATATGTTGTCTATAAATAAATAAAAAACTTGTACTTACACATAGAAGAATATGTTGTCTATAAATAAAAAAACTTGTACTTACACATAGAAGAATATGTTGTCTATAAATAAAAAAACTTGTACTTACACATAGAAGAATATGTTGTCTATAAATAAAAAAACGGGATTGAAAAACAAGTCTTAAGAAATTGTACTTACAACTAACAATTTACGGTTAAAAAAGTAAGACATTCATCTTTCCTTGATGAAAAAAAAAAACAAATTTGATAAAAATTTTGAAAAAACATTAATAAAATAAATAAATAACAAGTAACAAACGAATCATTTTTTGTATCCAGAAGGTGTGTCTGGGTAGACAGTTTTTGCACATTTCAGAGTTATTGAGACTGTTCATTGTTTTGATAAGAAAAAGCAGAGAGTGTCCTTTGTTTTTCTCGCGTATTTTTGTGTGTATTTCCATACATAAAGAAGGTAAATGTCCTTGCATGTGGCTGAATGTCTGCATTATTAACCATGTGTGTGCATGCACGTGGATGAGCGCTTTTCTGTCTGTGCCTGTATGTGATAATCATGTTTTGTCATGCTGGCAAAAAAATACAGAGCAACAGAGTCGTTGATATGAATAGAGAAGTGGGTGAAGAGTGAGGAACACAGAGTGCAGAGTGAGCGCTGAGTGAGAATGCATGAATTTGTTTAAGTATTTGCTGATCTGCTCCCAGGCGGTGTGAGAAAAAGGTATTGAAAATTAAATCTTTTTTTGAGCGTTGATTAGTTGAGACGTGCACTCTATTGTCACGTGGTATGCTTTAACTACATTTGCTAAACAAAACACATTTAAAGTTTTGTTCTTTGCAGAATTTGCATGGACGTATTTTTTTAAAGTTTTGCACCTCTGAATTTTTTTGTTTGCTCGCATAATTGGGTTTTACTTAAATTATTTTTATCATCCTAACACTACTATATATAATTAATTACTTCTCTAAAAACACGTCTATTTACAACATTTTTATTCTTGCTGACAATAACAATGAAACAAAGAAACTAATTAACGTATTAATCGAGCGTATAAATTTTTCAAAGAAATTATAAATATATTATCACTGTTATTTTATATAGACAAGATTAAAAATTAAAAGCAACGAAAAAATCGTTAAAATAAATCCAATATATTTGCCTTCTGCAATTCATACACATATGTCTCTAATATACACACGATTATGAATAATTAAAGTTAACTTTTGTATGAATATCATTTGTCTCCATTATGTGTTAACAGATGTTGCAACATATTTGCCTCCTTTGAAAAAAAAGAACCACATTCTACACAAGTATATCATTTCACTCCTGTATGTGTTCGCCTATGTCGCAACAGAGATGACTTATGTGCAAAAAAAAAACCACATATTTCACAAGAATGTGGTTTTTCTCCTGTATGTGTTCGCATATGTTCCAACAAATGTGACTTCTCTGTAAAAGAAGAACCACATATTTCACAAGAATATGGTTTGTCTCCTGTATGTGTAAACATATGTCGCAACAAAGATGACTTTCGTGCAAAAGAAGCACCACATACTTCACAAGAATGTGGTTTGTCTCCTGTATGTGTCAATATATGTCGCAACATAGATGACTTTTCTGTAAAAGAAGAATCACATACTTCACAAGAATGTGGTTTGTCTCCTGTATGTGTCAATATATGTCGCAACATAGATGACTTTTCTGTAAAAGAAGAATCACATACTTCACAAGAATGTGGTTTTTCTCCTGTATGTGTTTGCATATGTCGCAACATAGATGACTTCTCTATAAAAGAAGAACCACATACTTCACAAGAATGTGGTTTGTTTCCTGTATGTGTAAACATATGTTGCAACAAATGTGACTTTCGTGCAAAAGAAGCACCACATACTTCACAAGAATGTGGTTTGTCTCCTGTATGTGTCAACATATGTCGCAACAAATGTGACTTTCGAGCAAAAGAAGAACCACATACTTCACAAGAATGTGGTTTTTCTCCCGTATGGGTAAACATATGTCGCAACAAATGTGACTTATATGTAAAAGAAGAACCACATACTTCACAAGAATATTGTTTGTCTTTTGTATGTGGTCGCATATGTTGCGATAAATGTGACTTCTTTTTAAAACAGGCACCACATACTTCACAAGAACGTAGTTTGTTTTCCATATTACTTTACATATAGAAAAATAAACTTAATTTCAATGAGAAAACACACAATTTTATAAAATTATTAGAGTATAGTACGTGTTTTAATGTTCCACAATAAACATGTCTTTTCTGTAATAAAAACAACCTACATTTATTAAAGAATTTTTGTTTTTCTTTTCCCTTTGTTTCTATTTCACTTAACCGTCTTTGATATTTTTACAGAAATATTTTTTTGTGTTTCGCCTTAGACTTGAGGTTTCCTTTTATGATTTTTTTCATAATTATTTTTCATGCATTTTTCGATTTTTAGTTTATTTGAAAAAAATCAAACAAACTCTAAAACATAAACATTTTTTGTCAATTTTTAAAATATATTTTCATTTTATCAATCGTAATTTCTACTAATTTTAGTTTTAGCGGATTATTTTTCTTTTAAGCTACTTAATAAAATTGGTATTTTTCTTAAACAACATATTTTACATTTATGTTATGTACAAGAACTCATACATTATATGTAAAAGAACTCATACACATAGCAAGAACAAATATGTTATGAGTTTCTTTTATCATCAACGGAAATGAAGATCCATTCTAATCAAATAATTGATTTTTGTCGATTGCTGCAAACCCTGAAAATATAAAATAAATATATAAAATAGATTTCATGCAGTATTATCTAATTTTTTAACATATTCTTAAAAATAAACAAATTAGTTATTGTTCAAAAAAAAAATATGATTGCTACTTCTTCATGTAATATTTGTTTGTAAACAAAATATAATTAGTATTTCTTCATGTGATATTTCTTTGTAAACAAAATGCATTTACAATTCTGAATTTTGGAGATGAGCTGTGAATGCTTGTGTTATTTTGATTAATTGGACGATTATTCTTATCTTCGTATTATAAGCACAACCTTTTGGTCGCTACACCCTGTCGCCTTCTTAACGTGTTTAAAGCATGATACATGGGTAGGCTCTGCATTACAGGAATTGTAATCGTGGGTTTGAGGGTGGGTCTGTAAATCATAAAAAATGTTCAAGCATCATTATTGTTGGAAAACAAAATATAATTAGTAATTCTTCATGTAATATTTGTTTAACAAAATATATTTACGACTTCTTCATGTAAGACATGTTTGTAAACAAAATATAATTAGTACTTTTAATGTAATATTTGTAAACAAAATGAATTTACAATTCTGAATTTTTGAGATGAGATGTGAATGCTTGTATTATTTTGATTAATTGGACTATAATTCTCATCTCTGTATTATTAGTACTGCATTACAGGAATTCTAACCGTGGGTTTGAGGGTGGGTCTGTAAATCATATAAATGTTCAAACATCATTATTGTTGAAAAACAAAATATTATTAGTAATTCTGCATGTAATATTTGTTTGTAAACAAAAATATAATTAGTACTTCTCCGTGTAAGATTTGTTTGTAAACAAAATATAATTAGTACTTCTTAATGTAATATTTGTTTGTAAACAAAATGAATTTACAATTCTGAATATTTAAGATGAGATGTGAATGCTTGTATTATTTTGATTAATTGGACTTAACGTTTCAGTCGCTGCACCCTGTCGCCTTCATCAGGTGTTGAAAGCTTTTTTTCTCTACTAAGGAAAAAGGGTTTGCTCTGCTTTACAAATTTTAGAACTGTGGTTTGAGGGGGGGGGCGGTAAATATTAAAGAAAGTTCAATCTTCCTGAATCTAAAGAGATATCTTTTCACAGAAAAATACATCTGACTGGTTCATATAGTAAATCTATGACAATTTGAAAGAGTGTCAATAGTTTTGCTCTGGTATTAATCCCTGTTTAAGTCACGTAAATTCATATGATGTAAAATTTGTGTTCGTGCTCAACAAAATGTTCACTTATATATATTATTCCTTATTGGATTTTTTTTATTTTTGAGATGAGCATTGTATGTTAATTTTTATTTTATTTCGGACTACTAGTCTCATCTTATCTTTTTATTGGTGCACAACGTTTCGGCCAACTTCCTCTGGCCTTCGTCAGGTGGTAACCGCGACGGATAGGAACTTCGAATCTCCTAACTGCATTCTCAGCCATCACTGCCATCCGTAGTTGTTGTCGTCTCACCACATCACCAATTACCTCTGGCATGCTTTGGGTGGGATTGAAACCGTTATCTTCAGACAATGTTCATCTGGAACCGTAGAGATTCAACGTCTCTATCACTTGTTCTCTAAACAAATTTTTTTCATAATATTTGTTAAAGAAAATGTAAAAAAATTATTATATTTGCTAAAATAAAAAATGTTAATTATATTTGCTAAAATAAAAAATGTTAATTATATTTGCTAAAATAAAAAATGTTAATTATATTTGCTAAAATAAAGTTTTTAATTATATTTGGTAAATAAATTTTTTAGTTATATTTGCTAAAATAAAAGATTTTAATCATATTTGTTAAAGTAAAAAAAATTAATTTAATTTGCTAAAGTAAGTTTTTTAATTATATTTACTAAAGTAAAAATTTGTAATTATATATGCTAAAGAAAAAATGTGTAATTATATTTGCTAAAGTAAAAAAAAATAATTTAATTTGCTAAAGTAAGTTTTTTAAATTATATTTACTAAAGTAAAAATTTTTAATTATATATGCTAAAGAAAAAATGTGTAATTATATTTGCGGATGCAAAAAATTTAATAATAATATTTTCTAAAGTAAATTGTTTTATTTATATTTGCTAAAGTAAAAAATGTAATTATATTTTCTTAAATAAAATTTTTTACATATATTTGCTTAACTAAAAACAACACAAATAAACTGAAAAATAATTTGTATCATTAAGTATTTAAATCATAAAAAGTTTGTAAAATAACCCAAAAATGTACTAATGCAGATATTGATCCAGACGTAACTCAGCGTTTGCTCAGCTTCTCCTTGACTATGACATTAACAGCCAAATAATGCCGAGCGTTGCCAATAAAATAATACAAACACTACATACCCTCGGGTTCTGCTGCTGTCTGATTCAACACAAAGCTGGCCCAATTACAATGCCACACGGTGACTGCCCTAGCATTGTATATACATCCCCCAACCTCCTCATTCTAAGAACAGGTTTTAGAACATACACCCCTATCTCTTTATGTTAAAAACGACTTCTGAGGTTGGAGCTGTTTATTCCGAAAATCGTTCTTAACATGGGAAGGTCAGGTGTTTTTATACTACGCTGGGGCAGGTCGAAAAAAAATTGCTTAACAAAAATTTAAGACAAAATATACCTTTACTTCACAGGAGACTTATTCATATGCAATATATTGATGCTGGCATATCCGGAAGCGTTCTGATATTGTTGTTGCTCTTTTATTAAAACTGCAAAAGTATTTATCTAACTTAGCAGGGACGACTGGCATAGCCCGGTCATAATTCATGCTTAAATATATTTTTATTCTTGCAGATTTCGTATATATTATTATAGAGTTAATGTTCTATCGATTTTATATATTATAAAGTTGCGATTTCAAAAATAAAAAATATATCCATAGGACTTGGGTGCATCAGCTTGAATTGAAACTGCAAATATGAAACCAAAACTTATGAAGAATATTTGATAAAATTATTTATAAAAAATACATTACTGGAGTGCGATCAGCTATACTCAAAACCAAAACTTATGAAGAATATTTGATAAAATTATTTATAAAAAATACATTACTGGAGTGCGATCAGCTATACTCAAAACCAAAACTTATGAAGAATATTTGATAAAATTATTTATAAAAATACATTACTGGAGTGCGATCAGCTATACTCAAAACCGAAACCAAAACTTATGAAGGATATTTGATAAAATTATTTATAAAAAATACATTACTGGAGTGCGATCAGCTATACTCAAAACCGAAACCAAAACTTATGAAGAATATTTGATAAAATTATTTATAAAAAATACATTACTGGAGTGCGATCAGCTATACTCAAAACCGAAACCAAAACTTATGAAGGATATTTGATAAAATTATTTATAAAAAATACATTACTGGAGTGCGATCAGCTATACTCAAAACCGAAACCAAAACTTATGAAGAATATTTGATAAAATTATTTATAAAAAATACATTACTGGAGTGCGATCAGCTATACTCAAAACCGAAACCAAAACTTATGAAGGATATTTGATAAAATTATTTATAAAAAATACATTACTGGACTGCGATCAGCTATACTCAAAACCGAAACCAAAACTTATGAAGAATATTTGATAAAATTATTTATAAAAAATACATTACTGGAGTGCGATCAGCTATACTCAAAACCGAAACCAAAACTTATGAAGAATATTTGATAAAATTATTTATAAAAAATACATTACTGGAGTGCGATCAGCTATACTCAAAACCGAAACCAAAACTTATGAAGAATATTTGATAAAATTATTTATAAAAAATACATTACTGGAGTGCGATCAGCTATACTCAAAACCGAAACCAAAACTTATGAAGATTTCTTGGTAAAATTATTTATAAAAAATACATTACTGGAGTGCGATCAGCTATACTCAAAACCGAAACCAAAACTTATGAAGAATATTTGATAAAATTATTTATAAAAAATACATTACTGGAGTGCGATCAGCTATACTCAAAACCGAAACCAAAACTTATGAAGATTTCTTGGTAAAATTATTTATAAAAAATACATTACTGGAGTGCGATCAGCTATACTCAAAACCGAAACCAAAACTTATGAAGATTTCTTGGTAAAATTATTTATAAAAAATACATTACTGGAGTGCGATCAGCTATACTCAAAACCGAAACCAAAACTTATGAAGAATATTTGATAAAATTATTTATAAAAAATACATTACTGGAGTGCGATCAGCTATACTCAAAACCGAAACCAAAACTTATGAAGAATATTTGATAAAATTATTTATAAAAAATACATTACTGGAGTGCGATCAGCTATACTCAAAACCGAAACCAAAACTTATGAAGAATATTTGATAAAATTATTTATAAAAAATACATTACTGGAGTGCGATCAGCTATACTCAAAACCGAAACCAAAACTTATGAAGAATATTTGATAAAATTATTTATAAAAAATACATTACTGGAGTGCGATCAGCTATACTCAAAACCGAAACCAAAACTTATGAAGAATATTTGATAAAATTATTTATAAAAAATACATTACTGGAGTGCGATCAGCTATACTCAAAACCGAAACCAAAACTTATGAAGAATATTTGATAAAATTATTTATAAAAAATACATTACTGGAGTGCGATCAGCTATACTCAAAACCGAAACCAAAACTTATGAAGATTTCTTGGTAAAATTATTTATAAAAAATACATTACTGGAGTGCGATCAGCTATACTCAAAACCGAAACCAAAACTTATGAAGAATATTTGATAAAATTATTTATAAAAAATACATTACTGGAGTGCGATCAGCTATACTCAAAACCGAAACCAAAACTTATGAAGATTTCTTGGTAAAATTATTTATAAAAAATACATTACTGGAGTGCGATCAGCTATACTCAAAACCGAAACCAAAACTTATGAAGAATATTTGATAAAATTATTTATAAAAAATACATTACTGGAGTGCGATCAGCTATACTCAAAACCGAAACCAAAACTTATGAAGATTTCTTGGTAAAATTATTTATAAAAAATACATTACTGGAGTGCGATCAGCTATACTCAAAACCGAAACCAAAACTTATGAAGATTTCTTGGTAAAATTATTTATAAAAAATACATTACTGGAGTGCGATCAGCTATACTCAAAACCGAAACCAAAACTTATGAAGAATATTTGATAAAATTATTTATAAAAAATACATTACTGGAGTGCGATCAGCTATACTCAAAACCGAAACCAAAACTTATGAAGATTTCTTGGTAAAATTATTTATAAAAAATACATTACTGGAGTGCGATCAGCTATACTCAAAACCGAAACCAAAACTTATGAAGATTTCTTGGTAAAATTATTTATAAAAAATACATTACTGGAGTGCGATCAGCTATACTCAAAACCGAAACCAAAACTTATGAAGAATATTTGATAAAATTATTTATAAAAAATACATTACTGGAGTGCGATCAGCTATACTCAAAACCGAAACCAAAACTTATGAAGATTTCTTGGTAAAATTATTTATAAAAAATACATTACTGGAGTGCGATCAGCTATACTCAAAACCGAAACCAAAACTTATGAAGAATATTTGATAAAATTATTTATAAAAAATACATTACTGGAGTGCGATCAGCTATACTCAAAACCGAAACCAAAACTTATGAAGATTTCTTGGTAAAATTATTTATAAAAAATACATTACTGGAGTGCGATCAGCTATACTCAAAACCGAAACCAAAACTTATGAAGAATATTTGATAAAATTATTTATAAAAAATACATTACTGGAGTGCGATCAGCTATACTCAAAACCGAAACCAAAACTTATGAAGATTTCTTGGTAAAATTATTTATAAAAAATACATTACTGGAGTGCGATCAGCTATACTTAAAACCGAAACCAAAACTTATGAAGAATATTTGATAAAATTATTTATAAAAAATACATTACTGGAGTGCGATCAGCTATACTCAAAACCGAAACCAAAACTTATGAAGATTTCTTGGTAAAATTATTTATAAAAAATACATTACTGGAGTGCGATCAGCTATACTCAAAACCGAAACCAAAACTTATGAAGAATATTTGATAAAATTATTTATAAAAAATACATTACTGGAGTGCGATCAGCTATACTCAAAACCGAAACCAAAACTTATGAAGAATATTTGATAAAATTATTTATAAAAAATACATTACTGGAGTGCGATCAGCTATACTCAAAACCAAAACTTATGAAGAATATTTGATAAAATTATTTATAAAAAATACATTACTGGAGTGCGATCAGCTATACTCAAAACCGAAACCAAAACTTATGAAGATTTCTTGGTAAAATTATTTATAAAAAATACATTACTGGAGTGCGATCAGCTATACTCAAAACCGAAACCAAAACTTATGAAGAATATTTGATAAAATTATTTATAAAAAATACATTACTGGAGTGCGATCAGCTATACTCAAAACCGAAACCAAAACTTATGAAGATTTCTTGGTAAAATTATTTATAAAAAATACATTACTGGAGTGTGATCAGCTATACTCAAAACCGAAACCAAAACTTATGAAGAATATTTGATAAAATTATTTATAAAAAATACATTACTGGAGTGCGATCAGCTATACTCAAAACCGAAACCAAAACTTATGAAGATTTCTTGGTAAAATTATTTATAAAAAATACATTACTGGAGTGCGATCAGCTATACTCAAAACCGAAACCAAAACTTATGAAGATTTCTTGGTAAAATTATTTATAAAAAATACATTACTGGAGTGCGATCAGCTATACTCAAAACCGAAACCAAAACTTATGAAGATTTCTTGGTAAAATTATTTATAAAAAATACATTACTGGAGTGCGATCAGCTATACTCAAAACCGAAACCAAAACTTATGAAGAATATTTGATAAAATTATTTATAAAAAATACATTACTGGAGTGCGATCAGCTATACTCAAAACCGAAACCAAAACTTATGAAGATTTCTTGGTAAAATTATTTATAAAAAATACATTACTGGAGTGCGATCAGCTATACTCAAAACCGAAACCAAAACTTATGAAGAATATTTGATAAAATTATTTATAAAAAATACATTACTGGAGTGCGATCAGCTATACTCAAAACCGAAACCAAAACTTATGAAGATTTCTTGGTAAAATTATTTATAAAAAATACATTACTGGAGTGCGATCAGCTATACTCAAAACCGAAACCAAAACTTATGAAGAATATTTGATAAAATTATTTATAAAAAATACATTACTGGAGTGCGATCAGCTATACTCAAAACCGAAACCAAAACTTATGAAGAATATTTGGTAAAATTATTTATAAAAAATACATTACTGGAGTGCGATCAGCTATACTCAAAACCGAAACCAAAACTTATGAAGAATATTTGATAAAAAATACATTACTGGAGTGCGATCAGCTATACTCAAAACCGAAACCAAAACTTATGAAGATTTCTTGGTAAAATTATTTATAAAAAATACATTACTGGAGTGCGATCAGCTATACTCAAAACAAGACCAAAACTTATGAAGAATATTTGATAAAATTATTTATAAAAAATACATTACTGGAGTGCGATCAGCTATACTCAAAACCGAAACCAAAACTTATGAAAGATTTCTTGGTAAAATTATTTATAAAAAATGACATTACTGGAGTGCGATCAGCTATACTCAAAACCGAAATACTAGTAAGGATCAGCTATACTCAAAACCGAAACCAAAACTTATGAAGATTTCTTGTAATAATAATAATTTATAAAAAATATATAAAATATAAAATATAGATCAGCTATATAAATAACATAATAAAAAATATTAAAAATAATAATATAGAGTGCAATCAGCTATACTCAAAACTAATATTAATATATAATAATAATATAATAATAATAATAATAATAATAATAATAATAATAATATAGTAAATAATAATAAAATAATAATAAAATAATAATAATAATAATAATAATAATAATAATAATAATAATAATAATATAATATATAATGATAATAAGAGATAATGAAAATAATAATAATAATAAAAATAATAATAATAATAATAATAAAATAATAATAATAATAATAATAATAATAATATAATAACCACATGAAAGAGATGAAATGAAAATACTACTACTACTACTACTACTACTAATAATAATAATAATAATGATAATAATAATAATACCATATAGATGATGATAATGAAAATAATAACAATAATAATAATGATAATAATGATAATAATAATAATACCATATAGATGATGATAATGAAAATAATAATAATACTACTACTAATAATAATAATAATAACATTAATACCAGATGCCGTAATAATTAACAAGAAAGAAAAATCCTGCCAAATCGTAGGCTTTTCTGCTCTAGCTGACCACAGGGTGAATATGAACGAAAAGGAGAAATAGGGCAAAAACAGAGAGCTGAAAGGGATATGGAAGATGAAGAAAATAAAACTATTCTCCAACAAGAAATCAATAACATTAAACAAACCCTAGTTAACATCTGAGTAAATTGACCATATACTGTCTGCTCACCCTTCGGCTAACATTCACATTTGCGGTGTCTTCAATGTCTATAATGTGGAATGGCTGACTCACTCGAATAAGACTGAAAAGGAGAAACGGAGCAAATACACAGAGCAAGCCAGAGAGCTGAAAGGGATATGGAAGATGAAGAAAATCAAAATAATACCTATAATAGTAGGAGCACTAGGAACAATCCCGAAAAACTTTGAAAAAAGAATGGGAGAAATTGGAATCAAAGGAATAACTAAAAAAATACAACAAACAACAATAATGAAAACAGCTGAAATATTAAGAAAAACCCTTGAATGTGGAGCATAACACAGATGAACCAAAAGTGTAGACCAGACAAACTTCTACAGAGACAAAACATGAAGTGCTACATGGAACCAAGAACATTGAAGCAGCATACATATACATTTTCTAACTCCATACCCATACCCCATTACCATATCACTGCCCCCCCCCCAAAAAAAGAGTGAAACGAAATAGTCAAGTAGTCAAGGAAGAAGGAAAGATCTAGGAGTGAGCACTTACAAGATCTCCACTCTGTAAGTGCAAAAAGAACTGGAACCTTGGCGAGGCTTATTGCCACTCAAATTCCAGTAAATACCAATGGGCACTGCCAATGAGAAATCAATGGAAAGCAGCTGTTGCGATAATGCAAATTGATTTGCAAATGTTATCGAACGTGGAGAGTACTAGAAAATCTGGGGAGACTTGTCACTCAGCTTCCAGGGGACACCACAGGTTGTATTCAATATCTTTGATAACCCATGTGAAAGTTCCTTATGACCCACAATAATAACTCCTGGCACAGTTCGAAAGTGCTTAACTTTAAAAAACTCAGATCTTTCAGACCATGTTTATAACGCAGTGCATAAAGGTGCTGATTCAATGCATGTATGCAAGTTAATCCACAAGAGCCCACGATCATATAATTTTTTTTTTCAGATACTCTTTTGTAGGGACCCCCACCTCAGAAAGAAAACGGGAACTTGTGCATTACTGTTAGTTGGACAATATATTTGTTTTCATTTTTAAAGAACCTCTTTTAACGGGAAGTCAATTCAAGATCACCCTATTCAAAAGATTTGTGTAACTTTTAGTTAAAGAAAAACTTATTTAGAAAAGCATTCGGACATGTGGAGGGAATTTGTTTGTAAAGTCGAACAGAATGAAGAAAGAAAGCAACCACGTGTCTGCGTGTGTTGTCTTACCTGCTGGGAGGATCACAGGGAGGGAAGAAATTAAAAATGGCGACTGTGGTTTTTGTAAGATTATTGAGCAATGACGTCAGGCCTCACGTGACT
>NC_136527.1:82932837-83156467 GCF_053919585.1 Euprymna scolopes | reverse complement strand
CTGCATTCAATTTTATGTTGATTAACCTGCATTCACTTTTATGTTGATTAACCTGCATTCAATTTTATGTTGATTAACCTGCATTACATTTTATGTTGATTAACCTGCATTCAATTTTATGTTGATTAACCTGCATTACATTTTATGTTGATTAACCTGCATTCAATTTTATGTTGATTAACCTGCATTCAATTTTATGTTAACCTGCATTCAATTTTATGTTGATTAACCTGCATTCAATTTTATGTTAACCTGCATTCAATTTTATGTTGATTAACCTGCATTCAATTTTATGTTGATTAACCTGCATTCAATTTTAAGTTGATTAACCTGCGTTCAATTTTATGTTGATTAACCTGCATTCAATTTTATGTTGATTAACCTGCATTCAATTTTATGTTGATTAACCTGTATTCAATTTTATGTTGATTAACCTGCATTCAATTTTATGTTGATTGACCTGCATTCAATTTTATGTTGATTGACCTGCATTCAATTTTATGTTGATTAACCTGCATTCAATTTTATGTTGATTAACCTGTATTCAATTTTATGTTGATTAACCTGCATTCAATTTTATGTTGATTAACCTGCATTCAATTTTATGTTGATTAACCTGCATTCAATTTTATGTTGATTAACCTGCATTCAATTTTATGTTGATTAACCTGTATTCAATTTTATGTTGATTAACCTGCATTCAATTTTATGTTGATTGACCTGCATTCAATTTTATTTTGATTAACATGCATTCAATTTTATGTTGATTAACATGCATTCAATTTTATGTTGATTAACCTGCATTCAATTTTATGTTGAATAACCTGCATTCAATTTTATGTTGATTAACCTGCATTCAATTTTATGTTGATTAACCTGCATTCAATTTTATGTTGATTAACCTGCATTCAATTTTATGTTGAATAACCTGCATTCAATTTTATGTTGATTAACCTGCATTCAATTTTATGTTGATTAACATGCATTCAATTTTATGTTGATTAACCTGCATTCAATTTTATGTTGAATAACCTGCATTCAATTTTATGTTGATTAACCTGCATTCAATTTTATGTTGATTAACCTGCATTCAATTTTCTGTTGATTAACCTGCATTCAATTTTATGTTGATTAACCTGCATTCAATTTTATGTTGATTAACCTGCATTCAATTTATGTTGATTAACCTGCATTCAATGTTATGTTGATTAACCTGCATTCAATGTATGTTGATTAACCTGAATTCAATTTTATGTTGATTAACCTGCATTCAATTTTCTGTTGATTAACCTGCATCCAATTTTATGTTGATTAACCTGCATTCAATTTTATGTTGATTAACCTGCATTCAATGTATGTTGATTAACCTGAATTCAATTTTATGTTGATTAACCTGCATTCAATTTTATGTTGATTAACCTGCATTCAATTTTATGTTGATTAACCTGCATTCAATTTTATGTTGATTAACCTGCATTCAATTTTATGTTGATTAACCTGCATTCAATTTTATGTTGAATAACCTCCATTCAATTTTATGTTGATTAACCTGCATTCAATTTTATGTTGATTAACCTGCATTCAATTTTATGTTGATTAACCTGCATTCAATTTTATGTTGATTAACATGCATTCAATTTTATGTTGATTAACCTGCATTCAATTTTATGTTGATTAACCTGCATTCAATTTTATGTTGATTAACCTGCATTCAATTTTATGTTGATTAACCTGCATTCAATTTTATGTTGATCAACCTGCATTCAATTTTATGTTGATTAACCTGCATTCAATTTTATGTTGATTAACCTGCATTCAATTTTATGTTGATTAACCTGCATCCAATTTTATGTTGATTAACCTGCATTCAATTTTATGTTGATTAACCTGCATCCAATTTTATGTTGATTAACATGCATTCAATTTTATGTTGAGTAACCTGCATTCAATTTTATGTTGATTAACCTGCATTCAATTTTATGTTGATTAACCTGCATTCAATTTTATGTTGATTAACCTGCATTCAATTTTATGTTGATTAACCTGCATCCAATTTTATGTTGATTAACCTGCATTCAATTTTATGTTGATTAACCTGCATTCAATTTTATGTTGATTAACCTGCATTCAATTTTATGTTGATTAACCTGCATTCAATTTTATGTTGATTAACCTGCATTCAATGTTATGTTGATTAACCTGCATTCAATTTTATGTTGATTAACCTGCATCCAATTTTATGTTGATTAACCTGCATTCAATTTTATGTTGATTAACCTGCATTCAATTTTATGTTGATTAACCTGCATTCAATGTATGTTGATTAACCTGCATTCAATTTTATGTTGATTAACCTGCATCCAATTTTATGTTGATTAACCTGCATTCAATTTTATGTTGATTAACCTGCATTCAATTTTATGTTGATTAACCTGCATTCAATGTATGTTGATTAACCTGCATTCAATTTTATGTTGATTAACCTGCATTCAATTTTATGTTGATTAACATGCATTCAATTTTATGTTGATTAACCTGCATTCAATTTTATGTTGATTAACCTGCATTCAATTTTATGTTGATTAACCTGCATTCAATTTTATGTTGATTAACCTGCATTCAATTTTATGTTGATTAACCTGCATTCAATTTTATGTTGATTAACCTGCATTCAATTTTCTGTTGATTAACCTGCATTCAATGTATGTTGATTAACCTGAATTCAATTTTATGTTGATTAACCTGCATTCAATTTTATGTTGATTAACCTGCATTCAATTTTATGTTGATTAACCTGCATTCAATTTTATGTTGATTAACCTGCATTCAATTTTATGTTGATTAACCTGCATTCAATTTTATGTTGATTAACCTGCATTCAATTTTATGTTGATTAACCTGCATTCAATTTTATGTTGATTAACCTGCATTCAATTTTATGTTGATTAACCTGCATTCAATTTTATGTTGATTAACCTGCATTCAATTTTATGTTGATTAACCTGCATTCAATTTTATGTTGATTAACCTGCATTCAATTTTATGTTGATTAACCTGCATTCAATTTTATGTTGATTAACCTGCATTCAATTTTATGTTGATTAACCTGCATCCAATTTTATGTTGATTAACCTGCATCCAATTTTATGTTGATTAACCTGCATTCAATTTTATGTTGATTAACCTGCATTCAATTTTATGTTGATTAACCTGCATTCAATTTTATGTTGATTAACCTGCATTCAATGTATGTTGATTAACCTGCATTCAATTTTATGTTGATTAACCTGCATTCAATTTTATGTTGATTAACATGCATTCAATTTTATGTTGATTAACCTGCATTCAATTTTATGTTGATTAACCTGCATTCAATTTTATGTTGATTAACCTGCATTCAATTTTCTGTTGATTAACCTGCATTCAATTTTATGTTGATTAACCTGCATTCAATTTTATGTTGATTAACCTGCATTCAATTTTGTGTTGATTAACCTGCATTCAATTGTATGTTGATTAACCTGAATTCAATTTTATGTTGATTAACCTGCATTCAATTTTATGTTGATTAACCTGCATTCAATTTTATGTTGATTAACCTGCATTCAATTTTATGTTGATTAACCTGCATTCAATTTTATGTTGATTAACCTGCATTCAATTTTATGTTGAATAACCTGCATTCAATTTTATGTTGATTAACCTGCATTCAATTTTATGTTGATTAACCTGCATTCAATTTTATGTTGATTAACCTGCATTCAATTTTATGTTGATTAACATGCATTCAATTTTATGTTGATTAACCTGCATTCAATTTTATGTTGATTAACCTGCATTCAATTTTATGTTGATTAACCTGCATTCAATTTTATGTTGATTAACCTGCATTCAATTTTATGTTGATTAACCTGCATTCAATTTTATGTTGATTAACCTGCATTCAATTTTATGTTGATTAACCTGCATTCAATTTTATGTTGATTAACCTGCATTCAATTTTATGTTGATTAACCTGCATTCAATTTTATGTTGATTAACCTGCATTCAATTTTATGTTGATTAACCTGCATTCAATTTTATGTTGATTAACCTACATTCAATTTTCTGTTGATTAACCTGCATTCAATTTTATGTTGATTAACCTGCATCCAATTTTATGTTGATTAACCTGCATTCAATGTATGTTGATTAACCTGCATTCAATTTTATGTTGATTAACCTGCATCCAATTTTATGTTGATTAACCTACATTCAATTTTATGTTGATTAACCTGCATTCAATTTTATGTTGATTAACCTGCATTCAATTTTATGTTGATTAACCTGCATTCAATTTTATGTTGATTAACCTGCATTCAATGTATGTTGATTAACCTGCATTCAATTTTATGTTGATTAACCTGCATTCAATGTATGTTGATTAACCTGCATTCAATTTTATGTTGATTAACCTGCATCCAATTTTATGTTGATTAACCTGCATTCAATTTTATGTTGATTAACCTGCATTCAATTTTATGTTGATTAACCTGCATTCAATTTTATGTTGATTAACCTGCATTCAATGTATGTTGATTAACCTGCATTCAATTTTATGTTGATTAACCTGCATTCAATTTTATGTTGATTAACCTGCATTCAATTTTATGTTGATTAACCTGCATTCAATTTTATGTTGATTAACCTGCATTCAATTTTATGTTGATTAACCTGCATTCAATTTTATGTTGATTAACCTGCATTCAATTTTATGTTGATTAACATGCATTCAATTTTATGTTGATTAACATGCATTCAATTTTATGTTGATTAACCTGCATTCAATTTTTTGTTGATTAACATGCATTCAATTTTATGTTGATTAACCTGCATTCAATTTTATGTTGATTAACCTGCATTCAATTTTATGTTGATTAACCTGCATTCAATTTTATGTTGATTAACCTGCATTCAATTTTATGTTGATTAACCTGCATTCAATTTTATGTTGATTAACCTGCATTCAATTTTATGTTGATTTACCTGCATTCAATTTTAAGTTGATTAACCTGCATTCAATTTTATGTTGATTAACCTGCATTCAATGTATGTTGATTAACCTGAATTCAATTTTATGTTGATTAACCTGCATTCAATTTTATGTTGATTAACCTGCATTCAATTTTATGTTGATTAACCTGCATTCAATTTTATGTTGATTAACCTGCATTCAATTTTATGTTGATTAACCTGCATTCAATTTTATGTTGATTTACCTGCATTCAATTTTAAGTTGATTAACCTGCATTCAATTTTATGTTGATTAACCTGCATTCAATTTTATGTTAACCTGCATTCAATTTTATGTTGATTAACCTGCATTCAATTTTATGTTGATTAACCTGCATTCAATTTTATGTTGATTAACCTGCATTCAATTTTATGTTGATTAACCTGCATTCAATTTTATGTTGATTAACCTGCATTCAATTTTATGTTGATTAACCTGCATTCAATGTATGTTGATTAACCTGCATTCAATTTTATGTTGATTAACCTGCATTCAATTTTATGTTGATTAACCTGCATTCAATTTTATGTTGATTAACCTGCATTCAATGTATGTTGATTAACCTGCATTCAATTTTATGTTGATTAACCTGCATTCAATTTTATGTTGATTAACCTGCATTCAATTTTATGTTGATTAACCTGCATTCAATGTATGTTGATTAACCTGCATTCAATTTTATGTTGATTAACCTGCATTCAATTTTATGTTGATTAACCTGCATTCAATTTTATGTTGATTAACCTGCATTCAATGTATGTTGATTAACCTGCATTCAATTTTATGTTGATTAACCTGCATTCAATTTTATGTTGATTAACCTGCATTCAATTTTATGTTGATTAACCTGCATTCAATGTATGTTGATTAACCTGCATTCAATTTTATGTTGATTAACCTGCATTCAATTTTATGTTGATTAACCTGCATTCAATTTTATGTTGATTAACCTGCATTCAATGTATGTTGATTAACCTGCATTCAATTTTATGTTGATTAACCTGCATTCAATTTTATGTTGATTAACCTGCATTCAATTTTATGTTGATTAACCTGCATTCAATGTATGTTGATTAACCTGCATTCAATTTTATGTTGATTAACCTGCATTCAATTTTATGTTGATTAACCTGCATTCAATTTTATGTTGATTAACCTGCATTCAATGTATGTTGATTAACCTGCATTCAATTTTATGTTGATTAACCTGCATTCAATTTTATGTTGATTAACCTGCATTCAATTTTATGTTGATTAACCTGCATTCAATGTATGTTGATTAACCTGCATTCAATTTTATGTTGATTAACCTGCATTCAATTTTATGTTGATTAACCTGCATTCAATTTTATGTTGATTAACCTGCATTCAATGTATGTTGATTAACCTGCATTCAATTTTATGTTGATTAACCTGCATTCAATTTTATGTTGATTAACCTGCATTCAATTTTATGTTGATTAACCTGCATTCAATTTTATGTTGATTAACCTGCATTCAATGTATGTTGATTAACCTGCATTCAATTTTATGTTGATTAACCTGCATTCAATTTTATGTTGATTAACCTGCATTCAATTTTATGTTGATTAACCTGCATTCAATGTATGTTGATTAACCTGCATTCAATTTTATGTTGATTAACCTGCATTCAATTTTATGTTGATTAACCTGCATTCAATTTTATGTTGATTAACCTGCATTCAATGTATGTTGATTAACCTGCATTCAATTTTATGTTGATTAACCTGCATTCAATTTTATGTTGATTAACCTGCATTCAATTTTATGTTGATTAACCTGCATTCAATGTATGTTGATTAACCTGCATTCAATTTTATGTTGATTAACCTGCATTCAATTTTATGTTGATTAACCTGCATTCAATTTTATGTTGATTAACCTGCATTCAATGTATGTTGATTAACCTGCATTCAATTTTATGTTGATTAACCTGCATTCAATTTTATGTTGATTAACCTGCATTCAATGTATGTTGATTAACCTGAATTCAATTTTATGTTGATTAACCTGCATTCAATTTTATGTTGATTAACCTGCATTCAATGTATGTTGATTAACCTGCATTCAATTTTATGTTGATTAACCTGCATTCAATTTTATGTTGATTAACCTGCATTCAATGTATGTTGATTAACCTGCATTCAATTTTATGTTGATTAACCTGCATTCAATTTTATGTTGATTAACCTGCATTCAATTTTATGTTGATTAACCTGCATTCAATGTATGTTGATTAACCTGAATTCAATTTTATGTTGATTAACCTGCATTCAATTTTATGTTGATTAACCTGCATTCAATGTATGTTGATTAACCTGCATTCAATTTTATGTTGATTAACCTGCATTCAATTTTATGTTGATTAACCTGCATTCAATTTTATGTTGATTAACCTGCATTCAATTTTATGTTGATTAACCTGCATTCAATTTTATGTTGATTAACCTGCATTCAATTTTATGTTAACCTGCATTCAATTTTATGTTGATTAACCTGCATTCAATTTTATGTTGATTAACCTGCATTCAATTTTATGTTGATTAACCTGCATTCAATGTATGTTGATTAACCTGCATTCAATTTTATGTTGATTAACCTGCATTCAATGTATGTTGATTAACCTGAATTCAATTTTATGTTGATTAACCTGCATTCAATTTTATGTTGATTAACCTGCATTCAATTTTATGTTGATTAACCTGCATTCAATTTTATGTTGATTAACCTGCATTCAATGTATGTTGATTAACCTGAATTCAATTTTATGTTGATTAACCTGCATTCAATTTTATGTTGATTAACCTGCATTCAATTTTATGTTGATTAACCTGCATTCAATTTTATGTTGATTAACCTGCATTCAATTTTATGTTGATTTACCTGCATTCAATGTATGTTGATTAACCTGAATTCAATTTTATGTTGATTAACCTGCATTCAATTTTATGTTGATTAACCTGCATTCAATGTATGTTGATTAACCTGCATCCAATTTTATGTTGATTAACCTGCATTCAATTTTATGTTGATTAACCTGCATTCAATGTATGTTGATTAACCTGCATCCAATTTTATGTTGATTAACCTGCATTCAATTTTATGTTGATTAACCTGCATTCAATGTATGTTGATTAACCTGCATTCAATTTTATGTTGATTAACCTGCATTCAATTTTATGTTGATTAACCTGCATTCAATTTTATGTTGATTAACCTGCATTCAATGTATGTTGATTAACCTGAATTCAATTTTATGTTGATTAACCTGCATTCAATTTTATGTTGATTAACCTGCATTCAATGTATGTTGATTAACCTGCATTCAATTTTATGTTGATTAACCTGCATTCAATTTTATGTTGATTAACCTGCATTCAATTTTATGTTGATTAACCTGCATTCAATTTTATGTTGATTAACCTGCATTCAATTTTATGTTGATTAACCTGCATTCAATTTTATGTTAACCTGCATTCAATTTTATGTTGATTAACCTGCATTCAATTTTATGTTGATTAACCTGCATTCAATTTTATGTTGATTAACCTGCATTCAATGTATGTTGATTAACCTGCATTCAATTTTATGTTGATTAACCTGCATTCAATGTATGTTGATTAACCTGAATTCAATTTTATGTTGATTAACCTGCATTCAATTTTATGTTGATTAACCTGCATTCAATTTTATGTTGATTAACCTGCATTCAATTTTATGTTGATTAACCTGCATTCAATTTTATGTTGATTAACCTGCATTCAATGTATGTTGATTAACCTGAATTCAATTTTATGTTGATTAACCTGCATTCAATTTTATGTTGATTAACCTGCATTCAATGTATGTTGATTAACCTGCATCCAATTTTATGTTGATTAACCTGCATTCAATTTTATGTTGATTAACCTGCATTCAATGTATGTTGATTAACCTGCATTCAATTTTATGTTGATTAACCTGCATTCAATTTTATGTTGATTAACCTGCATTCAATTTTATGTTGATTAACCTGCATTCAATGTATGTTGATTAACCTGCATTCAATTTTATGTTGATTAACCTGCATTCAATTTTATGTTGATTAACCTGCATTCAATTTTATGTTGATTAACCTGCATTCAATGTATGTTGATTAACCTGAATTCAATTTTATGTTGATTAACCTGCATTCAATTTTGTTGATTAACCTGCATTCAATTTTATGTTGATTAACCTGCATTCAATTTTATGTTGATTAACCTGCATTCAATGTATGTTGATTAACCTGCATTCAATTTTATGTTGATTAACCTGCATTCAATTTTATGTTGATTAACCTGCATTCAATTTTATGTTGATTAACCTGCATTCAATTTTATGTTGATTAACCTGCATTCAATTTTATGTTGATTAACCTGCATTCAATTTTATGTTGATTAACCTGCATTCAATGTATGTTGATTAACCTGCATTCAATTTTATGTTGATTAACCTGCATTCAATTTTATGTTGATTAACCTGCATTCAATGTATGTTGATTAACCTGAATTCAATTTTATGTTGATTAACCTGCATTCAATTTTATGTTGATTAACCTGCATTCAATGTATGTTGATTAACCTGCATTCAATTTTATGTTGATTAACCTGCATTCAATTTTATGTTGATTAACCTGCATTCAATTTTATGTTGATTAACCTGCATTCAATTTTATGTTGATTAACCTGCATTCAATTTTATGTTGATTAACCTGCATTCAATGTATGTTGATTAACCTGCATTCAATTTTATGTTGATTAACCTGCATTCAATTTTATGTTGATTAACCTGCATTCAATTTTATGTTGATTAACCTGCATTCAATTTTATGTTGATTAACCTGCATTCAATGTATGTTGATTAACCTGCATTCAATTTTATGTTGATTAACCTGCATTCAATGTATGTTGATTAACCTGCATTCAATTTTATGTTGATTAACCTGCATTCAATTTTATGTTGATTAACCTGCATTCAATTTTATGTTGATTAACCTGCATTCAATTTTATGTTGATTAACCTGCATTCAATTTTATGTTGATTAACCTGCATTCAATTTTATGTTGATTAACCTGCATTCAATGTATGTTGATTAACCTGCATTCAATGTATGTTGATTAACCTGCATTCAATTTTATGTTGATTAACCTGCATTCAATTTTATGTTGATTAACCTGCATTCAATGTATGTTGATTAACCTGCATTCAATTTTATGTTGATTAACCTGCATTCAATTTTATGTTGATTAACCTGCATTCAATTTTATGTTGATTAACCTGCATTCAATGTATGTTGATTAACCTGAATTCAATTTTATGTTGATTAACCTGCATTCAATTTTATGTTGATTAACCTGCATTCAATTTTATGTTGATTAACCTGCATTCAATGTATGTTGATTAACCTGCATTCAATTTTATGTTGATTAACCTGCATTCAATTTTATGTTGATTAACCTGCATTCAATTTTATGTTGATTAACCTGCATTCAATGTATGTTGATTAACCTGAATTCAATTTTATGTTGATTAACCTGCATTCAATTTTATGTTGATTAACCTGCATTCAATGTATGTTGATTAACCTGCATTCAATTTTATGTTGATTAACCTGCATTCAATTTTATGTTGATTAACCTGCATTCAATTTTATGTTGATTAACCTGCATTCAATTTTATGTTGATTAACCTGTATTCAATTTTATGTTGATTAACCTGCATTCAATTTTATGTTGATTAACCTGCATTCAATTTTATGTTGATTAACCTGAATTCAATTTTATGTTGATTAACCTGTATTCAATTTTATGTTGATTAACCTGCATTCAATGTATGTTGATTAACCTGCATTCAATTTTATGTTGATTAACCTGCATTCAATTTTATGTTGATTAACCTGCATTCAATTTTATGTTGATTAACCTGCATTCAATTTTATGTTGATTAACCTGCATTCAATTTTATGTTGATTAACCTGCATTCAATTTTATGTTGATTAACCTGCATTCAATTTTATGTTGATTAACCTGCATTCAATTTTATGTTGATTTACCTGCATTCAATTTTAAGTTGATTAACCTGCATTCAATGTATGTTGATTAACCTGCATTCAATTTTATGTTGATTAACCTGCATTCAATTTTATGTTGATTAACCTGCATTCAATTTTATGTTGATTAACCTGCATTCAATTTTATGTTGATTAACCTGCATTCAATTTTAAGTTGATTAACCTGCATTCAATTTTATGTTGATTAACCTGCATTCAATTTTAAGTTGATTAACCTGCATTGAATTTTATGTTGATTAACCTGCATTCAATTTTATGTTGATTAACCTGCATTCAATTTTAAGTTGATTAACCTGCATTCAATTTTATGTTGATTAACCTGCATTCAATTTTATGTTGATTAACCTGCATTCAATTTTAAGTTGATTAACCTGCATTCAATTTTATGTTGATTAACCTGCATTCAATTTTATGTTGATTAACCTGCATTCAATTTTATGTTGATTAACCTGCATTCAATTTTATGTTGATTAACCTGCATTCAATTTTATGTTGATTAACCTGCATTCAATGTATGTTGATTAACCTGCATTCAATTTTATGTTGATTAACCTGCATTCAATTTTATGTTGATTAACCTGCATTCAATTTTATGTTGATTAACCTGCATTCAATTTTATGTTGATTAACCTGCATTCAATTTTATGTTGATTAACCTGCATTCAATTTTATGTTGATTAACCTGCATTCAATTTTATGTTGATTAACCTGCATTCAATGTATGTTGATTAACCTGCATTCAATTTTATGTTGATTAACCTGCATTCAATTTTATGTTGATTAACCTGCATTCAATTTTATGTTGATTAACCTGAATTCAATTTTATGTTGATTAACCTGTATTCAATTTTATGTTGATTAACCTGCATTCAATGTATGTTGATTAACCTGTATTCAATTTTATGTTGATTAACCTGTATTCAATTTTATGTTGATTAACCTGCATTCAATTTTATGTTGATTAACCTGCATTCAATTTTATGTTGATTAACCTGAATTCAATTTTATGTTGATTAACCTGTATTCAATTTTATGTTGATTAACCTGAATTCAATTTTATGTTGATTAACCTGCATTCAATTTTATGTTGATTAACCTGTATTCAATTTTATGTTGATTAACCTGTATTCAATTTTATGTTGATTAACCTGCATTCAATTTTAAGTTGATTAACCTGCATTCAATTTTATGTTGATTAACCTGCATTCAATTTTATGTTGATTAACCTGTATTCAATTTTATGTTTATTAACCTGTATTCAATTTTATGTTGATTAACTTGCATTCAATTTTATGTTGATTAACCTGTATTCAATTTTATGTTGATTAACCTGCATTCACTTTTATGTTGATTAACTTGCATTCAATGTATGTTGATTAACCTGAATTCAATTTTATGTTGATTAACCTGCATTCAATTTTATGTTGATTAACCTGCATTCAATGTATGTTGATTAACCTGCATTCAATTTTATGTTGATTAACCTGCATTCAATTTTATGTTGATTAACCTGCATTCAATTTTATGTTGATTAACCTGCATTCAATTTTATGTTGATTAACCTGCATTCAATTTTATGTTGATTAACCTGCATTCAATTTTATGTTGATTAACCTGCATTCAATTTTATGTTGATTAACCTGCATTCAATTTTATGTTGATTAACCTGCATTCAATTTTATGTTGATTAACCTGAATTCAATTTTATGTTGATTAACCTGTATTCAATTTTATGTTGATTAACCTGAATTCAATTTTATGTTGATTAACCTGCATTCAATTTTATGTTGATTAACCTGCATTCAATTTTATGTTGATTAACCTGCATTCAATTTTATGTTGATTAACCTGCATTCAATGTATGTTGATTAACCTGCATTCAATTTTATGTTGATTAACCTGCATTCAATTTTATGTTGATTAACCTGCATTCAATTTTATGTTGATTAACCTGCATTCAATTTTATGTTGATTAACCTGCATTCAATTTTATGTTGATTAACCTGCATTCAATTTTATGTTGATTAACCTGCATTCAATTTTATGTTGATTAACCTGCATTCAATTTTATGTTGATTAACCTGCATCCAATTTTATGTTGATTAACCTGCATTCAATTTTATGTTGATTAACCTGCATTCAATTTTATGTTGATTAACCTGCATTCAATTTTATGTTGATTAACCTGCATTCAAGTTTATGTTGAATAACCTGCATTCAATTTTATGTTGATTAACCTGCATTCAATTTTATGTTGATTAACCTGCATTCAATTTAATGTTGATTAACCTGCATTCAATTTTATGTTGATTAACCTGCATTCAATTTTATGTTAACCTGCATTCAATTTTATGTTGCTTAACCTGCATTCAATTTTATGTTGATTAACCTGCATTCAATGTATGTTGATTAAGCTGCATTCAATTTTATGTTGATTAACCTGCATTCAATTTTATGTTGATTAACCTGCATTCAATTTTATGTTGATTAACATGCATTCAATTTTATGTTGATTAACCTGCATTCAATTTTATGTTGATTAACCTGCATTCAATTTTATGTTGATTAACCTGCATTCAATTTTATGTTGATTAACCTGCATTCAATTTTATGTTGATTAACCTGCATTCAATTTTATGTTGATTAACCTGCATTCAATTTTATGTTGATTAACCTGCATTCAATTTTATGTTGATTAACCTGCATTCAATTTTATGTTGATTAACCTGCATTCAATTTTATGTTGATTAACCTGCATTCAATTTTATGTTGATTAACCTGCATTCAATTTTATGTTGATTAACCTGCATTCAATTTTATGTTGATTAACCTGCATTCAATTTTATGTTGATTAACCTGCATTCACTTTTAAGTTGATTGACCTGTATTCAATTTTATGTTGATTAACCTGCATTCAATTTTATGTTGATTAACCTGCATTCAATGTATGTTGATTAACCTGCATTCAATTTTATGTTGATTAACCTGCATTCAATTTTATGTTGATTAACCTGCATTCAATTTTATGTTGATTAACCTGCATTCAATGTATGTTGATTAACCTGCATTCAATTTTATGTTGATTAACCTGCATTCAATTTTATGTTGATTAACCTGCATTCAATTTTATGTTGATTAACCTGCATTCAATTTTATGTTGATTAACCTGCATTCAATTTTATGTTGATTAACCTGCATTCAATTTTATGTTGATTAACCTGCATTCAATTTTATGTTGATTAACCTGCATTCAATTTTATGTTGCTTAACCTGCATCCAATTTTATGTTGATTAACCTGCATTCAATTTTATGTTGATTAACCTGCATTCAATTTTATGTTGATTAACCTGCATTCAATTTTATGTTGATTAACCTGCATTCAATTTTATGTTGATTAACCTGCATTCAATTTTATGTTGATTAACCTGCATTCAATTTTATGTTGATTAACATGCATTCAATTTTATGTTGATTAACCTGCATTCAATTTTATGTTGATTAACCTGCATCCAATTTTAAGTTGATTAACCTGCATTCAATTTTATGTTGATTAACCTGCATTCAATTTTATGTTGATTAACCTGCATTCAATTTTATGTTGATTAACCTGAATTCAATTTTATGTTGATTAACATGCATTCAATTTTATGTTGAGTAACCTGCATTCAATTTTATGTTGATTAACCTGCATTCAATTTTATGTTGATTAACCTGCATTCAATTTTATGTTGATTTACCTGCATTCAATTTTAAGTTGATTAACCTGCATTCAATTTTATGTTGATTAACCTGCATTCAATTTTATGTTGATTAACCATGCATTCAATTTTATGTTGATTAACCTGCATTCAATTTTATGTTGATTAACCTGCATTCAATTTTATGTTGATTAACCTGCATTCAATTTGATGTTTATTAACCTGCATTCAATTTTATGTTGATTAACCTGCATTCAATTTTATGTTGATTAACCTGCATTCAATTTTATGTTGATTAACCTGCATTCAATTTTATGTTGATTAACCATGCATTCAATTTTATGTTGATTAACCTGCATTCAATTTTATGTTGATTAACCTGCATTCAATTTGATGTTGATTAACCTGCATTCAATTTTATGTTGATTAACCTGCATTCAATTTTATGTTGATTAACCTGCATTCAATTTGATGTTGATTAACCTGCATTCAATTTTATGTTGATTAACCATGCATTCAATTTTATGTTGATTAACCTGCATTCAATTTTATGTTGATTAACCTGCATTCAATTTTATGTTGATTAACCTGCATTCAATTTGATGTTGATTAACCTGCATTCAATTTTATGTTGATTAACCTGCATTCAATTTTATGTTGATTAACCTGCATTCAATTTTATGTTGATTAACCTGCATTCAATTTTATGTTGATTAACCATGCATTCAATTTTATGTTGATTAACCTGCATTCAATTTTATGTTGATTAACCTGCATTCAATTTGATGTTGATTAACCTGCATTCAATTTTATGTTGATTAACCTGAATTCAATTTTATGTTGATTAACCTGCATTCAATTTGATGTTGATTAACCTGCATTCAATTTTATGTTGATTAACCTGCATTCAATTTTATGTTGATTAACCTGCATTCAATTTTATGTTGATTAACCTGCATTCAATTTTATGTTGATTAACCTGCATTCAATTTTATGTTGATTAACCTGCATTCAATTTTATGTTGATTAACCTGCATTCAATTTTATGTTGATTAACCTGCATTCAATTTTATGTTGATTAACCTGCATTCAATTTTATGTTGATTAACCTGCATTCAATTTTATGTTGATTAACCTGCATTCAATTTGATGTTGATTAACCTGCATTCAATTTGATGTTGATTAACCTGCATTCAATTTTATGTTGATTAACCTGCATTCAATTTTATGTTGATTAACCTGCATTCAATTTTATGTTGATTAACCTGCATTCAATTTTATGTTGATTAACCATGCATTCAATTTTATGTTGATTAACCTGCATTCAATTTTATGTTGATTAACCTGCATTCAATTTGATGTTGATTAACCTGCATTCAATTTTATGTTGATTAACCTGCATTCAATTTTATGTTGATTAACCTGCATTCAATTTTATGTTGATTAACCTGCATTCAATTTTATGTTGATTAACCTGCATTCAATTTTAAGTTGATTAACCTGCATTCAATTTTATGTTGATTAACCTGCATTCAATTTTATGTTGATTAACCTGCATTCAATTTTATGTTGATTAACCTGCATTCAATTTTATGTTGATTAACCTGCATTCAATTTTATGTTGATTAACCTACATTCAATTTTATGTTGATTAACCTGCATTCAATTTTATGTTGATTAACCTGCATTCAATTTTATGTTGATTAACCTGCATTCAATTTTATGTTGATTAACCTGCATTCAATTTTATGTTGATTAACCTGCATTCAATTTTATGTTGATTAACCTGCATTCAATTTTAAGTTGATTAACCTGCATTCAATTTTATGTTGATTAACCTGCATTCAATTTTATGTTGATTAACCTGCATTCAATTTTATGTTGATTAACCTGCATTCAATTTTATGTTGATTAACCTACATTCAATTTTATGTTGATTAACCTGCATTCAATTTTATGTTGATTAACCTGCATTCAATTTTATGTTGATTAACCTGCATTCAATTTTATGTTGATTAACCTGCATTCAATTTTATGTTGATTAACCTGCATTCAATTTTATGTTGATTAACCTGCATTCAATTTTAAGTTGATTAACCTGCATTCAATTTTATGTTGATTAACCTGCATTCAATTTTATGTTGATTAACCTGCATTCAATTTTATGTTGATTAACCTGCATTCAATTTTAAGTTGATTAACCTGCATTCAATTTTATGTTGATTAACCTGCATTCAATTTTATGGTGATTAACCTGCATTCAAATTTATGTTGATTAACCTGCATTCAATTTTATGTTGATTAACCTGCATTCAATTTTATGTTGATTAACCTGCATTCAATTTTATGTTGATTAACCTGCATTCACTTTTAAGTTGATTAACCTGCATTCAATTTTATGTTGATTAACCTGCATTCAATTTTATGTTGATTAACCTGCATTCAATTTTATGTTGATTAACCTGCATTCAATTTTATGTTGATTAACCTGCATTCAATTTTATGTTGCTTAACCTGCATCCAATTTTATGTTGATTAACCTGCATTCAATTTTATGTTGATTAACCTGCATTCAATTTTATGTTGATTAACCTGCATTCAATTTTATGTTGATTAACCTGCATTCAAGTTTATGTTGAATAACCTGCATTCAATTTTATGTTGATTAACCTGCATTCAATTTTATGTTGATTAACCTGCATTCAATTTAATGTTGATTAACCTGCATTCAATTTAATGTTGATTAACCTGCATTCAATTTTATGTTGATTAACCTGCATTCAATTTTATGTTAACCTGCATTCAATTTTATGTTGCTTAACCTGCATTCAATTTTATGTTGATTAACCTGCATTCAATGTATGTTGATTAACCTGCATTCAATTTTATGTTGATTAACCTGCATTCAATTTTATGTTGATTAACCTGCATTCAATTTTATGTTGATTAACATGCATTCAATTTTATGTTGATTAACCTGCATTCAATTTTATGTTGATTAACCTGCATTCAATTTTATGTTGATTAACCTGCATTCAATTTTATGTTGATTAACCTGCATTCAATGTATGTTGATTAACCTGCATTCAATTTTATGTTGATTAACCTGCATTCAATTTTATGTTGATTAACCTGCATTCAATTTTATGTTGATTAACCTGCATTCAATTTTATGTTGATTAACCTGCATTCAATTTTATGTTGATTAACCTGCATTCAATTTTATGTTGATTAACCTGCATTCAATTTTATGTTGATTAACCTGCATTCAATTTTATGTTGCTTAACCTGCATCCAATTTTATGTTGATTAACCTGCATTCAATTTTATGTTGATTAACCTGCATTCAATTTTATGTTGATTAACCTGCATTCAATTTTATGTTGATTAACCTGCATTCAATTTTATGTTGATTAACCTGCATTCAATTTTATGTTGATTAACCTGCATTCAATTTTATGTTGATTAACATGCATTCAATTTTATGTTGATTAACCTGCATTCAATTTTATGTTGATTAACCTGCATCCAATTTTAAGTTGATTAACCTGCATTCAATTTTATGTTGATTAACCTGCATTCAATTTTATGTTGATTAACCTGCATTCAATTTTATGTTGATTAACCTGAATTCAATTTTATGTTGATTAACATGCATTCAATTTTATGTTGAGTAACCTGCATTCAATTTTATGTTGATTAACCTGCATTCAATTTTATGTTGATTAACCTGCATTCAATTTTATGTTGATTTACCTGCATTCAATTTTAAGTTGATTAACCTGCATTCAATTTTATGTTGATTAACCTGCATTCAATTTTATGTTGATTAACCATGCATTCAATTTTATGTTGATTAACCTGCATTCAATTTTATGTTGATTAACCTGCATTCAATTTTATGTTGATTAACCTGCATTCAATTTTATGTTGATTAACCTGCATTCAATTTTATGTTGATTAACCTGCATTCAATTTTATGTTGATTAACCTGCATTCAATTTTATGTTGATTAACCTGCATTCAATTTTATGTTGATTAACCTGCATTCAATTTGATGTTGATTAACCTGCATTCAATTTTATGTTGATTAACCTGCATTCAATTTTATGTTGATTAACCTGCATTCAATTTTATGTTGATTAACCTGCATTCAATTTTATGTTGATTAACCTGCATTCAATTTGATGTTGATTAACCTGCATTCAATTTGATGTTGATTAACCTGCATTCAATTTTATGTTGATTAACCTGCATTCAATTTTATGTTGATTAACCTGCATTCAATTTTATGTTGATTAACCTGCATTCAATTTTATGTTGATTAACCATGCATTCAATTTTATGTTGATTAACCTGCATTCAATTTTATGTTGATTAACCTGCATTCAATTTGATGTTGATTAACCTGCATTCAATTTTATGTTGATTAACCTGCATTCAATTTTATGTTGATTAACCTGCATTCAATTTTATGTTGATTAACCTGCATTCAATTTTATGTTGATTAACCTGCATTCAATTTTAAGTTGATTAACCTGCATTCAATTTTATGTTGATTAACCTGCATTCAATTTTATGTTGATTAACCTGCATTCAATTTTATGTTGATTAACCTGCATTCAATTTTATGTTGATTAACCTGCATTCAATTTTATGTTGATTAACCTACATTCAATTTTATGTTGATTAACCTGCATTCAATTTTATGTTGATTAACCTGCATTCAATTTTATGTTGATTAACCTGCATTCAATTTTATGTTGATTAACCTGCATTCAATTTTATGTTGATTAACCTGCATTCAATTTTATGTTGATTAACCTGCATTCAATTTTAAGTTGATTAACCTGCATTCAATTTTATGTTGATTAACCTGCATTCAATTTTATGTTGATTAACCTGCATTCAATTTTATGTTGATTAACCTGCATTCAATTTTATGTTGATTAACCTACATTCAATTTTATGTTGATTAACCTGCATTCAATTTTATGTTGATTAACCTGCATTTAATTTTATGTTGATTAACCTGCATTCAATTTTATGTTGATTAACCTGCATTCAATTTTATGTTGATTAACCTGCATTCAATTTTATGTTGATTAACCTGCATTCAATTTTAAGTTGATTAACCTGCATTCAATTTTATGTTGATTAACCTGCATTCAATTTTATGTTGATTAACCTGCATTCAATTTTATGTTGATTAACCTGCATTCAATTTTAAGTTGATTAACCTGCATTCAATTTTATGTTGATTAACCTGCATTCAATTTTATGGTGATTAACCTGCATTCAAATTTATGTTGATTAACCTGCATTCAATTTTATGTTGATTAACCTGCATTCAATTTTATGTTGATTAACCTGCATTCAATTTTATGTTGATTAACCTGCATTCACTTTTAAGTTGATTAACCTGCATTCAATTTTATGTTGATTAACCTGCATTCAATTTTATGTTGATTAACCTGCATTCAATTTTATGTTGATTAACCTGCATTCAATTTTATGTTGATTAACCTGCATTCAATTTTATGTTGATTAACCTGCATTCAATTTTATGTTGATTAACCTGCATTCAATTTTATGTTGATTAACCTGCATTCAATTTTAAGTTGATTAACCTGCATTCAATTTTATGTTGATTAACCTGCATTCAATTTTATGTTGATTAACCTGCATTCAATTTTATGTTGATTAACCTGCATTCAATTTTATGTTGATTAACCTGCATTCAATTTTATGTTGATTAACATGCATTCAATTTTATGTTGATTAACCTGCATTCAATTTTATGTTGATTAACCTGCATCCAATTTTAAGTTGATTAACCTGCATTCAATTTTATGTTGATTAACCTGCATTCAATTTTATGTTGATTAACCTGCATTCAATTTTATGTTGATTAACCTGAATTCAATTTTATGTTGATTAACATGCATTCAATTTTATGTTGAGTAACCTGCATTCAATTTTATGTTGATTAACCTGCATTCAATTTTATGTTGATTAACCTGCATTCAATTTTATGTTGATTTACCTGCATTCAATTTTAAGTTGATTAACCTGCATTCAATTTTATGTTGATTAACCTGCATTCAATTTTATGTTGATTAACCATGCATTCAATTTTATGTTGATTAACCTGCATTCAATTTTATGTTGATTAACCTGCATTCAATTTTATGTTGATTAACCTGCATTCAATTTGATGTTGATTAACCTGCATTCAATTTTATGTTGATTAACCTGCATTCAATTTTATGTTGATTAACCTGCATTCAATTTTATGTTGATTAACCTGCATTCAATTTTATGTTGATTAACCATGCATTCAATTTTATGTTGATTAACCTGCATTCAATTTTATGTTGATTAACCTGCATTCAATTTGATGTTGATTAACCTGCATTCAATTTTATGTTGATTAACCTGCATTCAATTTTATGTTGATTAACCTGCATTCAATTTGATGTTGATTAACCTGCATTCAATTTTATGTTGATTAACCATGCATTCAATTTTATGTTGATTAACCTGCATTCAATTTTATGTTGATTAACCTGCATTCAATTTTATGTTGATTAACCTGCATTCAATTTGATGTTGATTAACCTGCATTCAATTTTATGTTGATTAACCTGCATTCAATTTTATGTTGATTAACCTGCATTCAATTTTATGTTGATTAACCTGCATTCAATTTTATGTTGATTAACCATGCATTCAATTTTATGTTGATTAACCTGCATTCAATTTTATGTTGATTAACCTGCATTCAATTTGATGTTGATTAACCTGCATTCAATTTTATGTTGATTAACCTGAATTCAATTTTATGTTGATTAACCTGCATTCAATTTGATGTTGATTAACCTGCATTCAATTTTATGTTGATTAACCTGCATTCAATTTTATGTTGATTAACCTGCATTCAATTTTATGTTGATTAACCTGCATTCAATTTTATGTTGATTAACCTGCATTCAATTTTATGTTGATTAACCTGCATTCAATTTTATGTTGATTAACCTGCATTCAATTTGATGTTGATTAACCTGCATTCAATTTTATGTTGATTAACCTGCATTCAATTTTATGTTGATTAACCTGCATTCAATTTTATGTTGATTAACCTGCATTCAATTTTATGTTGATTAACCTGCATTCAATTTGATGTTGATTAACCTGCATTCAATTTGATGTTGATTAACCTGCATTCAATTTTATGTTGATTAACCTGCATTCAATTTTATGTTGATTAACCTGCATTCAATTTTATGTTGATTAACCTGCATTCAATTTTATGTTGATTAACCATGCATTCAATTTTATGTTGATTAACCTGCATTCAATTTTATGTTGATTAACCTGCATTCAATTTGATGTTGATTAACCTGCATTCAATTTTATGTTGATTAACCTGCATTCAATTTTATGTTGATTAACCTGCATTCAATTTTATGTTGATTAACCTGCATTCAATTTTATGTTGATTAACCTGCATTCAATTTTAAGTTGATTAACCTGCATTCAATTTTATGTTGATTAACCTGCATTCAATTTTATGTTGATTAACCTGCATTCAATTTTATGTTGATTAACCTGCATTCAATTTTATGTTGATTAACCTGCATTCAATTTTATGTTGATTAACCTACATTCAATTTTATGTTGATTAACCTGCATTCAATTTTATGTTGATTAACCTGCATTCAATTTTATGTTGATTAACCTGCATTCAATTTTATGTTGATTAACCTGCATTCAATTTTATGTTGATTAACCTGCATTCAATTTTATGTTGATTAACCTGCATTCAATTTTAAGTTGATTAACCTGCATTCAATTTTATGTTGATTAACCTGCATTCAATTTTATGTTGATTAACCTGCATTCAATTTTATGTTGATTAACCTGCATTCAATTTTATGTTGATTAACCTACATTCAATTTTATGTTGATTAACCTGCATTCAATTTTATGTTGATTAACCTGCATTCAATTTTATGTTGATTAACCTGCATTCAATTTTATGTTGATTAACCTGCATTCAATTTTATGTTGATTAACCTGCATTCAATTTTAAGTTGATTAACCTGCATTCAATTTTATGTTGATTAACCTGCATTCAATTTTATGTTGATTAACCTGCATTCAATTTTATGTTGATTAACCTGCATTCAATTTTAAGTTGATTAACCTGCATTCAATTTTATGTTGATTAACCTGCATTCAATTTTATGGTGATTAACCTGCATTCAAATTTATATTGATTAACCTGCATTCAATTTTATGTTGATTAACCTGCATTCAATTTTATGTTGATTAACCTGCATTCAATTTTATGTTGATTAACCTGCATTCACTTTTAAGTTGATTAACCCGCATTCAATTTTATGTTGATTAACCTGCATTCAATTTTATGTTGATTAACCTGCATTCAATTTTATGTTGATTAACCTGCATTCAATTTTATGTTGATTAACCTGCATTCAATTTTATGTTGATTAACCTGCATTCAATTTTATGTTGATTAACCTGCATTCAATTTTATGTTGATTAACCTGCATTCAATTTTAAGTTGATTAACCTGCATTCAATTTTATGTTGATTAACCTGCATTCAATTTTATGTTGATTAACCTGCATTCAATTTTATGTTGATTAACCTGCATTCAATTTTATGTTGATTAACCTGCATTCAATTTTAAGTTGATTAACCTGCATTCAATTTTATGTTGATTAACCTGCATTCAATTTTATGTTGATTAACCTGCATTCAATTTTATGTTGATTAACCTGCATTCAATTTTATGTTGATTAACCTGCATTCAATTTTAAGTTGATTAACCTGCATTCAATTTTATGTTGATTAACCTGCATTCAATTTTATGTTGATTAACCTGCATTCACTTTTAAGTTGATTAACCTGCATTCAATTTTATGTTGATTAACCTGCATTCAATTTTATGTTGATTAACCTGCATTCAATTTTATGTTGATTAACCTGCATTCAATTTTAAGTTGATTAACCTGCATTCAATTTTATGTTGATTAACCTGCATTCAATTTTATGTTGATTAACCTGCATTCAATTTTATGTTGATTAACCTGCATTCAATTTTATGTTGATTAACCTGCATTCAATTTTATGTTGATTAACCTGCATTCAATTTTATGTTGATTAACCTGCATTCAATTTTATGTTGATTAACCTGCATTCAATTTTAAGTTGATTAACCTGCATTCAATTTTATGTTGATTAACCTGCATTCAATTTTATGTTGATTAACCTGCATTCAATTTTATGTTGATTAACCTGCATTCAATTTTATGTTGATTAACCTGCATTCAATTTTATGTTGATTAACCTGCATTCAATTTTAAGTTGATTAACCTGCATTCAATTTTATGTTGATTAACCTGCATTCAATTTTATGTTGATTAACCTGCATTCACTTTTAAGTTGATTAACCTGCATTCAATTTTATGTTGATTAACCTGCATTCAATTTTATGTTGATTAACCTGCATTCAATTTTATGTTGATTAACCTGCATTCAATTTTAAGTTGATTAACCTGCATTCAATTTTATGTTGATTAACCTGCATTCAATTTTATGTTGATTAACCTGCATTCAATTTTATGTTGATTAACCTGCATTCAATTTTATGTTGATTAACCTGCATTCAATTTTATGTTGATTAACCTGCATTCAATTTTATGTTGATTAACATGCATTCAATTTTATGTTGATTAACCTGCATTCAATTTTATGTTGATTTACCTGCATTCAATTTTATGTTGATTTACCTGCATTCAATTTTATGTTGATTAACATGCATTCAATTTATGTTGATTAACCTGCATTCAATTTTAAGTTGATTAACCTGCATTCAATTTTATGTTGATTAACCTGCATTCAATTTTATGTTGATTAACCTGCATTCAATTTTATGTTGATTAACATGCATTCAATTTTATGTTGATTAACCTGCATTCAATTTTATGTTGATTAACCTGCATTCAATTTTATGTTGATTAACCTGCATTCAATTTTATGTTGATTAACCTGCATTCAATTTTATGTTGATTAACCTGCATTCAATTTTATGTTGATTAACCTGCATTCAATTTTATGTTGATTAACATGCATTCAATTTTATGTTGATTAACCTGCATTCAATTTTATGTTGATTAACCTGCATTCAATTTTATGTTGATTAACCTGCATTCAATTTATGTTGATTAACCTGCATTCAATTTTATGTTGATTAACCTGCATTCAATTTTATGTTAACCTGCATTCAATTTTAAGTTGATTAACCTGCATTCAATTTTATGTTGATTAACCTGCATTCAATTTTATGTTGATTAACCTGCATTCAATTTTATGTTGATTAACCTGCATTCAATTTTATGTTGATTAACATGCATTCAATTTTATGTTGATTAACCTGCATTCAATTTTATGTTGATTAACCTGCATTCAATTTTATGTTGATTAACCTGCATTCAATTTTATGTTGATTAACCTGCATTCAATTTATGTTGATTAACCTGCATTCAATTTTAAGTTGATTAACCTGCATTCAATTTTATGTTGATTAACCTGCATTCAATTTTATGTTGATTAACCTGCATTCAATTTTATGTTGATTAACATGCATTCAATTTTATGTTGATTAACCTGCATTCAATTTTATGTTTATTAACCTGCATTCAATTTTATGTTGATTAACCTGCATTCAATTTTATGTTGATTAACCTGCATTCAATTTTATGTTGATTAACCTGCATTCAATTTTATGTTGATTAACCTGCATTCAATATTATGTTGATTAACATGCATTCAATTTTATGTTGATTAACCTGCATTCAATTTTATGTTGATTAACCTGCATTCAATTTTATGTTGATTAACCTGCATTCAATTTTATGTTGATTAACCTGCATTCAATTTTATGTTGATTAACCTGCATTCAATTTGATGTTGATTAACCTGCATTCAATTTTATGTTGATTAACCTGCATTCAATTTTATGTTGATTAACCTGCATTCAATTTTATGTTGATTAACCTGCATTCAATTTTATGTTGATTAACATGCATTCAATTTTATGTTGATTAACCTGCATTCAATTTTATGTTTATTAACCTGCATTCAATTTTATGTTGATTAACCTGCATTCAATTTTATGTTGATTAACCTGCATTCAATTTTATGTTGATTAACCTGCATTCAATTTTATGTTGATTAACCTGCATTCAATTTTATGTTGATTAACCTGCATTCAATTTTATGTTGATTAACCATGCATTCAATTTTATGTTGATTAACCTGCATTCAATTTTATGTTTATTAACCTGCATTCAATTTTATGTTGATTAACCTGCATTCAATTTTATGTTGATTAACCTGCATTCACTTTTATGTTGATTAACCTGCATTCACACGTCCAAGCTGTTTTTCTCCTTTTGTTTTATTTTACTTCAGTTGAAGTTCTCAGAAATCAAGGCACCCACGACCGGGGGTTAACACTTGAACTCTACATGAGATACATAGATATTCGAATGTTCCATTTAAGTTCTTTATCTCTCAAACACTGAGTTAGTAAACTATTTTTATGTTGTAGTATATCTTTCGTTTTGGTCTCCTGGTCTTACCGGATTCCAGGACAAGGATTTTTCTAGCCTGGTGGAGTATCGAGCTTCGTGCTATTATTCGAGGTAACATCACTTGGAGAAGGTGCACCATTCCTCGTAAAAGCTAATGTGGGTTAGCCATAGTAAGATCTTATTTGGGCAGTGAATACTATGTGATTTTGAATATTTGGTTGGGGTTTATTTCTATGGAAAAAGTATCCTCATGCCAGGTTGTTTCAACAAACCCGTTTACAGAGAGATCTTAGACACCTGAGGATAGTGTCTAGTAGGTATTCATGTTCTTACCAGTAGGCATTCACCTTTTTTTTAACTTCAGTAAGTTTTAAGAGATTAACAAGCTAACACTTGATTCTGTTATGATTTAAATTTATATCCGAGGACTCTTTTATGAATAGATGATGTTCCCTTTATAAATGCTATTTGTATTTCGTTGCAACTTGGGCTTCAAAGGATTGCTTCTAAGTATTTCGGAAGATTCTTTTTTATTAAGTCAGTTACTCCTATCACAACCGGTATAATGTTTATTTCTTTCAGAGACCATGTTGTTTTTAGATAATTTTTAGTTTCTCATAGTTTGTTATCTTTTTCCATTCAGCTCTATTAAGGCCAAAATCATTTGAGACAGTGACAATGATAATGAGCACAGTTTTTTAAGACTTGTTCCATATAAAAATTATCTGGTTTGATGGCCTTGTCTTTTATGTATCTGTCCGCCTGTAGGTGTTTGTCATAGAACACGGTCACTTTTCTCACCCAGTGTGAGTTCTCATATATCTCATTAAATGTAACTTTATAGAAAAAGAATATGGACACACTTCACGAGAATATAAATTCTTCCTAGCGTGAGTTTTCATATGGATCACTAAACCTGATTTTGTAAAGTAAGAATATTCACAGACTGTATCAGTTTTCTTGTTTTACTAAGTCTGACTTCTGAAATGTCTGTGGCTTTTCCCCATCATGATAAGTTCTGATATCTGGTCTCACTAAATCTGATTTTGAAGTGAAAGTATATCTACAAGCTTTTCCCTTTTTTGTTTTATTTTACTTCAGTTGAAGTTCTCAGAAATCAAGGGGCCCACTACCAGGGGCTAACACTTGAACTCTATATGAGATACATAGATATCCGAATGTTCCATTTAAGTTCGTTATTTCTCAAACATTGAGTTAATAAAGTAGTTGAGAACATAATGTTCCTCTCCCCAATTAACCATTTTCATATATTGTATTATATCTTTTATTTTGGTCTCTTGGTCTTACTGCATTCCAGGACAAGAATTTATCAAGTCTGGTGGAGTATACAGGTTCGTGCTATTACTTGAGGTAACATCACTTGGAGAAGGTGCACCATTCCTCATAAAGGCTAATGTAACTTAGCCACAGCGAGGAGATCTTATTTGGGCAGCGAATACTATGTTATTTTGAATATTTGGTCAGGGTTTACTTCTTGGAAAAGTATCCTCATGCCAGATTTTTCTGACAAACCCCTGTACAGAGAGACCTTAGAGGACAGTGTCTAGTAGGCATTCAAATGTGAGCTCTTATATGACTTATTAAATGTGATTTTCTAGAAAAAGAATATCCACACACTTCACAAGGATATGGCTTCTCCCCAGTGTGAGTTCTCATATGTCTCACTAAATCTGATTTTGCAGCGAAAGAATATTTACAAACTTGACAAGCATATGGCTTTTCTCCAGTATGTCTTCTCACATGTTCCACTAAAGTTGATTTGCGAGAAAAAGAATATCCACAAATTTCACAAGAATGTGGCTTTTCCCCTGTGTGAGTTCTCATATGCCTCCCGAAGTTTGATTTTTCAGAACAAGAATATCCACACACTTGACAAGAGTGTGGCTTTTCCCCAGTGTGAGTTCTCATATGTCTCACTAAATCTGATTTTTTAGAACAAGAATACTCACATACTTGACAAGAATGTGGCTTTTCATCAGTGTGAGTTTCTTTATGTATCGCTAACCTTGATTTTTTTAAACAAGAATATCCACACACTTGACAAGAATGTGGCTTTTCCCCAGTGTGGGTTTTCATATGCATGACTAACGTTGATTTTTGAGAAAAAGAACATCCACACACTTGACAAGAGTGTGGCTTTTCCCCAGTGTGAGTCCTCATATGGTTCACTAACGTTGATTTTTCAGAAAAAGAATATCCACACACTTGACAAGAATATGGCTTTTCTCCAGTGTGAGTTCTCATATGTTTTACTAAATGTGATTTTGCAGAACAAGAATATCCACACACTTGACAAGAGTGTATCTTTTCTGCAAAGTGAGTTGTAATATGTTTCACTAAATTTGATTTTTGAGAAAAATAATATCCACACACTTGACAAGAATGTGGCTTTTCCCCAGTGTGAGTTCTAATATGTCTCACTAAATTATATTTTGCAGAAAATGAATATCCACATACATCACAAGAATATGGCTTTTCCCCAGTATGAGTTCTCATATGTTTTGCTAACGTTGATTTTTCAGAACAAGAATATCCACACACTTGACAAGAGTGTGGCTTTTCCCCAGTGTGAGTTCTCATATGTCTCACCAAATTTGCTTTTTGAGAAAAATAATATCCACACACTTGACAAGAGTGTGGCTTTTCCCTAGTATGAGTTCTCATGTTTCACTAAATTTGATTTTTTAGAAAAACAATATCTACACACATAACAAGATTATGGCTTTCCCCAGTGTGAGTTCTATTTGTGATAAAAATTTATGAAATCGAGAATATCAACACACATTCCAAAAATTGGCTTATATGTTTTACTCAATTGTATCTGGCAACACGATTACATCCACATACACACATGCTCTTTTTTATTTCAATTATCTTATTCATTTGTTCAAGATGAGGATGCGGCACTATATAGATTACAACTATCTACCTAATGCTCCATATATTTCAAACAAATTCAGCGTTTAGAATTTATTACTTTTCTAAAAGGTATATTCAGAACGATTGATTTGTAACATACTTTTCTGATTCCTCATATTTGAACATTTTTACACACATTTTTACAGACATTTATATTACATTCATGCCGTCTGATGTTGTCCCAACTGTTTAGCAAAATTGATTAAATAGTATTGTCCAGTATAATAAATTTTCTCACAGATGTCGCTGTAGTATTCCAAATAATGTCATAACTGTTTACAGCTTCATGTTTAAAGATGATGATCCTCCATTAAAATTGAAATAGGGTTCAATCACGAACATCTGTAAAAAATAATGAAGTTCAATATATTTAGTATTTGTATTCATATATTAGTATTCTGTTTATTTTTTGTTGTCGACATTATTAGATTGAACCACAACATCTAGATTTATTTCATCTAAAAAACTTCATATGAAACACATCACAAAAATAACTTGAGTAAGTGTTGCTTAAGTTATTATCTAGTTAAAATAATACTTATTTTTTTTTTAAAATATTATTTATTGTTTTTTTATGATTTTCATCATAGTGAGAAGGGATAGATTTATATATACAATACTACAATATATATACATGTATCTTAATGTAGCAATGAAAGTAGATTGAACCCACGACACCTAGATTTATTTCATCTAAAAAACTTCATATGAAATACATTACAATAATAACCGGATATTTTCAAACTTGAAACACAGTAAGTCGATACAAGTGTTGCTTAAGTTATTATCAAGTTGAAGTAATATTTAGTTTTTTTTATGATTTTCATCATAGTGAGAAAAGATATATTTATATATACAATACTACAATATATATATACATGTATCTTAATGTAACAATGAAATTAAATTACTATATGTGCATCTGAAATGTATTTATTGCATACACGTTTTTGCTTTCTTCAAACACGTAAATATGAAAAATTATTGAAAATATTGAAACATTTTCTCAATATTTGGTTATTTTGTACCCCAAAAGATAATAATTTGGTTGAAAAACTACAATAATATTCTATATATTTCTATTTTTATTCATTCATACGTTTTTCTCATATTTATCAATCCTATTATTCCATCTACATTTGTTCGAGGGAATATAACCAATCACCTCTAATTCATCTGAACAAAAAACTTATTTGTAACTACAATCGTTTAACTTATAAGTGTGTTAATGTTTCATCTGTCTTTAAATATTGGTATGAACAAATTTTTAGTTTATTACTTGTCAAATACATTAGCCAATAATTTCAGAACATTAGAAAGACGTCTTGAAAGAATGTGGGTTTTCTCAACTCTGCTAGAAAATTACTTTGGACTGGAACGTTTACATTAGCATATGCATTGAGTATTGTTGCAACACATAGGCAACTGCAAATACCATAACTATCATCTTAGACACAAAGGTAAAAAAGAGTAGAATCTAATAAGTTCCGCCAATATGTTTAAGCTTCACTTTGCCCCACAATCTTGCATCTGTATGTTTTACAAGGAATTTCATAGCAAAAGTTTCTTAAATGTTTCTTCTTTAAATATCTGTTAAACTCTAATTGATATGAATGTCAAAACATTTTAAACAACAGGTTTGTAACTTATCACCGTGTTGAACGTTTTATCTTTAAATATCTGTTCATCCCTTATTGATATGAACGTAAAATATTTTTAATAACAGGTTTGTAATTTATCTTTATTGATAAAGAAAATATATAGTTATTTTGGAATGCTGAAACTTATAGAATTTGCATTTTCTAATCGAACGCTAAAAAGTTTCCATTTAAGATTTGTGCTGAAAAAGAAATGTGTTGTATATGCAATTCGTTTATATATAAGTAAATATTTTGAGAGAAAGAGAATGATAGACGTCATTCATGAGTTAATTGCAAAATAAAAAATATATTTGATGACTCATAAAAGGAAAACAAGCTTCTATCTTTACACCATCAACGTTCTGATCTCCATCTGGCATCAATTAAAATGAATGGCTCTCGTCTTGGGGAGGCCTCAAGTTTTGACAGGCTTCTGGGCTTGACCTTTACTCCTGATCTTAAATGGAATATGTACATCAAATCTGTTGCCAAGCATAGACACGGCACTGTCCCTCGACACTAGCGCACAAATACATGTGTTTGGTGACTTTAATGTCCACCACAAAAACTGGCTTGGATTCTCTACTCACACAGATGCAGCGGGCAGCACAACCCATAGCTTCGCTATATCTCACTCCCTATCACAAATTGTTACGTTTCCAACCCGTTTCCCTGACCAGGAAGAACAACACGCATCACTTCTAGATCTGTTTTTGACCACAGTTCCCGATGACTGCATAACGAAGGCCCACAGCCCACTCGGGAACGCTGATCATGCAGTGATAATGGTTGAAATCGCCCTAAACTCTAGACCCAAAACTGAAGAGCCAGTGCTCAAAACAACGAGATATTATAATAAGGCTGACTGGGAAGCCATCAGGGAACTAATTAGAGATGCTCTATGGAAAAATATTTTCTCTCTCCCTGCTGAACAATGTGCAAACGAGACCACTGACTGGTTCAAAACTGCAATCGAAGCGCATGTTCCCATGCGGAAATTTTATAGTAAGCCCCACTCTCCCCAATGGTTTACGTCGACTTGTGCAACTGCCATTACTAAAAAGCAGCATGCATACCGTAGGTTTAACCGACATAAGTCCAGTTCAAACAGACTGAAGTATATAGAAGCTAGAAATAACGTTAAGAAAGAAATAGCGACAGCTAAGAGAGAATTTACGGAAACCACTAAAAAGCGCATCGAAGCACAAAAACTAGGAACTCGAGACTTCTGGAAAATCTACAACAGTGTAGTAAATAATGGGCAATCAACAATTCCCCCACTAACCAACAATCATGAGGTTGTCTCCTCAGCAACCGACAAGGCTAACATGCTTGCCAGTCGGTTTGCCTCAAACTCCACACTGGACCCTTCCAACCACCCCCTACCTGACTTTCCTATGTGGACAGACGCCACACTAGACGATCTGAAAACCACCCCTGCTCAGGTGCATGCTATCATAAAAAACCTTGACACCTCAAAAGCATGTGGACTCGATCTTATCCCAGCTGTGCTATTAAAAAAGTGCTCAGCCGAAGTAGCTCCAGTTCTCTCCAAACTCTACAACAAATGTCTTAATGAAGCTTGCTTTCCGGGCTGTTGGAAAACTGCTTCTGTTGTACCAGTATTCAAGAATTCTGGCGAAAGGACAGACCCATCAAATTATCGCCCCATTAGCCTCCTCCCACTTTTTGCCAAAATATTTGAGACCATAATTAACCATACTCTAGTCCATCATCTTACAGATGCTAAACTACTGACTGACAAACAATATGGATTTAGACAAGCCCGTTCCACAGCAGACATCCTCACTGTGATCTCTGAACGTATATACCATTTACTGGACAAAGCGGGGGAAGGCAGAGCGGTAGCTCTAGATATATCTAAGGCTTTTGACAGGGTATGGCATGAGGGTCTCCTCAGTAAAATCAGATCATACGGTATCACTGGTAGAATACTTAACATAATTAAATCCTTCTTAGATAAGAGAAAAATCCAGGTAGTCCTCGACGGTCGCACATCTAAACAATATGATATAAATGCGGGAGTGCCCCAGGGTTCTATCCTTGGACCTCTATTGTTCCTGATATTCATAAATGACCTCCCCGACAACATTGCCTCTGAGATGGGTATATATGCTGATGACACTACACTCTATGGCAGACACAACAGGAAGACAAATGAACACATTTCTAAAGAAATGGCAGAAACACTAGAGGAAGACCTCCAATCTGTAGTGGAATGGGGACAAAAGTGGTTGGTCGCGTTCAATGCTGCCAAGACTAAACTAGTTTCATTCAATAATTACAAGAAACCCTCTCTACCACCCATAGCAATGGCCAACGACTCTTTATCTGAGAGTCCATCTTTCAAACTCCTTGGCCTAACGTTCACAGGAAACATGAGTTGGAAGAATTACATTGAAGGCATTGCCAGGGCCGCTGCAAGAAAGGTAGGCTCTCTCTACCATGCTAGAAAACTACTAACACCCGAAAGTATCCTGTACCTCTATAAGGCCACCATTCGCCCATGTATGGAGTATTGCTGCCACATCTGGGCTGGTGCATCTGTTACTAGTCTCTCGCTCCTTGACAAGGTTCAAAAGAGAGTCGCAAACCTGATAGGCCCTGAACTGGCATCTAAGCTTCAGCCTCTGTCCCATCGACGAAATGTTGCATCCCTCTGCCTTTTCTACAAGTATTTTAGTGGTGAATGCTCTGACGAACTGCAATCACTTGTGCCCCCACGACGCGAGCACCCTCGACAAACCCGACAGGCTACTAGATCCCACCCCCACACTATAGAGATCCCTAGATGTAAAAGATCTTTTTACTCCAATAGTTTCTTCCCCAGAACCGCAAGACTCTGGAATTCCATTCCAGGTCCCTGCTTCCCCAACAGTACTGACGTGCAGAAGTTCAAGTGTAACGTGAACCGACACCTTGCTGCCCAAATCCCTACATAGTACCCCAGTAGTTGTTGCCCCTGATAGTAGCCCCCTACACCAAAGTGGCAATTTGCCTTGTTTGGGGTGAAAATGTAATAAAAAAAAAAGAAGAAAAAAAAAGGCAGCTGGAAAAATGGTCGGATCTTTCTATCGATCCAGTAGATATCTCACTGCTGATGCAATTCTCTATCTATATAAGAGCCAGATAGTCCAAGGATGGAGTACTGTTGCCACATATGGGCAGGAGCTGCTAGAAAAGACTTGTCCTGTCTTGATAGGGTTCAAAATAGACTTCGTGGTCTGGTGGGAGATGTCCTTTTCTCTTCGCTGCAACCTCTGTCTCACAGAAGAGATGTTGCGAGTTTGTCTCTGCTTTATCGTTATTTTCATGGAAAGTGTTCAACTGAGCTTCAATCTATGGTCCCCCCTCGCCAAACTTTCACAAGAAACACTAGACTAGCTGAAAACATTATCAATAATTTTCCCCACTCTTTATCTATACCTAAACCTAAACATAGATTCCATGATCAAAGCTTCTTTCTTAGAACTGCACGCCTGTGGAATTGTCTTCCGTTTTCCTGCTTTCCAGCTGTCTATAATATGGTTGTCTTCAAGTCCAACGTGAACAAGTTTCTGATGAGCTGTTCCACTTAAGTTAACAAATTTACCGAACTTCCATTACTATCGATTACTATATTGTCCTTTTGACTACTCTACACTCTTTAACCCTTATCCTTGAGTGGCGTATCGGCTTTGATAAGTGGTGACGTCTATGTAAAAAAAAGGAAAACATTTCATTGCAATTAAAATTAAATTCAAAATTCTAGTGAGAGAAATCATATAAAAACTGGTGTATTGACTTTCATGTGCTAAATATGCATGGAACTGATTTTTGCAATTAACTGTCGACTGTAATCAAACTAATTATATATGTGATGTTGTACAAGTAGTTTAGAATTTTCGAAATCTGTTCATAAAAATACGCCTTTCCCACATAAAATACATTTCTTATATTTCTTATATTTTTTGTTATACAAAAAATTTAAGAAATATAAAAATATTTTGTAAATCTTTATTATCCAGCATCCAAATGTTCGTTTTTAGGCTTTTATGTTTCAATATCCTGCACTAAAGGAATTAAAAAAATAATATTTTAAATAGAAGATCACTTTCCTATATAAAATAATATGAACATCTATTCATGATCTGTTAGTGGTTACCTAGGCATGTAATTAGTCAGTTTCTAATTTTAGATTTTCGAGTAGGAGATCATTTTCTATATAAAATAAACATAATATGATCACCTACTTCATGACCAGTAAGTGGTTGCCCAACCATGTAATTGGTAAGTTTCTAATTTTAGATTTTCGAGTAGGAGGTCACTTTTCTCTATAAACTAAACAGAAATTAGAATCTACTTCATTGCAAGATAACGGTCAACCTGGAATATAGTTAGTCGCAGTTTCTACATTTTGTAGCAATTAGTGAGGAAAAGGCTAATATATGTTTTTGCTTTCTTACATCTTTTAAGAAGGGATAAGAGTCAACGTGTTGTTTACTATTCCTGTCTTGAGTGTTCATTTAAACTGATTCCAACTTCCTCCAACGATGGTTGAAAAAGCTCATAGAAACAAACAGCAGAAACAGGTATGTCGTCATGTATATGTTACGTTTGTTATGTTCTGACATGCATGCACCAACACATAGACGAATCATGGGTCATAAGATTGACATTAAGGATATGAAGACAACAGTCCGTTATACAAAACAATGTACAAGCTACATTTATATGGTCCATTAAGTAACAAGAAAATATAAGCATCACATAGATAGCAACAACACAACGTATATCAATTTGGTGCCATTCAATAACGAAAATACGTCACAAACACAAATACCTCACAAACACACGTTACACCCATCGAACGCAGTATAGTTTTCCTCTGAATATGCAAAATGTATTTTTTAAGGCTTTTACATTTCAACATCCCTTAAAACATATGCACTGAAGGAATTAAAAAAATAACAAATATGTTAGATTTTAAAATAGGAGATAATGTAATATGAGCACGTATTTCATGACCAGTTAGAAGTCAACCAGGCATGTAATTGATCACAGTTTCTAATTTTTGCAGCAATTAGTGGGGGGGGGGGCTAACAAATCATTTAGCTTTCTTACGTTTCTTAAAGTGAAAGAAAAGCGTTAATGTGCTGTTAAATGTTTTGTCTTTTTACCAACTTATTTAATCAACAAAAATATTGTGTTGGCTTTTTTAAATGTTAATATTCACATTCATAATTGATATTTTAAAAAAGTGCATTCATTTTTTTACATTCTATAACAACGAAGGAAGTTTAATTAAAAAATTAATTTTTAATTCAGAGAGGAGGCAATATGGTTTGCGTTCTGCTAGATCTACAGCAGATGTGCTAACGGTTATATCTCATAGGATTAGTGAATCTCTCGACAAAGTGTTCCTTTCTAGGGCAATTGCTCTTGACATATCAAAGGCCTTTGATAAGATATGGAATAAAGGCCTTCACAAGATTTCCAGCTACACTATAATTGGAAATGCTTTCTCAATTATTAAATCATTTCTCTCTGTCAGGCTCATAAGAGTATTAGTTGATGGGCAGAAATCATAAGACCACAGTATTAACGCTGGTGCCCATCAGGGGTCTATCCGCGACCTAACTCTCTTTCTGATCTACAGCTAGACGAGTAGGGGATCACTTTTCTATATAAACTAAACACAAATCAGAACCTACTTCATGGCAAGATAACAGTAAACCTGATATGTAATTAGTCACAGTTTCCGATTAGCAATTAGTGAGGAGTGGGGTAATATATGTTTTTGCTTTCTTACATTTCTTAAGGGGGGATAAGAGCCCACGTGTTGTTAACTATTCCTGTCTTGAGTATTCCTTTAAACTGATTCCAGCTTCCCCAAGGATGGTTGAAAAAGCTCATAGAAACAAACAGCAAAAAAACAGGTATGTCGTCATGTATATGTTATGTGTATTATGTTTTGACATGCATGCACCAACACATAGACAAATCATGGGCCATAAGATTGACATTAAGGATATGAAGACAACAGTCCGTTATACAAAACAATGTACAAGCTACATTTATATGGTCCATTAAATACCTCACAAACACACGTTAGACCCATCGAACGCAGCATAGTTTTCCCCCTAAATGTGCAAAATGTGCGTTTTTAGGTTTTTACATTTCAACATCCCTTAAAACATATGCACTGAAGAAATTAAAAAAATATACATATTTAAGATTTTAAAATAGGAGATCAGTTTCCTATATAAATGAACATAATATGAACATCTACTTCATGGCCAGTTAGTAATCAACCAGGCATGTAATTGATTACAGTTTCTGAAGAGCCCACGTGTTGTTAAATATTCTGCATTTTTACCAACTTATTTAATCAACAAAAAATATTGTTGTTGGCTTTTTTTAAATGTTAATATTCAAATCCTTATTTGATATTTTAAAAAAGTGTCATCATATTCATTTATTGTTATTTTTCTATAAAAACGAACGAAGTTTAAATAAAAAAAATTAAATCCGGGGACATTTACTCATACATTATATGTTTTTAAAAAGGACACCTCCACTTGCTAATAATAATGATATTATTTAGAAAGCTATTTTAATATGAGAAGGGGGAGCTCTACTAACTAATTTGTAATTTCACTTTACAATTTAATAAAAAAACGAAAAAGTGGTCCAAAATCAAATATATAACCAATGATTGTTACCAAAAACTAAGTAACTCTTCTACCTACTTGGAGCAGTTTTGTGGTTTAACTTATTTGAAAGGTTTATTTATTCAAAACATAGCACCGAGACTTAGGTAAGAATTAGTAAAATTGACTATATAAAACAGTCATCTAGGAAGTCCCGATAATCATTTAAAAATCGATAATTAAACAAAATACGAGTAGAAAACCACCAAATAAATGTCACAATGAAACTTTTTTCAAAATTTCTTATGTTCAACGATTTTGAAGGGATCTTTAGTTTATCGAATTATTAATTGGAAGTACAAAATAGTTAACACACATGGGATCTAATCACCATCCAAAAGAAATGTAAGAATGCAAAACCTAATATGAGCCTCTACTCTTCTCATCCAACACAAAAAATGAAAATTGCAAACAATTACAGCTATTATTGACTGCTAACTGGCCATGAAGTGGGTGCTTTTTTTTTTTAACCTGAAATTTATATACGAAAGTGATTCCCCAACCTAAAATTTTAAATAGTTTTTATTTCTTTTTGCGGATTGTGAGACTAACCGTAGCCCTCGACGCAAGAGGGTCCGTGTGTGCCTGGCGTGCGGGGTGGTGGCTGATCCTGTGGTTGGGGCAGCGGAAGGAAGAGTTCCAAGATGGCGCCTGCCTGCTTTTATTAGAGACGGAATCTCGCAGGATTGCGCGAGATCTCGCGGGGATGCAAATTAGCTAGGCCATCTTGAGGAATAAAAATCGGTCCATTGGAGGTGCGAGGCAGTCGGGTTCTGACGTTCGTGGCGATCAGTACAGTGACCGTTGGGTTCCGTTAGTGACCGTTGGGTTCCGTTTCTATTCATGCAGTCAGCTGAGCTTTGTTAATTACGTTCGCGCCGTGGCTGTCATTGTTTGTTGGTTCGCTGTGTGTTGCCGTGGTTCTTCAGTGAAACGCTTCGTCGCCCACGACGAGACTCCCCGTCTCCTACACGTCGGAAACTACACAAGATACTCTTACAAGCTATTTCGGCCCCCCCCACTCCGAACTTGGTTTTCTTTTCTTCAATGGCAGATAGGTTCGATCTAAAGTTGATACCGGAATTTGACGGATCCGACCCGGTACTCAGCTGGGTTGAGAAGGTCGAGTTACATTGTCAGTTGTCCGGCGTGAAAAATATTGAGCGCGTGATTCCTCTGTGGCTGACCGGCGGGGCCTTCGCTGTATATCAGCAACTCAGCGCTGAGGAGAAGTGTGACTACTCGAGTATCAAGGCGGCGTTGTACAGGGCGTTCGCCACTGACCCCGCCACTGCATGGGAGCAGTTTGAGACGAGGTCTATACGCTTGGGCAAAACTGTGAACGTGTATCTCGCCGAGCTTAAGAAGCTGACGGTGTTGTTCGGCGGTCTTCCCGAGAGGGCCCTAGCCTACAAATTCCTGTCAGGACTCCCTGCTGGAGCAAAGCAGCTCCTGCGAGCAACCTCTACCATGTCATCACTACCGCTGAGTGACCTAGTGGACAGAGCCAGGACAATAATGAAGGATGACTCGACGGTGCAGGAACAGGTAGTCGCCGTCGCACAGGCCCCACCAAGTGGCGAAGGATCGTCTCAGGGACCCAGCCCGCAAGGTGATGTCATCTGCTACAGATGCAACGGGCGGGGCCACATGGCAAGAAATTGTAGAAGGCGGTCGACGGCTGTTCGCTGCTACCGCTGTAACAAGACTGAGCACATAGCCCGAGACTGTGCAGGAAACGGGGACGGGGACAAGGTGCCAGTGCCGACCTCTTCCCTGAACAGAAAATAAACAAGGCGCTCCCTGTCATTCAGGTCCAAGTTAATGACACGTTATGTTCAGCCCTCCTTGATTCCGGTTGCTCCCGCACCATAGTGTGTGCGGACTTCTGTCGGGCGTGGAAAAAGAAGAACGTCAGGATAACTACCATTACTGGAAAAATATGAATGTGTTGCGGTGTGTGTGTGGTACACATTCGCACAAGAACTGGAAACTCGGCCAACGTCGAAGCGCTGGTGACACGCGAAAAGCCGCTGAGTTTCGACCTGTTGCTAGGCTATGATGCCATCAAAGCCCTGGGCGGCGTGCGCATAACGCGCGCTGGCGTTGTAGAGTTTCAGGATAGGCTGCCGGTGTGCGTAGCACTAAGAGTCGACCAGCTGGACTTCAGTGCGGAGTTCGATGACCAACAGAAGGCGTGGACTGCCACTTGGAGGTGGTCAGAAGACAAGGAACCGGCCAAACTACAAAACAAAGTGGCAGAGTACCGTATGCCCGACCAGATAAGGCCTGCATACGAAAGCGAGCTCCGTGAATGGATTAAGAACGGTTGGCTGATTCCATACCCCTACGACAAACTTGGACCCCCCAAGGGCCTGATACTGCTGATGGCAGTTGCCCAACCTAACAAGTCAAAGGTGAGGCCGGTAATGGACTACCACGAGTTGAATGCGCATGTTGATGCGTTCATAGCGGATGCCGACGTCTGTGCCAGCAAGCTGCGAGAGTGGCGCCGGCAGGCGTCCAATGTGTCCCTACTGGACTTGAGAAAAGCATACTTGCAGGTCCGGATCGGCGAGGTGATGTGGCCTTTCCAGACAGTGATGTTTTCCGGGAAGAGATACTGTCTTACGCAACTCGGATTTGGGCTAAACGTAGCACCCCAGATAATGAAGGCTATCGTCAATGCCGTGTTGTCACAAGAAGAATGGATCAGAAAGGGAACATCGGCGTACATTGACGATATATACGTGAATGAAGATATCATGTCATCTTCGCACATAAGTTTGGTCTAAACTGCAAGGACTCTGAGCAGCTTGAGGATGGCGCCCGCGTATTGGGCTTGAGCATTCAAGAGGAGCGAGGGATCCCGAAGTGGAGGCGTGGAACCGCAGTTCCCAACGTACCCGACATTTACACAAGACGTGCCGTGTTCTCCCTGTGCGGGAAACTTGTGGGGCACCTTCCAGTATGTGGATGGGTTCGTGCGGCGACACGCGTCATAAAAAGGAGGGCAAATGCGGTCACCAAAGGCTGGGACGATGAGATAACCGACGAACTATTGGTTCGAATGTTAAAGGAGACCGTTGCTAGTGTGAAAAAGAATGACCCCGCCACAGGGGACTGGTGCGTGCAGGGAGACGAACTGAGCGTGTGGGTGGACGCAAGTTCTCTAGCGATCGGTGTAGTTTTGGAGAAAGATGGGGCCGTAGTTGAGGATGCCTGCTGGCTGCGACCGGCGAATGATGCTGCCCATATCAACCTGGCAGAACTCGACGCTGTAATAAAGGGCATTAACCTGGCACTTCAATGGGAAGTGAAGAAACTGCGTGTGCACACTGACTCACTTTGTGTGCACCACTGGGTGTCCGACACACTCACGAGCAAGGCCAGGGCACGCACAAAGGCAGCCAGCGAAATGCTGATAAGACAGAGGCTGGAGACTGTGAAAAAACTGGTGATGGAGTACAACCTGTCCGTAGACGTAGTGCTCGTCACCTCGGACTACAACCTCGCCGACAAGCTCACTCGGGTACCACGGAGATGGTATGAGGCTATGAAGAAAGAAGCTAAGCCATTGCCTCTGTGTGCTGCCTCCGTCGAGGAGGACGAAATCAGGAAGATACATCACGACAGTGGGCACCCCGGAGTATAACGGACCTACTACTTTGTGAAGTTGGCTAGACCATCAATACCAAAAAGTGCAGTAAGAGCAATGGTCAGGGAGTGCCAAACGTGCCAGTCCATCGACCCCGCCCCAGCCAGATGGCGGAAAGGACAGCTGGGAGTGGACATGACCTGGAGTCGGTTGGGTATGGATATAACCCACTACGGCAGCCAACACTTCCTCATGCTGATAGACTGCGGGCTAACGAGGTTCGCGATTTGGCGCCAATTAGCGAGGCAGGATTCCACCAGTGTCATCCACGAATTGGAATCCATATTCTACGAAAGGGGGTCGCCTGAGGAGATCCTCATGGATAACGACACGGCGTTCTGCAACAGGGAATTCAGGCATTTTATGGACAACTGGGGGATCCGCCTTCGACACCGATACGCGTATGTGCCGAGCGGCAACGGCATAGCAGAGCGGTGCCACCAAACCGTGAAGAGGATCGCGGCCAGGAAGAAGTGTACGATCACGGAGGCGGTTTACAGATACAACACAACGCCTAAGGACGCCGTGACTGGCGGCAGTGCGCCCGCTGATGCGATTCATCACTACCACGTGCGCGTCAAGGACGTTGAAGTGTGTCTACCCGACCAACGAGAACCCCAGGGGACGTACCAAGTGGGAGACACCGTCTGGGTGAAGCCACCCGGCGGCCGGTGCACCAGCAGCTTTTGGAGGGGGCGGGTCACCGGCGTCATCAGTGAACAGGCCATACTAGTCGATGATACTCCACGCCATGTAAGGGATGTCCGGCCCGCTCTAAGCGCTGACCAATCGGCGAGCAGGGGAAGTAGTGAGTCATCCGACGATGAGCGATGGATCCAACCCGTGCCCCACGAACCTAATGACTCAACTGCGAGCTCTAATGCTGATGCTTCCGATGCCACTTCTGAGAGCTCCGATGAGGAAGTTCCGGCAACACCCCTCCGCAGGAGTGCTCGAATCAAACGGCCACGTCCGCCGTGTCACGTATGTGATCTGGAGACCAGGGGGGAGTGTGAGACTAACCGTAGCCCTCGGCGCAAGAGGGTCCGTGTGTGCCTGGTGTGCGGGGTGGTGGCTGATCCTGTGGTCGGGACAGCGGAAGAAAGAGTTCCAAGATGGCGCCTGCCTGCTTTTATTAGAGACGGGATCTCGCGGGGATGCAAATTAGCTAGGCCATCTTGAGGAATAAAAATCGGTCCATTGGAGGTGCGAGGCAGTCGGGTTCTGACGTTCGTGGCGATCAGTACAGTGACCGTTGGGTTCCGTTAGTGACCATTGGGTTCCGTTTCTATTCGTGCAGTCAGCTGAGCTTTGTTAATTACGTTCGCGCCGTGGCTGTCATTGTTTGTTGGTTCGCTGTGTGTTGCCGTGGTTCTTCAGTAGAACGCTTCATCGCCCATGACGAGACTCCCCGTCTCCTACACGTCGGAAACTACACAAGATACTCTTACACGGATATTTCGAAGTCTTTGAAACGTATAAGACAAAATAAAGTCAATTAGAAAAAAAAAAAAATTAAGGAGTAAACTACGTTGGGTTAGATTATAAAGTTTTACAACTATTGTTCTATATTAAGTTTTTCCTAATTGTTGACGGCCAATAAATAGGTCTCCTAAAATTTTAAATATTGGAGAACACATAAAAAATTAAAACAACTTCTTCAGAGACATAATGGGTAATATGGACAGAAAGCAATATATTTGACAAAATTTTAATGTCAGATTAAATAATTTGATTTTAAGAGATTTTTGTTACTTGTTTAAGATAAAGTCGATACATCGATTTTTAACAATATGTCGTTTTAAGTAAAAACATTATTACCTATTTAACTGTAATCGCGAAAATAGTAATATTTTAAAGTTGAGTTTGTAACAAAAATAAATGATTTTAATGTTTAAAATTATTTTTAAAGTTATTGAATTTTTTAATTGTTAAAAAGTAAAAGAAAAAAAACTTACCTTTCATTCCAGAGTTCGTTTTTTCTTTTGTGTTCAAAACAGAAAATGTTTTGTTTGTTAGGATTTCTTTAGTAAATTGAAGCAACTTTTGTTTTGTGTGTTCAATTCATTAAGAAATAAAATATATGAAAATATAAAAGAATCAAAATTAAAAGATGAAAAACACGATTTAAACGTGAAATTATTTAAAGAGAAAATCAACTGCTAAAGAACAATGATTTTAAGTCATCATAAAACGGTGTAATCATTATTTCGTTCCTCGTGTAAAAATGTCCGTTCATTAGTTAAATGTGCCGAATTAATTTTCTGTCAAGTTTAGATTATTTTTGTCAATACTTAAGGTTTATTTCAATTTATTTTGTAAAATTCATTTTTATATATAATTCATTAAAAAATATTTTTAATGAAGATATAAAAAAACAGGTTTGTTTTGTAAGTTTTAACATTTCATTATTTTTTTTTTAAATTAGTCGAATTAATTACTGTTAACATCCCAGATGAGAACAGTAATCCGAAGGATATTGTTTAAATCTTTTTAAAAAATGTAAAAATTGAAAAAGTATATTAAAAAAAACAAACTTCTGTATATATTATTTAAAATAAAAAGTGTTTATTATTTCAGTAAATGCTACCTTACGCTAAAACAAAACACAGACCACTCTAATTTGTTTTTTTAGGGGTATATGAGTTGACAACGAATCTGATAATCAAACCCGTCCCAAATTCACCATTTGTATGGTATGAACCCCTGGACCCTGGGACTATTTTATGCCATTTCACAACATTCAGTAGTGATGCATGATGCGTTCGCATTGTCGCGGCTTGGCCGCTAACAACAACAACAACAACAACGACAGCACAACAGACGACCAGCCATTAACAGCCTTCGCCGAAATCAGCAGTAGCAAGTAAACAACAACAACAACAACAACAGCACAACAGAGGACCAGCCATTAACAGCCTCCGCCGAAATCAGCAGTAGCAAGTAAACAACAACAACAACAACAGCACAACAGAGGACCAGCCATTAACAGCCTTCGCCGAAATCAGCAGTAGCAGTAATGTCGGCGGCCGTCACGTGATTCCAGAGCCCCGTTGTAGAAAAGAAATTTAAAAAAGACATCTTTTCTACAACAAAAACAAAAACAACAAACTTTAATTTCCTGGAAAAACTTCGTGAAATACAAACAACGAACTCCTTCAGCATCGACTGTTTGTAAAGAACATATCCGAGAATTAATATTAACTGTTGTTTAGAAATAGAAAAAGCTGCCTGCCCGCTCCCGGTGACTGGCAGCCCCTGAATATTTCATCGATATTTTTCACCGTTCGGCGGCTTGCCAGTCAAGAGTAAGACTCCAAAGTCACTTTAGTCACAAAGACCCTGAACCCTTCCCCTCCCAAACTTCTTGTAGGGCCTTGTGCCTAATTTTGTTGTTTAAGAAATTTTTGTTATAATTGTATTTTCAAGATTTTTTACTAAGCAATAAAATATATAATCTCGCCAAAGCTCTTTTGTCCAATAGAACCGACCCCTTTGGGCGTATGGTACTTTTGGCATCGTACTAACTGTTTACGTTTTCTATTCCTTTACAGATTGTTCAGTGTCTGGAACCGACTTAAGCAGCCGGCAGGACTAGAGGTTACCGACGTGCCCTTTTGCGACGAAGGCCCTCTAGCTTCCAAATCGGCGGGTCGGGGAAGGGCACTGGGCCAGCAAACGAGGAGGCAGGCCTCTGCCTCTAGCACCATGGGGGACGCCCCTGGTGTTGTGCCGAGAAGGGGAGGTGTCACATCCGGTGACACCCCAGTGCCGAGAAGGGGGGGTGTCACACCCGGTGACACCCCAGTGCCGAGAACGGGGGGTGTCACACCCGGTGACACCCCAGTGCCGAGAAGGGGGAGCGTCACATTCGGTGATGTTCCAGTGCCGAGAAGGGGGAACGTCGCATTCGGTGACGTTCCAGTGCCGTTGACGGGTAACGTTCCAGTGCCGCCGGCGTCGAGTGACGTTACAGTACCGCTGTCGGGGGATGCCACGCCCAGTGGAATCCCAGTACCATCGTCGTCGTCATTATCGTCGTTGTCGAGAGATACCACATCCGGTGGAGTCTCAGTGCCGTCGTCGTTGTCAGGGGATGCCACACCCAGTGAAATCCCACTATCACCTGCAGCGTTCATGGTCGAAATAGAGTCTTTAACCGCAGGGTATTCACCATCACCTCCAGTATACGTAGTAGAGGGAAAAGACAAGACGGGAACCTCTAGGCCCGGAGGCGCTGAACCAAGGGAGGACAGCGACCCAGATTTCCTCAACCCATGGGTAGTTGTCGGGGGAAAACCACGGACACGGGAAGAGAAAAGAGCAAGCAAGACAGGCTGGGCCATACCACAAAGGCCCATCAGAAAATCGCACCCTTCCGCAGAAGGAGCGAACAGAGCGGTCAGGTCAGCGAACAATAGCCCGAGAAAGAAGGAACCAGCATTAAGGAGATGGCACTCCCTAGAATTTGGGACAACTCCTGCACGGCAACCTACCACTCACGAAGAGAGGAAGCAGAATCCGGGAAAAGGCCCAGAAGCAAGGCCAGAGAAAACGAGTCACGAGGGACCACAGCAGCGTAGCCCAGGAAAAAGTCCGGAAGCAGGAAGCAGCTGGGGACCAAAGCAAAGAAGCTCAGAGAAGACCTGGGGCCCGAAGGAGCAAAGAAGCCCGGAAGCATACCGAAGACTCTTCCAGGAAAAGTACCGGTACCTGACGGACGGAAATGAGATCAAGCCAGTCCCCGGGAAGCTCGAAAGCCTCAGAAAAAGAATTGTGTCCCTAGTAACTTTCGACGAAAAACAGAAGGGGCTCACCGGATTGAGCAAAGAGAAGATGATAAGCCTGTTGGTTGAAACGAACATTCCAGCAACTTATATAGTGCGTAGAAGTTACGCAATGTGGGATGTTCTGCTACCCACAGAAGAAGACGCCATCAAAACATCTAAAAGCGACACAGTATGGAAGGGGATCTGGTGTAAGCCAGAATACCTAGAGAAAAGACGAACAACGGTGACCATTCTGGAAGTCCCATGGTGTTTTGAAGAAGAACAGGTCGGAGCCATCTTGTCACAATACGGGGACGTGGAGGCAGTGACTGCAGCGCGTGGCCCCAAAAATATAATGACTGGAGATTACAAGCGCAAGATGAGGGTTAACAGAGCTGGCTTCGACGCAATCCCCGCCCAACTGACATGGGAGAAATGGACAATGTCCATAATCGTCGAGGGCAGAAGGCCACACTGTTGGAGCTGAAGGATGCCGGGCCACATTGCGAAATTCTGCCCGAAGAGGGATCCAGTGCCCCCGCCGACAGCGGTGCCCCCGGTGAAAGTGACAGAGAAAGCAGTCACACCAACAGCGGAGACATCAAACAGCTGGAGTACTGTAGCCAAGAAGGGAAAGCATAAGACAGTGGCCCCGGAAAAGCCAAAAGACCAGAAGCAAAAGGAAGAAAAGTCGGGAGTTAAACGAAAGTTGGCCCCCGAATCAGAAGAGGAAGAAGAAAAGAAGACAGAAAATAGAAGCCTGGCAGCCACAAACAAGAAGGTTAAGGAAGACCAGGAAGACGACGAAGAAGACCAAGAAAACCCTGCCCAACCGTCAGACCCCATGGATGAGCAGAATACCCCTCCCCCTACCACTACTACTCCTACTACCAACGAGGAGACCTCTGAAGCCAAGACTTCCGAGGACATAGAAGCCGGGTCCTCAGAGGACATGGAAGCAGGAGAGAACAGAGAAAGAGAAGAGACGATCAGCACCACCACCACCCCGGTAGCCCCGATCCGGACCGAACGGACACAGAAGCGGCCTTTCTTACCCGGGGAGAGGATATGCGAGGTGGATGTGAGCCAGGGACCGGTGGACCTCAGCGCAGGCCAGAAGAAACATGTGAAAAAGCTGGAAAAGCTCACCGAAGTGGACGGGAAGGAAGTGGAGAGGCCAACCAACTTCAGTGAAGCACCGATGCTCATCACGTTCCTGAGAAAGGAAAAGGGGGCCAGAGTAAAAGCACTATGGAGGATGGTTGCCGAAGTAAAACTGGCTTTTCCGGGGCTGAAGATTGTGGACGAAGAACACCCGTCGTTAATGCAAATAGCAGTCAAATGCGAAGGGAGGGTCCCCATTTATGTTCACCCATCCCTTTATAGAGCCCTAAAAATAACCTTTCCCTTAGACGTGGGGGGACTGGTCCGAGGAGGTCAGTTCACAACAGAGTTGCTAACTGGCAGCATCGGTCAGTCTTTCGGCGTTCTAACACCCGAGGACTTTAGACCCGCTTTTGATGGATACTTCTAGTTAGGGCAATTATGGCAAACTTGAACCTAGCTAGTTTAAATGCGAGGGGCATGAGATCTCGAAGCAAAGCTGCTCGCGTGCTGAGGGATCTCATAGCCCTGGAGGTAGATATAGCTACAATTCAGGAGACCCACTTTGTTGGGCCCGGGGATTGCAGTGTGCTGGTGAACGACTTCGACGTTTATTCAGCATACGGCAATTCCTTTAGCCGTGGGGTTTCTGTGTTAGTGTGTCGCACCCTAGGTGCGGCGGTTACTGTAGTTCACGTGTGCGCTCATGGAAGGCTGGTCGTGGTCGATGTTGCCGTTAAAAGCAGCAAGTTCCGGATTTTAGCAGTTTACGCGCCCAATATCGCTTGGGAGAGGGTTTCCTTTTTTCGGCAGGTGGAGGTGTTCCTTTCGGCGGGTCCGGAGCGAGTAGTTTTAATGGGGGACTGGAATGCCATCCTCGACCCCAAGATAGATAAGGTCGGGGGGAATAGAGGGTCGGATCGGTGTGAAAGTAGCCTGTCTGACCTGATGGTCTCGTGCGATCTTGTCGACAGGTTCCGTCTGGATCACCCAGGGAGGGAGATGTGGACGTGGCAAAGTAGCGTGGCCACCTGTCCAAGTACCTACTTGGACAGGATGTTAATTAGAAGAGGCGACATAGATTTCTTATCGTGTCCCACGTTCCACTGGTTAGGTCATTCGGACCATAAATTAGTAATGGCCCGTTTGAGATTAGGTAATAGGCCTAGGTTGGCTGGCTACTGGAAGTTGAACGCCTCCTTATTGGAGATGAACGACTTTCGGGAACAGCTGACAACACTAATTCAGCGGGAGTTAGTGGGGACGGTTACCGGGAGTAGCTGGTGGGTTAGACCTAAGGCTACCATTAGGCTCTTTTGTGTCCAATATAGCCAACGCCTCGCGGTAACAAGGGCACGGACCAAAAGGCAGCTAGAAGATAGATTGACCCGGGCGGTGGCTGGTGGGGATCCCCTAGAGATAGACATAGTTAAGGGGGACCTTCAGCGCTTGGCTAGCGAGCGTTACAAAGGGCAAGTAGTTAGGGCTAGGTTAAAAAGAGTCTCTAACGAAGCCGTGAACGTTGACGCTGTTGAGCGTAAGGCTGCCTTAAGACGTGGCTCGGACGGGTACATTCGGAAGGTGAAAAACCTGGAAGGACATACCCTCGTATCGACTCGAGAGATTTGCAATGGGTTTCGTCAACATTTGGAGGAACGCTTTACCCAACTACCCAGACTCCGCGGCCAGGAGTTTGGCAGCTATTTAGCCGGCTCGCCCCGCCTTACTGTGGACCGAGCGGCTAGCTGTGATGGGGTGGTTACAGAGCGTGAAGTCATTACTGCGTTGAAGCAGGTTGGCCAGAACAGATCTCCAGGGCTCGATGGTCTGCCCTACGAATTGTATTTGAGGCTGTCGCCCATGTTTGTTCCTCTTCTGACGGGTGTGTTTAACCACTGGTTTTCCCAGGGATCTATCCCTGGGCAGGTAACCAAAGGAGTGGTCACACTACTGAAGAAGAAAGAGCGGCATGGTGGGGAGGACTTAGATGATTACAGGCCCATCACTCTGCTAAACACAGAGTTGAAGATTTTGGCCCGCGTTCTTGCAAACCGACTGCAGGTTGTCATCGGTGATTTGGTCGAACCGGATCAGACTTGTTCTGTGAAGGGGAGAACGATTAAAGACAACTTGCACTTGGTGCGCACGATCATAGAGGGGTTAGAAGACAACACAGGAGCCGCGCTGATCAATTTAGATCAGTCCAAAGCTTTCGATAGGGTCGACCATGGTTTCTTGGAGTCTGTTTTGGAGACCGCCGGTTTTGGTCCGGACTTCCGCAAGTGGATTTCCGTTTTGTATCGTGACCCCACGGTAGCGGTACAAGTAAATGGTAGGTTGTCGGAGTCCTTTGGGGTCTCTCGGTCGGTGCGCCAGGGGTGTCCGCTGTCGCCTCTGCTTTATGTCCTGGCGTTGGAGCCCTTCCTTCGCAAGTTAAGGGACGAGACGACGAGACCAGTCCTGCGTGGGATAGCTCTACCTGGCGGCAAGTTTGCCAGGGTTTCCGCGTACGCCGATGATGTCACCGTTTATGTAGGGCGAAGGATCGATATTAAAGCGGTGATAGAGGCGGTCGATGAGTATGAAAGTGTTACAGGGGCCATAGTCAACCGCAGCAAGTCCGTTGGCCTGCGGTTGGGCACTTGGACCGGGGTAAACTCGCTTCCAGGTGAGTTCGGCTGGACAGATGGCCCGGTAAAGATTCTTGGAATCTGGTTCGGGCCTGGGCTCCAGCAGGACAAAAATTGGTCGGAGGTACAGACAAAGGTCGAATCGTCAGTGGGGACTTGGATTTGCAGGGGTTTGTCCCTGAAGGGTCGTGCGGAGGCGTGCCAAACTTACGTCTTTCCGTTGATCCTTTACCACTTGTCAGTACTTCCTCTGCCTGCGGACCGCTGTAAGGCTTTGGAGCGACTCCTTTTCAGACTCCTCTGGAAAGGGGGAAAGCCGTATGTCCGTAGACGGGTCTGTACACAGAAACTCAGCGATGGAGGCTTGGGAATGCTTGACTTGTTAAGTCATAAGCACGCCGAAAGATTGGCGTTCCTAAGTCGGACACTGCATGAGGAATTGCACTGGGTACCAGTTGTGGAGCACGCTTTCCCACAGCTCATACCCTCCCCTGCCGCCGAAGGTCGCAGAAGACTGGCGGGGGAACGGCGGTTCCTCTCCGAATGCCGAGCCGCCCTTAGGGCATTGCCGAGGTCCAGTGACCTTGCACGGCCTAGGAGGAGATTGTATCGGGATTTAGTAGTGTGGACCGCAAAAGATCCGCTGGTTGAGCAGCTGCACATGTCGAGGGAGGAGGTCCTCTCTCAGTGGAATTGGGCGCCAGCCAGTAGCTTTTTAAATAATTCAGAGTTTTTAATCACATGGAGGCTAGTCTGGAATGCGCTGCCACTCTTCGGCGTACTTGCCGGAGACTGCAGAGGGGATGAATACGTTCCTTTCTGCCCCCGCTGCGAGGAAGACGAAGATGAAACGAGGGAGCATGCCTTTTTTCTTTGCAGCAGAGTTCGGAGGCTCTGGGAGTACGTCGAAAGGGTAACGGCTCGCATCGACCCCGAGCGGTTGGTGCCACTTGATTTGGCGTACGTCGTCGACAACATGGATCCGCCATTCACTGGGGAGAGACGATTGGTGTTTCTAGCGATCCTAGCAGTAGCTTGATTAGTGACGTGGATTTCACGTCTTGACATTGTCTATGAGGAGCAATCTGTTTCGGATCGGGATCTGGTTGGTCGCTTTAAACATCAACTTAAAGTAAAGATCAGATGCGATTGGAAAAGATTGCACCGCATAGACTTTGATAGGAGATGGGTGCACAACACTAGTTTGTGCATCCGACGAGGCGCTAGGTTTAAGTTTGTTTTCCCACCCTAGTGGTATCTGTCAGGCGGTGCTAAGGTTCTACGGAACCCAGCCCCAAACAAAGTAACAGAGTAGGGATAGTTAGGTCCTAACCACCACGAGTGGAAAATTCTTTATTAGATGCTAGACTAGGGCAAGTATGAAAGTTGATCCCGTCCCTGAATTTATTTTTGTCGGCAATAGGAGAGTTTCCAAAAGATGCCCGGTCCACCCTTTGTTTTGTCCCCGGTCTGTTGCCCCTATACGTACATTTATCTTGGAAGACGCCGTCCAGTCCTTATGTTACCCATCCCTATCTAATTTATTTTTCAAATATCGTCCCTAGGTCCCCCATTCCCCACTAGGGAACGACCTGCTTGCTTTTGACCTTCGAGATTGGAAGACAATGGGCGCTCCAATTTTAGAAGTAGGTTGGGGGGATCCCTGTACTAACCCGCCCCCATAGGCATTTTGTTCATTTATTTTCTTTTTCTTTCTTTTTGGGTGTATCTTAGTTTGCCCTCCTCCCCATCATCTCATCCCTCATCTTAATATCTTAGTTTTACAATTTTTCTGCTTTTGTTTGTACATATGATTTTTGATTTGTTGAATAAAAACATTTATTTCTTTCAGTTAAAATGCCAAAATCATACGCTGGGGAGATTTTAAGTAGATAAACTCCATGGTAAGAATGATAATATAAAAAATAGTGTCTTAGCATAGGGATTTTAATAAAGTCTTCAAAGACCTAGCTTTAGTTTAGAATGACCCTCGACCCCCCTTTCCCCCCCCCTACGGGCTTCATGCCTAAGTGTCTCTGGACCCCAAATGAGGGCCTGGCAGTAGATAATGCCAGGTCCGGGGCAGAACACTAAATAAACGGCTTGGTCTCGGCAAAGCTCTGCACTTGCTCACGGTTCCCTAACCGTTTGACGCTCGCGCAATTACTGTGACTCCAGTCTCTCTACTGTAGCAGTCCAGTCCACCACCACTACTGTGGCTCCGGTCTCCACGTCGTAGAAGTCAACCACCACTACTGTGGCTCCGGTCTCCACGCCGTAGAAGTCCACCACCACTACCGTGGCTCCGGTCTCCACGCCGTAGAAGTCCACCTCATCACCACGACTCCGTCCTCCATGTCGTCCGTACCTCTCATACACTGACACCTTCCTCAGTGTCTGTCCGATCCGAGCGCCCATCCGTACCTGATGAACACTGAACCCTCAGTGTTGCCAATTCGTTCGTCCGTACCTCTCATACACTGACACCTTTCTCAGTGTCTGTCCGATCCGAGCGCCCATCCGTACCTGATGAACACTGAACCCTCAGTGTTGCCAATTCGTTCGTCCGTACCTCTCATACACTGACACCTTTCTCAGTGACTGTCCGATCCGAGCGCCCGTCCGTACCTGATGAACACTGAACCCTCAGTGTTGCCAATTCGTTCGTCCGTACCTCTAATACACTGACACCTTTCTCAGTGTCTGTCCGATCCGAGCGCCCGTCCGTACCTGATGAACACTGAACCCTCAGTGTTGCCAATTCGTTCGCCCGTACCTCTAATACACTGACACCTTTCTCAGTGTCTGTCCGATCCGAGCGCCCGTCCGTACCTGATGAACACTGAACCCTCAGTGTTGCCAATTCGTTCGTCCGTACCTCTCATACACTGACACCTTTCTCAGTGACTGTCCGATCCGAGCGCCCGTCCGTACCTGATGAACAATGAGCCCTCAGTGTTGCCAATTCGTCCGTCCATTCCTCTCATAACCTGAGGCTAACGCATCAGTACTGTCTCAGTCGGACCCAAGTCGACCAATCATCCGCACCAGTTTACCACGCCAACTTCTCCGACGTCATCCGAGCGTTCCAGCTTACGGCGAACCGACAAGCATCCCCCTGACAGAATACACCGGCGACGGACCCCGGACCAACGTCGTCCAGTGAGAAAATTCGCATTTGCCACCCTTTCGTTTGCTTAAATAAAAGGCGAGACTTCGTCTTTAAACTAAACTACCCGAGTTTGTCATTCTTCTTTGTTCTGTTGTTTTCTTCCTTGTCCTTGTGTCTGATGTTTATTTAGTTGCACGGTCAGTTGGCTAACCACCTTCAGGCCTCACTGCAACATACTATTAATCGCAAACCGAAAATTATTAGCGATTGATTTACAATTAATTTCAACTCCAAACATATTTACTAATAATGTACTATTAATGCCAAACCAAAAATGATTAGCGATTAATTTATAATTAGTTCCAACTCCAGACTTATTTACTAATAATGTACTATTAATCTCAAAACTAAAATTATTATCGATTAATTTACAATTAATTTCAACTCCAAACCTATTTACTAATAATGTACTATTAATCTCAAAACTAAAATTATTATCGATTAAATTACAATTTCAACTCCAAAACTATTTACTAATTATGTACTATTAATCTCAACCCTAAAATTGTAAGCGATTAATGTATAATTAGTTTCAACTCGAAACAAAACTTATTTACTTATAATGTACTATTAATCTCAAACCCACAATGACTAGCGATTGATTTACAATTAGTTTCAATTAAAAACATGTTTACTAATAATGTACTATTAATCTCAAAACTAAAATTATTAGCGATTAATTTACAATTAATGTCAATTCCAAACCCATTATCTAATAATGTGCTATTCATCTCAAACCCAAAATTATAAGCGATTAACGTATTTACTATTAATGTGCTTATTATCTTAAACCCAAAATGATTAGCGATTTATTTACATTTAATTTCAACTCCAAACGTATTTACTAATAATGTACTATTAATCTCAAACCCAAAATGACTAGCGATTGATTTACAATTAGTTTCAATTAAAAACCTGTTTACTAATAATGTACTATTAATCTCAAACCTAAAATTATTAGCGATTAAATTACAATTAATTTCAACTCCAAACATATTTACTAATTATGTAATATTAATCTCAAAACTACAATTTTAAGCGATTAATTTACAATTAATGTCAACTCCAAACGTATTTACTAATAATGTACTATTAATCTCAAACCCAAGATTTTTAGCGACTAATTTACAATTAATTTCAACTCGAGACTTATTTACTAATAATGTACTATTAATCTCAGACCCCAAATTCTTAGCGATTGATTACAATTAGTTTCAACTCCAACCGTATTTACTAATAATGTACTATTAATCTCAAACCCAAAAGTATTTGCGATTAATTTACAATAAGTTTAAACTCAAAACCTATTTACTAATAATGTACTATTAATCTCAAACCCAAAATGATTTGCGATTAATTTACAATTAGTTTCAACTCAAAACCTATTTACTAATAATGTACTACTAATCTCAAACCCAAAATTTTTCGCGACTAATTTACAATTGGTTTCAACTCGAGACTTATTTACTAATAATGTACCTTTAATCTCAAAACTTAAATTATTAGCGATTAATTTACAATTAATGTCAATTCCAAACCCATTATCTAATAATGTACTATTAATCTCAAACTCAAAATTATAAGCGATTAATTTACAATTTGTTTCAACTCCAAACGTATTTACTAATAATGTGCTATTAATCTCAAACCCAAAATGATTAGCGATTTATTTACATTTAATTTTGTTAGAAATTTCAGAATGCAAGGGCGACAACCCTTTGGTTGAAATAATCGCGTGATCGTACATCACGCGATTATTTCAACCAATGGTATTGCGTTGTTCAGTTGCCAAGGATTTAGAAGTGGCGGGAATTTTGTGTTTCAAAAAACAGATTCAACTTCTGATAGAGGAAATTTTGTCCGGCCTTTAAATGTGTAGGGGTGGATTTTACTGGACATTTTTTTGTCAAAAACAATAATGAGGATGTCAAAATGTACATCCTACTGTTTACTTGCATGAGTTTACGTGCCATACACTTGGAATTGGTACCGGACATGAGCGCAAGATCCTTCTTGTTAGCGTTTGTTAGGTTCACCAACTTATTTGGTGTACCAACTCATATGTATTCCGACAATGCTAAATCTTTCATAGCGTCGGGTATTATATTATCAGACATATTTGTGTCTGATGAATTTAGAGAATATTTCAAATCCACTACAATTGTTCATTATACAATTCCCTTGTACTCTGCATGGCATGGTGGAGTATGGGAGAGATTAATTAAAACTGTGAAACAGTGTATTTCCAAGTTGTTGGGTAGGAGGAGGGTCAGTTATTTCGAGTTCCTAACCGCCCTTTCAGATGTTCAAAAGGCCATAAATGATAGGCCACTAACATTTATTTCAGCTTCTGATAGAGGCCTTGATGGGTTGACTCCCAACCATTTTTTGCAGACAGGATATCATCCCCGCCTGCTTATCAATCTTAGCGGTTCAGAGGACCCTTGTCCAGAACCTCCAAATAGAAATTCGCTCTTACATTCCCTTGAAATGAGGGATGAATTTGTCAGTAAATTTAAACGTATTTGGCATAATGACTACTTGCTCTCAATAAGAGAAGTAGACGCCCACATTACAGAAAATGAAACCTCTAAAATATCAGAGAGTGAAATTGTTCTTATCAAAGCTCCTAATAAGTCCCGGCCCTTCTGGGGGTTGGGTAAAGTAGTAAAATTATTGGTCGGAAAGGACAACAGGGTTCGTTCAGCCTCAGTGCTGAAAGATGGGTTGTCCAAATTCATTCCTTAAAAAATATTTATCCTTTAGAGATAAAGCATAATCCTGAACCTGCATTAGCAGAATTTGCGGAAGAAGGAGGCCCCTTCTTTTGCCCTACATGTTCAGTCGCCAACGACGGAACAACACCTATGGTGTGTTGCGACTCGTGCAATGAGTGGTACCATTTGGTTGTGTTGGGGTCGACCAACAAGTTACCGTTGAAGATTGGGTGTGTCCGGATTGTGCGGACCAAACACCAAGTTAATAATTGTATATTCCTTTTATAGACTCATCAGTAGAGTCATACCTTTTATTACTAATAAATTCTCTGTTTGCCATAGAGAGATCGTTATAAGTTCAGATTGACAACAGACACACATTGAATTTAATTGCTATTATTGTGTTAATATTAAGTCCTTTGGGACAGAATTTCATTGTAATAACTTGTCCAAATAGGCGACAATCCTTAATTTCCCGATAAAACAGAAAGAAATGAGTATCCATTTCTTTCTCTTCCTTCCTTTGGCAGTGTGTTAGAAATTTCAGAATGCAAGGGCGATAACTGCTAGATTTTCCAATCACGCGATTATTTCGACCAATGATATTGCATTGTTCAGTTGCTGCGGAGGATTCAGGAATTGGCGGGAATATTGTGTTTCTTAAGACAGATTTCAATTCTGCGTCGAGCAAAGCTGACGCGTGTTATCTCGCTCCATGCCTAATGAACTAAGGCAGGGTTCTATCCCATTTATTATCTCCGCTCACTTAAATGCGGATACAAGCCTGAGGCTAAAATGTTCTATGGATTAATTACTTCATTATCATTGCCCGCAGGGGGTCATACTATTTTATGAACATCGATCGCAATGTGCGTTGTTCTTATTGACCAGTCTGGAAGGATTTCGAGAACCCTCAACCATTTCTACGAGCGGCCGATTCAACCAGAATCTTCCACAAGAAGAAAACTACCTTCACCTTTCAAGGCATGAACTACCCGCCATTTGGCTGAAGCTGAAGAGGGCACTCTTTTGCAATATGGACTCATTTTTACCTTCTTGTAAATAAATTATTCTTGGAATTTAAGGTGAGCCTTTGTTGCTTTTCTGTGTGTCTCTTTCATTCTGCCAAAGGCAAAAATGAGTAAGAGAATTTCTTACAGTAGGTATGAATTTCAAACCCCCATAACAAATAATAATAATAATAATAATAAATAAAAAAAATAATAATAAAAACTTTAGATACGGCCATAATAAAGAGGTGAGTACAATAATGATATTAATGTAGGTATGAATTTCAAACTTAATCTTTAAGAAAATAAATTTGATGACATGAATTAAAATAAAATCGATAAAAATGTAATTTAACGAATCATCGAATATAATTTAAAGAAAAAAAACAAATAATAAAATACTTACTGTGTAGAAAGAAACTGATATGTTGTTCGTTCATCGAAAAATCAGTCATGTTCATGACGAATTTCAAGTTTACAAAATGACGACGGGAGAACTAGTTCGCAGAAATTTTAAAAAGAGGAAAATTTGGGTTTGTATTACTGTACACATAGATTCGAAAAAGTGGTCAAAAATTAAAATATACAACAAAGAAATATTAACAGTAGCTATAAAAGTTACTTTGCAACCAACCTGAATCATTTATTAGTGTTTTTAAGTAGTTTTAAATGCTCTTTATTTCATACCAAATATTAACTTTTTACGAGTCGTAAGAATTCAAGATGGCCAAAATTACTACCCCCCTTCTTCTTTGAAGAGAGAAGCCTCGTTTTCAAATTATAGTCCGCGCATATTTTTGGGGGAGGAGCTTGCCTCGTTTTCAGCACGTGTCTCTGCGGACATTTTGCGTTTACATGTCTCTGCGGACATTTTGCGTTTCCATTTTTTTTGTTTACATTTTTGAGAAGTTCCGTCCTCATAATGAAAGTATTTGTAAACATTACATTTAATTTAGATATTTATTGCGCACAAATACTTTTTAGTTTTTTTCTTGGAGGGGGGGATAACATATAAAGTGGTCAAAACGGTAAATATTTTTTTAAGTTTACATTTTTAAGAAGTTTTGATACTAGTGCAGAGAGTGACCTGGACGTAAATAATAACGTTATTATTTAAAAAGCCATTCTTAACATGGGGAGGAGAGGGTGTTTTGTAACTATTCTATGCTTTAACCTTACAATTGAATATAAAAAATACACCATAAAACTTTAATTAAACTTGGAAATACGATTTGACACGGTAAGTTTGGGAAAAGGAATTATAAATAAAAAACTTGACAAAATACGGTTAAAAACTCGCTCAATATATGTTTCCGTGACATAGGTTGACATGTATTCAGTGGGTTTTTAACAGTATTTTGCATATTTTTTATTTTCAACTCCTTTTCCCAAACTTACCGTGTTAAAGAGAGAGTCGGTCGCCATTCTTAATTTTCCAATACATCGATAAACATTGTATGTTTTTCGAGCTGAATAAACATGTTACATTAAATAAAAACACTAAAAACATATCCAGTTAGGTAGAAAAGTAACTTATCTTGACTTTGATAACATTTATTTAAAAACAATTTGCGCTTGAGCCATTTTTTTTTCTCAGAAATTGGAAGTCGTTAGGTTTCAGAAAAATACAGTTTCAGGAATCGATGGATATAAATTTAAAAGAAGTTTCGGAAAAGTGTATGATATAAATTTAAGTTTCCGAAAAGTGTATGATTTGAAATTCAAGTTTCCGAAAAGCGTATATTACTGGATGAAACATGCAGAAAAGTATGTTTGCAATATCGTGAAAATGTGATATTCGTTTTCAGCACACCCGAAAATCCCTGATGTGCTGAAAATTTCTGAAAAAAAAATGGCTCAAGCGCAAATTGTTTTTAAATAACTTAAATTAATTATTTTACTTAACATATTCACCGAATTTCACACTTCAAAACTCAAAAGCGGGATAATTAAACACAATCGAAGTTCTGATATTCAGACGTCAAAATAAGGTATGCAAACAATTTTTTTTTTAAATCTATAATTCTGTCCCTTACAACACGGAATATGTTTTGTTCAGTTTCAGATGATTATTTTAAGCATATTTGTTCCCACTTCAAAACAAGGGGGGTTTTGTAAGCAAAAAAAAAATATATATATATAAATATCGTTTATGAAAAATAAGTACATTGTTATAAAGTTCATTCTTCTTCTAATAATCGCTGAAAATTTTGTATTGATCGGATAATTACCTGATTTTTGGTAGATTTTTAAAAAGACGGTCCGTCAAAAAGTACTGACCTGCCCCCCCCCCCAGTTTTGGCGGTGCCTATCAAAATTAGTTTTAGGAATTAAAAATTGATATTTCTTAGAATAAAGAGGAATTTAATAAAAAATAATTTAAATATTACTTCTGTTGGGCTACAATTTACGATATTGAAAATAAATATTAAAGGATATTCTGTCAGTTAACGGGTTCCACATCAAACTGGAATGTAATTATTTCAGGTGTGACCGGGTTAAAATATTTTTTTGTTTCTGGATATACATATCTTTATGTCTTTTTCATAATATTCCAAGCCCAAATAAAGACTTTTACTGCTATATTTCACTTGAATAATGATTGAATAAAACCTTTTTAAAATATAATATATATTTGTAGTAGGTATTTATTTGCTTCTCCACGTAAGCAAAATATGACACAAGGTCGGTTTTTATGTGAGGTGAAGGGGGAGGGAGGGGAAGGGGATGGCACATATAGGGTTGCCCCTACCCCTACATGTACCAATAACCAATTGCCACAAGGGCAATGGTCACAAAGTGCAACATCTGCCGGAACAAATACTACACTTTGCTCCTAGCAAAAGTGCCAGGTAAATTTTTTTCCCTTACATTTTTGATGTTTTATAAGACCTGTTCTTCATATATCTGCGACGCCATTTTAATTTCTCTTTTTTTTTGTTGTTATTTTGTGAAGTTCATATCAAATTTCGTCCATTTTATTCAGTGTAAAATAAAGAATGTGTATATGCGATTTAAACCCTGATCCTTCCTCTTCGATATAGAGTAAAAATTACGATGAATTAATTCCATTTTACTAGTATTTACTTGTATTTTTTGTTATGGGTGTCGAAAATTAGTGTCGTACGTAATAAACTTCAATAAAATAAATTAATCTTTAAGAAAATAAATTTGATGAAATCAATTGAAATAAAATCGATGAAAATGTAATTTAACGAATCATCAAATATAATTTAAAGAAAAAAAAATAATAAAATGCTTACTGTGTAGAAAGAAACTCATATGTTGTTCGTTAATCGAAAAATCAGTCATGTTCGTGACGAATTTCAAGTTTACAAAATGACGACGGGGGAACTAGTTCGCAGAAAATTTAAAAAGAGGAAAATTTTAATGAAATATTTTTTGATGGATGCGATGTTTTTGCTTAATATTACAAGTAAAAGTATTATTTTTTATTTACTGCAATATTTTAATATTTTAAAAGATAATAAAAAAAATGAAAAAATTCTGATTTTTTAAAAAATGTATTTTTATCGGAATGTCAGATATTTGCCCTTTTGTGGCCAGATTTTGCTAAGATTTGCTTTTTAAAAAGCAGTTTAGCCTAAAAACATAGTTTTGATTTTTTTTTTTTTACTTAACTCAAATTTTCTTGGGTCCCCTCTCTCTTATTTTACATAAATATTGATTTGATATTAATTATTAAATGAATTGATTTTAATCGGAATGTCAGAATCCTTGTCCAGAATGCCTCTAAACGTCATAATTCAAATAAATAAAATTGGTCTTTTAACAAATATTTTGTCTTTTCGATTATTTTTTGAAAGTTTAAAATAGAAACAAATCTATTTTACAAATTTAAATTTGCTCCAATTGTTAGATTATCTTCCGGGTTTGTTCGTTTATTTCATTTGATTTCTCCCACTTCTTTAATTTAAGATGTCTAAATTGATTATAGCTATTTTCTAGCTTTCTTTTTTTTTCTTTTTTGCAATGGAGCCTCTTTACGCACCTCCAAAATTCACCACAGAATTACCCCATTATGTAAAATAAAAATATATTTAAATAGTGTTCGTTACAACTCTACTTTCAACCGAGTCGTTGTTTGTTTCGTTTACCACACTCTTTTCTTCTACCTCTTCTTTTACACACGTCCGTTCGCTTTAGTGACTAAAAATCGTCTGTCTTCCCGCTTTTCTTTCCTCCTTATTTATGGAATCAGGGTACGAGATTCTCCGAGATTCCCCGAGATTCCCCGAGACTCTTTTCCACATAAATGCATGCGGGCGCCATCTTGATTCTTAGTTTGTGCTCTGCAGGCACAAACGTGCAGCCTCTTTAACGGGAAGCCACTTCTTTCTCCACACTCCCCCCTGATCTCATGATCATAGAGACGACAGGGGGGTGGTGATCGCCGCCGTCGGGTGCTTCTATGAAGGGGGACAATGCTGCTCTCGTCTTCGCGTGTGCTCTCATCCACCGCCTAATGGTCGGGGAAGGCTTCATCTCCGTGGAGGTTACTGATATCAGAGTCACTGCTTGATAGGGATGGTGCAAACCAAAGCGATGGCCCACTCGTCTCAGAGTCAGAATCACTCTCATCATCCACTGGAGGTGGTACATGTGTCGCCGGCCGTAGGTCCCTAACGTGACGGGGTAGCCTGGACACACTGCTGACTCACCACATCGGTCACTGTGCCTCGTTTATACTTGTCAGTACATCGGTTTCCTGGCGGCTTCACCCAGACAGCATCCCCTTTGGCATATCGATTCCGTTCTATCTCAGTGGCCACAGTTGTATCGGGGTGGATTCCTTTTTCTCGGACACGGTACTGATAGATTGCATTTGCAGGCGCCGTTCCTGGAGAAACGCCATCCTTTGGCATGAGATTATACCAGTACACAGCTTCTGCGATGGTGCACTGCTTCCTGGCTGCAATTGTTTTGATGCTGCGATGGCTTCTCTCAGCTATACCATTGCCAGAAGGCACATAAGCACATCTAAGCCGCAGCCGCACACCCCATTATTGTAAGAACTGCCTCATCTGATGGCTGCAAAAGGCTGGGTCATTGTCCGTCAGCACTTCATCGGGCGCACCTCTTTCACAGAACACGGATGACAGCCGGCGAATAATGTTGCAAGAGTCCTGGCGCCCAAGGAGTCTCCAGACTGCGAAACGTGTAGGCCCACAATCGATGAGGGTAAGGAAGTGGTTGCCACCATAGTGTGTGATGTCCATGCCCACTCTCTGCCACTTACCACTCACTCCCAACTCCCCTTTCTTCCATCGTGCTGGAGCTGGATCGATGGATTGGCAGGCCTCGCAACTTTCCACCACTCTTCGGATATCTTTTTTTCCTACTCCTGGATCAATCATCTTGACAAAGCACAGTGTCCGCTTGATGCCAGGATGTCCATACTGTCGATGAATGTCCATGATGCGCGCTGCATCGACATTACACACAACTGCTGCACATGTGTTTTGCAGATTATCAGCATCTCTCCAAGCACCAGCCAGAAGCCATCGTTGAGGGGCTCTTGTCAAAGCATCTGCTCTGTTGAGCGCAGACCTGATCAACACTACGTCCACGGTCAGGTTGTACTCTGTGATGGTGTCGACCAAGGTGGCAAGCCGTCTTCGAATTAACATCTCACTCGATGCTCGTGTCGTCAGCCGTGCTCTTCCACTTAATGCATCGGTTATCCACCGATGAGTGCATGCCGAGTCATTCATAATATGTAGAACCTTGGCATGCCATTGAAGCGCCAAGTTAACACCCTTCAATGTGGCATCAAGTTCGGCCAGGTTTATGTACCTCGAATCATTCTCTGGCCGAAGCCAACAGGCATCTTTAATAATGGAATCATTAACTGCAAGGGCAACTCCAAGGACCAGTGAACTAGCATCCACCCAGACCGTGAACTCATTCCCGCTGACGCACCACTTTCCCTGAACAGGGTCATCACTGGTCACTCTGGACACAATCTCTGTCAACATGCTTCTTAGGGTGACATCGTGTACTGCATCGTCTCATCCCGACGACACGGCTGTTGCACGTCTCTTTATGGCTGCCACAGCCACCCTGAGCCAACCGCACACAGGGAAATGGCCTACCATCTTTCCACAAAGCGAAAAAACTGTTCGTCAAGTGATGTTTGATGGGACCTTGGGAACGTGACTTCCTCTTCTCCAGCAAAGTCCCTCCTTGCTATTGCGCACGTGCAGGCCGAGAAATTTTGCTCCATTGCACAGACGCTCTAGTTCCTTACATGTCAGTCCAAAGATTTCAAAGTGCATTCTAACCGATTGCGCTGACATGAGGTTCTCATTGACGAATATATCATCGATGTATGAAGATGTTGCCTGTTGCACTGTCTCATCTTGCTGCCGGATAGCATGCATGATTGCTGTCATAATGTCTGGGGCCACATTTAGACCGAACCCTAGCCTAGTTAGACAATATCGGGTTCCTCTAATTTCCACAGTCTGAAATGGCCACAATTTCTTCTCAATGCGTATTTGCAGATAGGCCCTGCATAGGTCCAGAGTTGCCATGTTCAATCCCTGCTGTCGCCACTCCCTTAATTTGAGTGCACACACATCAGCCCTTGCCGTATATGGGTCAACATGCTCATTGAGCTCACGGTAGTCTAGGATGGGGCGGACCTTTTGTTTGGTCTCTTGTACGATGGCCATCAAGGGAATCAGCCCTTGCAGGGGGCTAAGCTCATCCTCTGAGTATGGAAGAAGCCAGCCATTGTCGATCCACGTTTGCAGTTCTTCTTCTTCTGGCTAAGGTGCCTAACGCGACGCCCATGAGATCCCCGAAAGGGTGTTGGTCGATATAGACAGCAGGACTGTGGCCACGAAAGTCGGAATCCGCTAAGGAGTGTGTAACAACTCACCTGCCGAAATAGCTTGTGTTCGTTACAACTCTACTTTCAACAGAGTCGTTGTTTGTTTCGTTTACCACACTCTTTTCTTCTACCTCTTCTTTTACACACGTCCGTTCGCTTTAGTGACTAAAAATCGTCTCTCTTCCCGCTTTCCTTTCCTCCTTATTTATGGAATCAGGGTACGAGATTCTCCGAGATTCCCCTAGACTTTTTTCCACATAAACGCATGCGGGCACCATCTTGATTCTTAGTTTGTGCTCTGCAGGCACAAACGCGCAGCCTCTTTAACGGAAAGCTACTTCTTTCTCCACATAAATCTATCGACATTTCTATTTATTATGAAACATAATAGTTCGAATAAGTAAAACACATTTTTTTTAATTTAAATACACATATTGAACAAAAATTTACCTTGGAGTTGCAATTAAAAACTGATATAAATTCAATATTATTATGTTTTTTTTAATAGCGTGTTTTCGAATTAATATATAGTATTATCAGTTGAATTGCCAAGAAAAAGAAACTTCGTGAACATTAATTATTTTTTAAAAAAATTCCATTATTTCAAAATGTTCCATTACAACATAGATTTTTAATTAATTGTGTTTAATTTTTTTAAAATATTAAGTTTTAATATAAACATGACTCTTGTCAGCTATTTTATCGCCAGATTAAATACAATTTGAAAATATTATTGCACAAACATTAAGCATTTTGTAGCCCCCCCCTCATATTTTTTAGTCTCTTTTTAACGAACAACATATGGAAACCGTGGGTAACCAAATGCAATCTAGGTAAAACCATATTTCATATTTAATATACAAATGTTTATATTATTAATCATTAAACTGTGTAAATCTTAAAACCTAACAAAATTATAACAAAGATTAATTATTAATTGCAATTTGAAGAGGATAAACAAAGTTTTAAAAAATCATTAAGTCGCTTCTGCTTTTCCATAGTTCGTATTGTTAACACAAGTCTGACGTCACAGAATCATGCTTTCTTTTTTCACATTGTTTTGGGAGTACCTGTTTTTTACAAGGCGGTCACCACGTATCAAGGCCCAGAAACCACTCAGGGATAAGTGTTATTGTAAGTACAGTACGTTAGTGTAGATATTTTAGAGTGTCTACTTAAGGGGGCGATTCATCAGGGATTTGTTTATGTTGGACTTGAAGACATCCAAGTTGTAAGGAAGGAAGCAGGCAGAGGGAACAGAGTTCCACAGGCGTGCAGTTCTAAGAAAGAAGCTTTGTTCATGGAATCTACGTTTTGATTTAGGCATAGATAAAGAGTGGGAAAAGTTTTTGACAAGGGATTCAGCTAGATGGGTGTTTTTTTGTAAAAGACTGGCGAGGGAGGACCAGAGATTGGAGTTCAGACGAGCACCTGTCATGGAAATAACGATAAAACAAAGATAGGCTTGCAACGTCTCTTCTGTGGGAGAGAGGTTGCAGGGAAGAGAAAAGGGCATCCCCCACTAAGCCATGAAGTCTATTTTGTACTCTCTTAAGGCAGGATAGGCTGTTTTTAGCAGCTCCTGCCCTGATATGGCAACAGTATTCCATCCTTGGACGTACTTGGCTTTTATATAGATAGAGAATTGCATCAGTAGTGAGATATCTTCTGGAGCGGTAGAAGGATCCCACCATCTGTTCAGCGAACTTGGCAACAGACTTGATATACATGTTCCGTTTCAAATCAGGAATGAAGGTCAAACCCAGAAGCTTGTCAAAACATGGGGCTTCTCCTAAACGAGAGCCATCCATTTCAATTGATGCCAGATGGGGATCAGAGTGTTGATGATGTAAGGATAGTTTGGTTTTAGATGCAATAAAGTAAACCAGTCACGTCTTCCCCCACTGAACCACTCGTTCGAGATCAGAGGAGAGAAAATCAGAGAGAGTTTTGTCATTTACAGCCTTTGATGTGTTGCCGTAGATGGTCGTGTCATCAGCATAGATGTCAACGAATGATTTAAGTATGTGTTTAGGGAGATCATTGATGTAGATCAGGAAGAGAGTTGGGCCCAGGATGGACCCTTGAGGGACTCCAGCATTAATACTGCAGGCCTCTGATTTTTGTCCATCAATCACTACTCTTATGAGTCTATCAGAGAAAAATGATTTAATGATAGAGAGAATATTTCCAGTTATACCGTAGCTGGAGATCTTGTGAAGTAGGCCTTTATGCCATACCTTGTCGAAGGCCTTGGATATGTCAAGAGCAGTTGCCCTGGAAAGAAAGCCTTTGTCAAGAGATTCACTAATCCTATGAGATATAACCGTTAGCACATCTGCGGTAGATCTTGCAGAACGGAAACCATATTGTGTGTCACTAAGAAGGTTATTTCTGCTGAGGTGGTTGACTATTTCTCTATTTAATATGGGGGCCAACAACTTACTCATGACACACAGGAAACTTATTGGTCTGTACTGAGAGGGAGATGACATATCATCTGAGTTCTTAAATACAGGGCACACTGATGAGGTTTTCCAGGGTGTTGGAAAGCACTTCTCCTTAAGGCAACGTTTAAACAGTTTCGTAAGTATGGGAGCAAGTTCTGGTTGAAGTTTTTTTAACACTATAGTTGGGATGCCGTCAGGGCCAGTAGCTTTACTGGAATCAAGGTTCTTGATTAGCTTAGCGACCTCATGCACAGATATTTGTATGTTACCTAGCGTGGTCTGTGTTATAGGTGGAAATATGGGGAGTTGATGGTCTTCGTCGCATAGGGTAGAGTTTGGTGCAAAGTTCTTGGCAAATAGTTTGGCCTTGTTTGAAGCTGAGGAGATGACCTCTGGTCCATTGATAATGGTTGGGATAGAACACACACTTCTGTTCAGGATCCTATTTGTTATTTGCCAAAACTGGTGGGAACCAAGCCGCTTCTCAGCTACTTTGGATTTAACAGACTAAGCATATAGCTCTCTTGCATTTTTTATTACTCTTTTACAGTGGTTGCTGGCGTTCCTGAAAGCAGCTTTAGTCTCAGTGCATCTATTACGTTGGTAGCTATGGAAAAATGATTTCTGTGCGCGATGGCAGCAACAGCACATTTTGGGGATAACCACTCTCGATTCTTATATCGCATAAAAGGGATAAAAATCCCTCTTAATCATCGATATGTGGCCCTATTGCAGTTTAAGGAAACAAAAATATGAGGAAGAAAATGGAACATAAGTCGTGTTACACCGGTACTAAGAATGGCATTTGATTGGATCGTGAAATTGATATCATTTTATAATAAAATAAAATATTGAAATTGACAATATTAGAAACAATTTTTTTATTAAATAATTTTTATTAAATACAGGCATTTTTAAAATATGTTTTTTAGCAGTTTAGATTAATTTGAATCACTCTCGCGTAATTTTATAAATTTTATAAATAAAATGACAAACAAATAAAAAATAATCAGAAATGAAAACAGAATTGGTACTGGTCGCGGTAAGAGTTGCCTGCCGAACACCCTCAAAAAACAATAACTTCTCCCCGCGCAGCCGCAAAGGACATGTTTTAGTTGCCATAGTAACAACACTTTTTATCAACATTGTTTTACTGTTTATGAATATTGAAATAAAAGACATTACTACACATTTATTAATAATATCTCACTTTTAATCACTTTTATCGACTTTTTAAAACTTTTTTTTTTACTCTTTTTAAATGGCAACGTTAATGTTTATGAATATTGAAATAAAACATATTACTACACATTTATTAATATCTTTTTTTTTTACTGTTTATGTGTCAATTTTATCGACTTTTTCTTTTCTTATATTGAAATATTATATATATGAAATATTGAAATTATTCTTATATTGAATATTGAAATAAAAGACATTACTACACATTTATTAATAATATCTTCTTTTTTTTTACTGTTTGTGTCACTTTTATCGACTTTTTCTTTTCTGTTTTAAATGACTACGTTTTACTGTTTATGCGTCACTTTTATCGACTTTTTCTTTTTTAATAGCATTTTCTTAAAATGAATATTAAAATAATTTCCCAACTTTTTTCATTTCTATGTGTTTTTAGTTTTGTGTGTTGAATGAAACTTATTTTTCATTACAACAATAGTTATCGACCCCGGTTCGATAAAAGTGACCCAAACATTAAAAAAAAATTTAAATCAGAAAATAAAATGCATTTAATCATTTTAAAATTTGATCTTTCATTATTTCTTTTTTTCTTTGTTTAAGAACGGGTTCACATTAATCGCTTTATATTTGTATTGTTCAATGTTGTATATGTTACATTAAAATTTTTTATTATGAAATAAAATTTTGGGTTTGTATTACTGTACACATAGATTCGAAAAAGTTGTCAAAAAACAAATATATAACAAATAAATGTTATCAAAGGCAAGATAAGTTACTTTTCTACCAAACTGGATATATTTTTTGTATTTTTATTCAATGTAACATTTTTATTCATCTCGAAAACCATACAGTGTTTACCGATGTATTTGTAAATTCAAGATGGCGTCTGACTCCCTCTTTAAAACGATAAGTTTGGGAAAAGGTGTTATAAATAAAAAACTGGATAAAATAGTGTTAAAAACTCGCTCAATATATGTTACCGTGACATAGCTTGACATATATTCGGCGGGTTTTTAATAGTATTTTGTATAGTGTTTTTATTTTCCCAAACTTACCGTGTTTAAGAGGGAGTGAGGCGCCATCTTGAATTTTCCAATACATCGGTAAACACTATGTTTTTCGAGCTGAATAAACATGTTACATTGAATAAAAACACGAAAAATATATCCAGTTTGGTAGAAAAGTAACTTATCTTGCTTTTGATAACATTTATTTGTTATATATTTGTTTTTTGACAACTTTTTCGAATCTATGTGTACAGTAATACAAACCCAAAATTGCTACACTAGTTTATCAGAATTTTTGTCGGAATTTTTGATACCCCTAACACGAAACTGAGAATAAAATATAAAAAAACTCGTAATTTCTCTTTTAAAAGTGGGTTGTTTATTTTCTTTATGGATTATACTTCCAAAATAAACTTTTAAAGTTGTTTTAAAAGTAATAGACATATTTTTTTTAAAAACAGTAATGAATTTTACGAACTCAATATTTTTCAATTTTTAAACTTTAAAAATCTATCAAAATTTTTCTATTCATTCTATTTTTTACGATATTTTCAGGGTCAATGTGACATTTATGCTCTTTCCAATAAACCGAATATAATATTTTAGACAAACATTTTTTTAAATTCACGCCCCCCCCCCCATTTTCAAGTGTCTATTAAAAAGTAAATAATTAATTTAGTCACCAAAGTTTTATATATCACAAATTGAAGAGGAAAAGTCAATAAATAATATATTCAAATTTAAACCACGTTGTTTTTTTTTTGTTTTGTTTTTTTTTGTTTTTTTAATCAAACCTTGGTCTATGCTCCTTTAATTGAAAAAACAATTAGGTCTTGAATTACATTTTTCGAGTAGTTACAAGCTTGGAAAGACAGGGGGGCGAATAATTCAGGCCTCCAATTTTGAAATGTCAATAAATAATATATTCAAATTTAAAAAAAAAAGTAGTGTTTTTTAAAAATTTACCTGTAAAGTTTGAAGTTTAAAACCCTTTTTTTTAAAAAACACATTGTTTGTGTTGTAGAACCAATAGTAATTCCCCCATCCAGTCTTCCTCCCACTCCTCTCCCATAACCCTACTTCCGGTTTCGGGCTCACCGCCAAGCAGTTCCGGTTTGTAAGACTAGAAAATAAACGTGTTTCATTCCAGTCTCTCAGCGTTCTAGTTAATCACTAATCATCAGCCCATGCAAATAATACAACATGGTGTTAGAAGTGGTTAAATGTAACTAGATATCTACGGTTATAGGAGAGAAAAAAATTTAAACAAAAAAGAGAAGAAAAAAAACGAAAACCAATCGACCCATCAGTCCACGTGCGAACGCGACATAGGAACTCAAAAACGTTGTATCATCACGGTGTAAAGTGAAATACACGGCTCAACTGAATAACTGAACAACAAGGAAATAAACGAAGTCACAGACTGAGGAATAAAAGTAATAAAAAAAAACACAAATAAAGACAAGACACGACACAAGGTAGGCGATTCGCTATTGTTATTATTTTTTACAAAAGCAAACAAATACCATACGCCAATCAGACACTTTTATAAATAAAAAAAAATTCTTATTTCTTCAGGTGCTAATTCCTTATCAACAATGGCTTGTCAAATACCGCCCCCTTCTATGGATTGGCAGAGTAATAATTAAGCAAAAGATTTTGATAGATTCGTTCGACAGGTCATGTTGCACTTTAACGGACCCCTCAAGGATGTAAGTGAGGACGTAAAAGTTAATTATCTGTTATTGTGGTCAGAGATTGAAGGACAGGATCTGAGTGACACATTTCAGTTTGAGGAAAGTGAAACACGTAATGTAGAAAATTATATTAAGAAATTTCGTGCATATATAGAGCCAAGATCAAACTTCCGCGTCTCGAGGTATCAGCTTCTACAGTGTCGACAACAACCTGATGAACCAGCCCACGCATTTCTTAAACGATTAAGGCAGATATTGAAACAATGCGAGTACGAGTCCCCCGTTGAAAAAACTCTTCTGGTAGATATTTTCATTTTTGGACTGAACACACAAAAATCCTTACTTAAGGAAGGATATAATCTCAACATCGCAGAAGCACTACATGTTGCAGAGACAGAAGAAGCAACATTGAAACAGGTAGATGCAATACAAAACACGCATAGTGTTCCACAATTTTCCGAGGAAAAACCACAAGATGCCCATGCAATAAAGGCTGGGAAAGAATATTATAACAAATGCTATTTTTGTGGGAAAAGCCATTACAGAGGCGAATGCACAGCAAAAGGGAAAACTTGTGGGAAGTGCAGGAAGACGGGACATTTTGTAGTCGCTTGCCGCACCAGAGACGCAAAAGATTCAACTTGGAAACAAGACAGGCCCCCAAGAGCAACAAGAAACCCAAGAAACGCCCATAATATTACAATGCAGAGCGATGAGGAAGATGACCACTCACCAACAGAGGTATATTTCCATACCATATCAGGGCCAAAAATAACAAAATCCCATGTCCCAGCAGATGCTAGAGAGGCATATGCAGACTTGAGAATAGGGAACAAAAAATCACAAATAAAAATAAATGCGAAGGTGGACACAGGAGCCATGAGCAACCTTATCCCATGGGAGTGTTACAAACAACTCAAACATGTGCAACTTCTAAACACTCCAATCAAACTATTTGCCTTCGGTGGTGTTCCAATCGACCAAGTGGGTATATGTCACCTAGGAGTCAGATATGGCGAAAAATTTACGAGTGCCAACTTCCACGTGGTAAAAAGCAGGGGACCCGCACTACTTGGCCTCCAGACTTCTAGAAAACTGGAACTAGTTACCCTTAATTGTACAATAGGGACCAATACAGTGGAGCATAACCACACCGATTCAACTGCAGCAACGCATGCAAAACCAGAAGGAGACATGAAAGAAAGAAAGCGCATACTGAGAGAGTTTTCTGACGTGTTCAAGGGCATCGGGTGCCTGCCAGGGGAGTACAGCATTAAGATTGACCCGTCAATACCTCCAGTAATACACTCACCCCGGCGGGTGCCAATAGCTTTAAAAGAGAAATTCAAAGCAGAGCTAGACTCCCTTGTAGCCCAGGATATAATAACTCCCGTAACAAAACCGACATCCTGGGTCAACTCCTTTGTGTGTGTCACAAAACCCAATGGATCTGTCAGGCTATGCATGGATCCTAAAGATCTAAACAAGGCGGTGTTGCGACCACATTTTGTCACACCGACATTTGAAGAAATCATCTCCAGACTCCATGGAACAAAATGGTTCTCAATAGTCGACGTGAAATCTGGCTACTGGAACATGAAACTGGATAAGAAATCAAGAGAACTAACCACTTTCATCACCCCTGAAGGACGCTATATGTTCAAGCGCTTCCCATGGGAGTTAAGAGCGCACAAGACGAATTTCAGCGAGCTATGTTTGATGCCTTTGGAGACATCAAGAATGTTCTCTCAATATTAGATGACACTGTTATTGTCGGATTTGAGGAGTATGGCAGCGATCATGACAAAGCGCTCAAGGAACTACTAGAAAGAGCTCGGTCTAAGAACTGCAAGTTCAACCCAGACAAATTAGTGGTCCGCGCACAAGAAATTTCTTTTTTTGGACATGTCATATCAAGGGATGGAGTGAAACCAGACCCAAAGAAGATAGAAGCGATCGTTCAGATGAAACCACCAAAAGATGAAAAACAACTAACAAGCTTTCTTGGGCTAGCAAATTACTTGAACAAATTTTCACCACATCTGGCAATGCTGACCAAGCCGCTCCGAGACCTTCTGTCGACAAAAACGCAGTTCATCTGGACAGAACAGGAACAGATGGCATTCAACAACATAAAAGAGGAAATAGGAAAAGCAATTGTGCTCAAATATTTTGACCCAAAAGCGCCAATCAGTATACAAGTAGACGCATCATCAGCTGGACTGGGTGCAGCCCTCATTCAAAATGGAATGCCAGTCGCTCTAGCAAGCAAAACCCTGTCAGGGCCAGAAACAAGATACTCCAACATAGAACGTAAAATGCTAGCAGTGGTCTTTGGATTGGAGAAATTTCATCACTATGTATGGGGCCAAGCAGTGACAATACAAACAGACCACAAACCACTAGAATCAATAGCCTTAAAGAATCTGGCTAATGCACCACCAAGGCTAGCAAGAATGTTACTCAAAATCCAGGACTATGACTTCGCAGTTAAATACAATCCAGGAAAGTCTGTCCCAATAGCCGACTGCATGTCCGGGGTATCACCAACACAAGGGGAACCAATCAGAGATGTAGACATCAACATACATCTACTTAACGCACACCTCAATGCATCTCCAACTCGCCTACAAGATATCAAGGCAGAAACATTCAAGGACCCAGTACTACAAGAGCTCACCAACACCGTTATGTCGGGATGGCCAGCAAATAGATCCAACTGCCACCCTCATATACAAGCTTTCTGGAAGTATAGGGACGAAATTGGACTCCAGGATGGGATACTCCTTAAAGGCAATAAAATAATTATACCTCTCTCACTTCAATCAGACATCCTACAACAACTACATTCGTCCCACCACAGCAATTTTCTGGGTCGGTATCAACAAGGACATAGAAGAACTAATTAGAGACTGTTCTACATGTCAGAAGTACCAAACCAGTATCCCATCAGAAACACTACACCAGCATGAAACCCCGTCTAACCCATGGCAGTATATCAGTACAGACATCTTTGCTATGGAAGATAAGGAATTCTTACTAATGGGAGACCATTACAGCCGCAGCCCATTCATACGGCGTCTCCACTTATATATATATATATATATATATATATATATATATATATATATATATATATATATATTCCTGGATATGACCTTCAACTATCTCCGATGGTAAGGACCCAGCTTGCGGGCTTTGGGGAGTATGGAGCTACCCCTTAATTTCCATTGCCCCCAGGTCCACTCTGATCCGGAGCGGTAGTACCTGTTAGGGTACCACCCAACTATTGGTTAAATAGAAATCGGCTTGAAAAAAACCCCAATATATTCTTTTAAACAAAATATTCTTCAAAATCACTGGATTCGGCATTAAATATCCTGAAAATATGCCGTAAAACAAAAACAACCAACCAACCAACCAACCAATATATATATATATATATATATATATATATATATATATATATATATATATATATATATATATACTTGAAATGAACAAAAATGAATAAGAAAACTTTGAATGGAGATTTATTATGCTAATAAAAAGTTCAACATGTGAGATGGAGCTTAGAAAAAAAATTGACAATACAATCACTTATCAAGGCCCGAAGGCCACTCGAGGATAAGGACCAATGGATTTAAGGTGGCAGTGTAGTAACTAATTATAGTGTAAATTGGTAGAATGTGATTTTGTAGGAGGACGGCTTAACAAGATGTTGTTTACATTACATATGAAGGCTACCACGTTGTATCCAACCGGGAAGCATGTCAGCGGAAGTGTTCCAAAGGTGAGCAGTTCTGGGAAAGAAGTTTTGTTTCTGGGATCTGCGTTTACATTCAGTCACAGATAGAGAGTGGGGAAAATCATATACAGTGGTTGTAGGTAGTCGAGTGTTTTTTATGTAAAAGTTTGGCAAGGGGGAGATCATAGATTGGAGTTCAGTCGAGCACTTACCATGAAAATAGCGATAGAGCAGAGATTTAATAATCATTAATTCTTTTTTTAAAGACATTCCCCTAAGTCAAGCTGCCCTCATATCCCTTGATTTTTCCATTATCACGAATACTTATTGAATCTACTTCACCTAGCACATCATGGCAAAACACTAAACCCACAGAAACCTATTCTAGGCCGAGGAGATAAATTATGTAAATACACCAGTTTGGCTTATACCAATTACATCCCAGCTTCTCCTCCCTCCAACTCTACACTATTTACCTTCTATACAAGACTTCTTTATACCACTGTTCTAATGTGCCACATTTTTTATTTGTTACCTTGCCCCCCTCTTTTTTCTGACGAGAAACATTAGTCTTCGAAATACCTGGTATAAACAGCATTTATGCCCACCCCTATTCATGGATTTTCCTTTATTGAACTGATGATGATTAAGTCTCTATGTACTAGTGTATACTTTTAATATTTTGTATTGACAATTTCTCTTCCTTCATAGACAGGCATTTTCAGTATTTATTTTCAAGGACTTTCCAAGACGTTTTTAGAAAAGACAAAACTCTAGTTTTCGCATCAAATTTGGAGTTTCTCCACAAAGATTTGAAAAAAGTAGTTGAAAAGCAAATATGCAACAAATAAATGTTACCAAAGGCAATAAAAATTACTTTGAAAACTACTTGCATTATTTTTGCCTTTATTTTTATTTTTTGAGCCTCAGTTCTATTTTTTGAGATGGGGGAAGGGATTTGTCATTGAAGAGTCTTGGCTGCACAAGGAAAGTTTTCTGGGCAGGTGAGATCATTTTTATTTACAGCGGCCATCATTGCTCCCCACTTTGTGGACACCATAAATTAAATTATTAATGGAATCAAAAGGCGGGAGATTTTAATAACCCCCCAATTAAAAAGAATTTGAAAACTAAGCTGGTTATGTCCCTTTATCACAAAACTATCCAAGGTAGTTTAGTTACAAAACGATCCAAGGTAGTTTAGGTATAAAAGGGCAAAACTAATACTATTATGCAATTTCGATTTAATTTTTAATACTTAAAAATATTTTAATGCTATTTTTATTTATACTAAAAAAATAATTTCAAAGTTTTTATATCAGTTTATTTTTAATATTTCGACACAAATTTTACAGGACATAAAACGTGTTAAATGTATTTTCAATGCATTTTTAATATTTTCAAGGTTTTATTGATGGGAAAATGCTGTATTACACACTTCACATGAATGATTTTTTTTTACTCTGTTTTAATTTTCTTATCACTTTATGCTGGGGATGGGGCATTCAACTGGATGTCAAACATTCTCCTATTAGTTTAGTTACTCCAAGAGAGAGATTTTTTCACGATTATAACCGTCTCTTTAAGTGCTATTGTTTGTATTTCTCTTGCACTTGGTTCACCGGGTAACACTGACTGGACTGATGGATATCTTCTTACGATTCCAGTTTCTTTTCATGTCGTACATAAATCCTTTGTGTTTTGTTATTTCCTCCCTCTCAGCTCTGTTAAGGCCAGCATCATTAGGGACGCTTACTTCAGCTAGGGTTGCCACTGTCTCCCTCTAGTCCCATATCACTATGTCAGGCTTAATAGCCCCATTTTCTATGTATTTGCAGCTGTAGGAATTTCGAAGTCATAGTAGATGATGTATGACTTATTTCCAACCGTTCTTTCTGGTACATGTTCCAAAGACTTGCTATCACATTGAATATTCAAGTTTTGACAGATTTTCCAGTGGAGATATTTACACACTCCATTGTATCGCATTGTATAATAGCTGTCCTCAAACGGGACTTTACAACTGGATATCAGGTGGCTCACACTCTTCTTCTGTGTGGCAGAACCTGAACTTGTTGTTGTTGCTGAGACCACTTTATATTTTAAAAGCATTGGTCATCAAGCCCTGATCTTGAGCCGCCATTATAATTCTCTCCTGATCATAGTGAAGAGACCTTTTATTAAGCCTACAGAACCTTCTATATCTATATATTATTGTGATAGTTTATCCAGGAAATATTTGACACGTTGTTGGTTGGTCCATTTTTCCGCTATGGAAGGTCTTAATGTATTTTTGCCGACTCTTTTGGGCTCTTTCTGTTGTAGGGTTACGTTCTCTTTTGTAAGCCAGGCTTGTGCAAAATTTTTGTCCATTTTTCTGATGGAGGTAGTTCTTCTGGACCTCTTTTCTTTGTGTTCGTATACCATTTTAATTTTTGTCCATTTTTCAATAATGGCTCGGTCTTGATGGTCACTCTCTGACAAACCCATACCTCCTGCTTTGCTTGGTAGATACAGTTTTGCTAGCCATTGGTTTCTGTATATTACTCGGTATAATGGTCACACTTTTCTTGTTTTAGTGTCTAATTTGTTAATGTCTCTCTATGTCCAGTCAACAATGCAAAAGCTATACGTCATCACTGGCATAGCTAGTTGATTAATGGCAGTCATTTTACTATGGTTTTTCAGCTGTGTTTTGCAATTTGTTTTGACATGGCGCACATATTCTTTGCCTATTTTCTCTTATTCTGCCACATTGAATTGCGTCGTTTTCCCAGTTCTGATGGAGCACTTGGCACATTTATCCAAACCGAATTGCATACCAATATGCTTAGCGAATCCATCTATCTTAGGATTTTTCTCTCAATTTTCGTGGTTTTTCACCACATCTTTATATAGATATAATTTTTTGGATTATCGATATCTGCTGGCGGTCCTGGCTCAGGTTGTAGCGAGATTGTTTCGTGGCTTAAAGTCATTGTTGTTCACCACATCTTTATATAGCTATGTTTTTTTTAATATCGAGTGAATTTTATATAGATCAAGCCATTGCAGTATCTATTTATGGCGTACACTATCATATGCATTTTGATAATCAATCCAAACCACAGTCTTCAAGAATGATCCTATTAATCAGCAACTGGTCCTTGGTGCCTTAGCCTTTTCTCTTGCATCCTGCTAGTTCTTTTTCAAGGCATACTCCTGAAGAAAGGTAGTCATGAATGCTGTCTCCAACAAGGCCAGCAAAGAGTAGTGAGACAGCAGATTGATAAGTACGGCAGTATCAACCGTTTCTGGTATGAGAATCGTATCACCTTTTAATAGCCACGTTATCAAGTCCAGTTTTTTGTTAATCTCCATCCAAATTAGATTTTAATATTGTTGATGTTATTTTTGGTTCAGGCATTTCTGGCTTATTTTCCTGAGATCTAGCAACATACAGGATGCAATTAGCGTCTAAGTTGCTAGGTCTTTCATCCTCAAACAATACTTTGCTGGGTCTTGCTTTTTAGGTTATTTGCTTTCACCAGTGTTTTTAAATATGAATTTTAAAATAGGATTTCCTTGAAAATGTTGCATCACACGCGTCACATAAATGAGGCTTGTCACGAGTGTGTGGATGCATGTTTTTAAATTTGATATCTGGGAAAATGTTGAACCACAAACTTTACGGTGTATTTGGAGATGTCTTTCTAAATAAATTTTATGGTAAAATTCTGTACCACACACTTCACATAAATAAGACTTTTCCACTTTTTTTTATTTTACTTCAGTAAGTTTTAAGAGATCAAGTTGTTCCCTCCTGGAGCTAACACTTGATTCTGTTATGATTTAAATTTTTATCCGAGTGTGTTTTAACATATGAGTTTTTAAATTGCTTTTTTGGGAAAATCTTGAACCACAAACTTCACATGAATGAGGCTTTTCACCAGAGTGTGTGAGCATATGTCTTTTTAAAAGAGTTTTATCGAAAAATGCTGTATTACAAATTTGACATGGATAAGGCTTTTCGCCAGTGTGTCTTAACATATGAGTTTTTAGGTGAGATTTCAGGGAAAATTTTGAAGCACAAACTACACATGAATGAGGCTTTTCTCCAGTGTGTGTAAACATATGAGTTTTTAAAATGAATTTTGTGGAAAATCTTGAACCACAAACTTCACATGAATGAGGCTTTTCACCAGTGTGTATTAACATATGAGTTTTTACATGGGACTTTTGAGAAAATACTAAACCACAAACTTCACATGAATGAGCCTTTTCATTAGTATGCGTTAACATATGTGTTTTTAAATTCGATACCTGGGAAAATGTTGAACAAACGTCACATAAATAAGGCTTTTCACCTGTGTGTTTGAACATATGCTTTTCTAAAGAAATTTTATGAGAAAATGCTATACCACACACTTCACATGAATGAGACTTTTCACCAGTGTGTGTTAACAAATGTTTTTTTAAATTGCCTTTCTGGGAAAATTTGGAACCACAAACTTCACATGAATGAGGCTTTTCACCAGTGTGTGTGAACATATGTGTTTTTAAAGTAGTTTTATTGGAAAATGCTGTACCACACACTTGACATGGATAAGGCTTTTCACCAGTGTGTTTTAACATATGAGTTTTTAAGTGGGATTTCAGGGAAAATGTTGAACCACAAATGTTACATGAATGAGGCTTTTCACCAGTGTGTATAATTATATGAGTTTTTAAATGGGACTTCTGAGAAAACATTAGACCACAAACTTCACATGAATGGGGCTTTTCACCAGTGTGTATTAATATATGAGTTTTTAAATGGGACTTCTGAGAAAATGATGACCTACAAACTTCACATGAATGAGGCTTTTCACCAGTGTGTGTAAACACATGGGCTTTTAAAGAAATTTTATGAGGAAATGCTGTACCACACACTTGACATGAATAAGGCTTTTCACCAGTGTATGTATGCATGCTTTCTTAAAAAAGCTGATTGAAAAATTCGCAGGAATTAACATTTAACCAGTGTTGTTGAATATTTTAAATTTAATTTATAAGAAATCGCACATCTTTCATTTTTTATTTTGTTGATTTTATTTATAAGCAAAAAATGCAAATTTATAAGCAAAAAATAACTTGACATAAGGAGACTTTAATCTTTTGTACATTTTACCAAATCATGTTTGCTTAAGTACTATTCATTTCATTCAGGTGTGTTTCATCATTGATATTTTTATATTTGTATTCTTTGAAAGTTATGTATAAAAATCAATTTCCTTATTTACTAAAGATTTTTGTAAACGTTTCATTTTATTAAATCATTTGTTCATTTTCATATTTCTCCCTGCTCGAAAATTAGTCAGATTCCTTTTGGAATTCAAGGGGCACAGATCATGTGGAAGTCCGCCATTTTCTGAAGACGTGACCCCTTCTCCAACCTGAGTACTGTCTCTGAAGAGAAGAACAAAGATTTGAGATTTTTAAAAACTTACTAAGAACTGAATGATATTTGTAAAAACGTTTTGTAAATAATTTCGTCAATTAAGTCTCGTAGAATAGAATTTCACGTGTCTGTTTTTCTTTTGCCTGCAGCTTCGATATTCGCTTTCAGCATACAGGATTCAATGCAACGACCCTCTGAGAAGAACCAGACGATCCGAGCCAAAGTTTTCAAGACAACAGGGGGCCTAGCGAACTTCATAAGAGAAGGGGTTTTACAATTTCCTGCATCATGTGACTTGGGCTAATTTTCCTGTGTTTCAAGGGTAAGTATATTATTCTCTAAAACATTTTTTTAAAAAGTTGTACCGTATTTGCTGTTAATTTGCTGGATTTAAAATGACACATAACGGAAATGGATATTGTGAAAAAAAAGTTCAGAGAAATGTAGTCGAAAAGCGAGAAATTATAAAGCAAGTTTCCTGGCATCAATTCTTGGAATAATTTCTGCTTTTTCTGCAAATAGAAGACACATCCTGAAGGAATCCAAAAGTAATCAATGCTTATTAGTACAATATATTCTATATATATATATATATATATATATATATATGTTACAATGATGTTTGGTCGTATTCAGCAAAATTGATGGACAATCTGGTTTTCTGCACGTGAAATCTGAAAAAAATCATGTATAAGTTAATAATTTTATCAGAGTAATTTGTAAAATAAAATGTCTGTAGTAATTAAATATTTGCACGAATTTTATTCATAACTATAAAAGTCGTATACACACACACACACACACACATATATATATATATATATATATATATATATATATATATATATATATATATATATATATAAGATCGACCAGCGGGTAAAGAGGTCAGGCTCATTACCCTGGGGTCCCGATTTCGAATCTCGCTAGATTCAGCCACTCTGATGAGTTGTAGATGATGAAACACATGTCAGTAGATAATTATATTTTAAAAATAATATATATATATATATATATATATATATATCGCTCCAAATTGGTTAAAGGGAAAATTATTCCCAACTCGCATTTAGGTAAAAATGCACTTTCGTAAATAATTGAATTCATTCAAAACATATCGCAAAAACAAAAAAACAAATAACATCTAAATAAATCTCCATATACCTTGTCGACGAAATGGACCAGCGGGTAAAGAGGTTAGGCTCATTACCCTGGGGTCCTGATTTCAAATCTCGCTAGATTCAGCCACTATTATGAGTCGTAGACGACGAAACATGTGTCAGTGGATGATTATATTTTAAAAATAATACATATATATATATATATATATATATATATATATATATATATAATGTCAATCTGATCCCTAACTAAAATCTAAAAATAGAATGTTTGTTTTTACCCATTTTTATTCAAAGTTATGAATATCACTTTATATTACTAATTATTATTACTATAGATTACTGTATATATATATATATATATATTTATATTTGTAGTCATCAGTGTACGCTCCTGTTTTGTTGTACCACAACTCATCAGTGCCGCAAGACTAGCACCTCTCCCAAGCTGAGTATTGAACCTAGACCCATCGTGTTGACAGTTGGCAGTTCTACCCATCGACCCATGGGAGAAGTGCCAACAAATAATCTCGACAAATGTCTATTTTAAACAAACATTCATCCACCACTTTTATAGTGCTCAAACCGCTTATTTATAAACAAACCAAGCCTAGCATTTTTCAGCCAATTAAGTAGCGGGTTATATTATTTATATCCAAATAATACAAGGATTACTTTTTAATTGTTTCTTTTAACCATCTTACTCATCACTATTTTGTTTTATCTATAATTCTGTATGCATAATGGTAAGAGGTTTCCCTTTTATCTCCAGATATGGTCAGCCATAGCTGAGTTTTCAATCTCCTCACATAGTTTTTCGGTGTTATTTCTAACCATACTTTAAGTCTCATCATTTGTATATTTTTCACATTAACATAGGATTCTTTGAAGTTTTTCTGACAAGCCTTTCCTGTATAGTATCAAGATTGTGATGAGTTTCTGAGTTATGTTCTTTGATGTTTTATTCAGATTTCATGCTCTCTCGATAGTTGTTCCGGTTTACACCAGACAATTCATTTCTTTACATTATATGGAAATTGAAACTTGGGTATTGGTCAATGAAAGTTGGCTTTCGGTTTATACAGATGACCAGTGTAAGCAGCAAATCCTGGAATGATAATTGGTTTTTATGTTATTTTTCCATCCTGAACTCTATAGTTGGACGGATAGGGTTCATATGATCTAGTAATGTTCAAACATCTGTTATGTAACTAAATATTATGTCAGAGTTAGATAAGAACAATTCAGTTTAGAAAGAATGATTAACAAATAGGTTAGATTTTGAAATAGGTTATAAATGGAATTTCTTTGTTTACCAGAAACGTGTGAATGTATGTGCAAAGCGCACATGTAATTTGAAACATGAGGGAGTCACATTATTTGACCACGCCTCTGACGTCATCAAGAAAGGACATTCCCAAAATATTGACAGTTTGAAGTTAGAAAGAGTCAGAGTAGCAGGCGAGAGTTGAAGAGCGGCTTAGTGAGAGCTGATGTCCCTGGTGAACGAGGGAAGAGGACACCATGTAATCGTAAAGGCTTGAATCCCTGACTATCATCATCATCATCTATATTCGTAAACTGTTGTCTTCGTCTTCCTCAAAGTATTATGTGTCCGCCATCATCAATAATGTATCTCGGCTCTGTCTGTTAACAGGAACTGTTACATTATACCAGCTGCATATTAATAATATGATGTCCCCCAAAATCATATCTACCAGTTGCATATTAATAATATGAAGTCCCCAAGAATCGTCACAGTCGTCGTAGTGATGTAAACAGTTAATAAATGTCTTTATCATCTTCTGTATTACGTGTCTCCGATATAAACCCTCGCCTACACGACACATCTCGGGCCAGAGTTTTATTTTAAAAACATTCAAATAAAATCAACTAAGATTCATATCAATAGCTAAAAAAAGTGGGTAATTGTTATGATTGGGTTCATTATAGAAGGATAATGAAAGTTTAGTAATGACTAAATTTTATTAACAATACCAGACACCATAACTTTCAGTGTTAGACAAGGCGCACACTGCTACTTAATTTGATACTCATAGTCTTTAAATCAGTAATACATACATTTCTACTACGTCTATCAAAATTAAACTTATGTAACTGAATACACAATAAAATTTACTTAAAAATGATATTTTAATATTTTTTGTTTTGATTTGTATACTTGAAGAAATCACTATTTAAATCTATTAACAACAAACATGCCAGTATATCATGGCCACTCGCGGTAGATGACATTTTGCAAATAAACAGTAAGGGTGTGTTCACATAAATACTCGAAGCAGAATACTGCTGCCACAGCCTATCCTGCCTTGAGGAGAGTACAAAATAGGCTTCGTAGCTTAGTGGGGAATGCCCCATTCTCTTCCCTGCAACTTCTCTCCCACAGGAGAGATGCTCCAAGCCTGTCTTTATTTTATCGTTACTTCCATGGCAAGTGCTCGTCTGAGCTCCAATCTCTCGTCCCCCCTCGCCAATCTTTCACGATAAACACCTGTCTAGCTGAAACCACTGTCAAAAAATTTCCCCACTCTTTATCTGTGCCAAAACCAAAACGTAGATTTCATGAATAATGCTTCTTTCTTAAAACTGCACGCCTGTGGAACTCTGGTGCGTTTGCCTGTTTCCCACCTGACTACAACCTGGATGTCTTCAAGTCCAACATAAACAAATTCCTAATGAACTGCCTCCTTAAGTAAGATACTTTATCAAATCTCCAATAATAACCTGCTGTACATGCAATAACCCTTATCCCCAATTGCCTTCTGGGCCTTGATATGTGGTGACTACGTCGTAAAAAAAGAAAGTAGTACCCATCGACGACGTTTCTAGTTGTTTTAGCTAATCAGGAAAAAGAATGTTTTTTGCTGCAGAAGTTGAACACAACACATAGTCTTTGCAGTCTAAGAATATCTCAAAGTTGACGCTTTCTATTACAAAGGTAAGTAAAGATAGAAACTGTGTTCAAATGCTATATACTAGCGAATATATTCGTTTCTTTTGTCCTAAAATTTGAAAAGAATTGGATAAAAACTTTTTTTGCATGAGTCGATAGAAGTAGTTACACATACATATAAACATGAGAATTTTTCTTTGCCGAGATGCACCAAAAATCTGTAAACAAGTCTTTGTCAACTTACAAACATAAAATATTCATTTTATTTTTGTTATTATTTAGAAAGCATAATTTTTAATAATGCACAGGAAAAGAATTTTTTAAACATTCTTTGAAAATGAATAACCAACAATGACCATGCTTTTAAATGAGGTAAAACACACAAACCACTTATCCAGTTAAGTAAAAGAATAACTTTTATTGGGTTTGTTTTACAATCCACAGAGGTATTAAAAAGTGGTCAAAAATCAAATATATAACAAATAAATGTTACCAAAGGCAAGTTAATCTTCTACCTACCTGATAATGTTTTGGTGTTGTAAATGTTTTAAATTAATGTTACCAACGGCAAGCGTTACCTGAGAATTAGAAATATAACTGCAATGACTCTTGAATCTCAACCATCATTTAAAAATAAAAAAATATATAAAACTTACCTGATAATCGTCATGGTAACATGAAACCGTTAAAATGAAATTTAATTATTCTAATTAGTTTAATGAACTTGAAAACATAATCGTAATCTGTACAAAATTTCCTTTCATTTGATATGCTGCAAGCCAGATTTTTTTAAAACTGTTTTTTTTATAATGCTTCTACTTAAAGCCGTTAAAATGAAACTTAATTATGATAATTAATATGATAATTAGTTTAATGTACTCGAAAACAATTCTGATCTGTACAAAAGTTCCTTTAATTTGATATGCTACAAGTCATCTTTTTTAAAATAATTTCTTTGTATCATGTCGTGGTGGCCATTTTGGATTCCTCGCTCGCCATCTTGGATTCATCATAATGTGATAATGGCAAATGATAATGTCCATCAGAATAATATTTTCTATGATAATAAAGCCTTCCTTACTATTTTTCTTAGCTGTTTTTTTATGATGTTTCTACTTACAGCCATTAAAATGAAACTGAAATATGCAAATTAGTCTGTAAGTTACCAATAAATAAAGCTAACTTAACCTTCATGGTATTATGATAATATATTCAAATCTCCTCAAGATTTGAAGATATTGCTTTTTAAAGATGGGTTAGTCTATAAATTTCCTACCATTTCAGTCACAAACATGCATTTGAATAGGACTGACCTACAACAAAATGTCCAGTGAAACATATATGCATTTGAATAGGACTGACCTACAACAAAATGTCCAGTGAAACATATATGCATTTGAATAGGACTGACCTACAACAAAATGTCCAGTGAAACATATATGCATTTGAATAGGACTGACCTACAACAAAATGTCCAGTGAAACATATATGCATTTGAATAGGACTGACCTACAACAAAATGTCCAGTGAAACATATATGCATTTGAATAGGACTGACCTACAACAAAATGTCCAGTGAAACATATATGCATTTGAATAGGACTGACCTACAACAAAATGTCCAGTGAAACATATATGCATTTGAATAGGACTGACCTACAACAAAATGTCCAGTGAAACATATATGCATTTGAATAGGACTGACCTACAACAAAATGTCCGGTGAAACATATATGCATTTGAATATATATATATATATCCACAGCCAAAGAAAAAAATGGTGTGGTATTGCTAAAGGGGTCTGTTTGTATATTGTGGAAATCGATTGGTTAAATATATGTGTAAGAGTTTGGATTTAGGATAAACTTAATTGCATGATATAGAAATGTTACTGACAACGTTTAGTCATGACTAAATCATCAATGAGTTTGGTTTCTTATCACTTTATAAGCTGGGGATGGGGCATCCTACTCTATGACAAACATTCACTCACTATCTTTTTAAGATTATAACCGTTTCTTTAAGTGCAAATGTTTGAAACTCCCTCGCACTTGGTTCACCGAGTATAATTGGTTTTTGGAGTTCTCTTTCATGAGTCCAGTTGCTTCTATAATTACTTTTTCAAAGCAGTCTACATGATGATAGCAACTACAATTAAGTTTAGTAATGATTAAATCATCATAAAATCTGGTATTTTATGACTTTAACATTTTTAAAAGAAAACTAAAAATATAGTCAATGCCTTGGGTTTCAAAAGGTTTATATATATATATATATATATATATAGGTGTCCACTAATCGAGCCAGAGATGTCTCGTGATACGGGGGGTTCGAATCGTTCGACTGGTAGTAATCGTGACACCCTGCACTGAAGATTCCCAAAAGGATGAAACACTAGTGTCTGTAGGTATTTAATTATTATAGTAAAAAAATAATTATGACAGCCCCTTTAAGAAATTCGTTTCTTATTGTTGAGCACTTTCAGTTGAATTAAAAGTCGGTCAATTTAGCTTTTATGCGTAGATCATTGTATAACGATTAGATCACTGTCTGTCTGGCGTAAATGAACACTTAAAATTAAGATGTTTAAAATTCAACGTTATTTCAAGCGGTTAATGGTAGCCGAATGGATTAGGTCTCCGCTAATCGAACCAGAGATGTCTCGTGATACGGGGTTCGAATCGTTCGACTGGTAGTAATCGTGACACCCTGCACTGAAGATTCCCGAAAGGATGAAACACTAGTGTCTGTAGGTATTTAATTATTATAGTAAAAAAATAATTAAATATATATATATATATATATATATATCTCCACAGCCAAAGAATGTTGCAGCTCACACGTCATGAAAACCAAGAAAACGATAGTCCAGGACGAGTTTCGCCCTCATCAGTTGAACAGATCTGTACTTGAGATTCAATAATTAAATCTCTTGCCTTAAGGGCGACAAGGTATGCTTCTCTTGGTCAAAAAACAAGGCAAAATAAAATAAAAATAATTGCATAAAATCAAAACATTTATTGCATAAAAATGTATCAAAATATAATTTTAAAAAACATTTATTCTATTAAAGTAAATTTTAATAAATATTTTATTTCAATGATTGATTTTCAAAACATTTTTGAATTAAAGTAAAATTGTTTTTTTTCTAAATATTTTTAACAAAAATTCACTGTAAGAAAAAAAATTCCTTGCATTGACAATTTTACTGTAATTTAAAAAATATTTTTATTAAACATTTAGTTAAGTAATAGGAGTTATCGCCCTTAATGTCGTGCAAAAACTGCCATATAAACTTTAATAACATAAATTAATCTTTAAGAAAATAACTTTGGCATCAATTAAAATAAAATAAATAAAATCGATGAAAATGTTATTTAAAGAATCATCGAATATATTTGAAAGAAGTTGAAGTTTAGTTGGAAAAATAATCTCGAACATTCTATCAAACAAAACCAAACTCCATAATCATTGTTATGTCACTATGCCAACCATATATGAACAATGACGTATTTTAAATAAACAGAACTTCTTTCTAAAAATAAACAATATGAAAACGTCTTTTTTACACCAAAGAAATAAACTTTTTAACATTTTAAAATAATTGAAAAGAGTAAACACTTTTATTTATTTTAAACAATATATAAAGAACTTTTAAACATTTTAGAATAATTTAAAAGAATAACACGTTTTTATTTATTTTAAACAGAAATTGTTTATTAAGTTTTTAATATAAATAGAACGTTTTATAATTTTAAACACATAAATCCTTTTTAAAATTTAATATTGAACAATATAAACATAATTTTTTGTATTTTATTTTGAATACAACTTTAATTATTATGTATTATGTATGTATGGGGGGCTGTGCTATAGTTTTTCAGGTGAAATTCAAGTTTCACGATATCTTTATGTTTTTTAACTGTTTGGTGGAAGCACAGAGTAGTTAAAAACACCCTCCCCTCCCTATGTTAAGAATGGCTTTCGAAATAATAACGTTATTATTTTAGCCCCGTTCCAAAAATACATAAGTACCGAACTTATTTATAATTTTTCATGGTAAATTTTTACTTGGTTTCTACTTTAACATTTTCCTTTATAATTACGACTTTTTGTAGGTTTTCGAATATGCTGAACACAAGTAATGCATTTAAATGCAAATAAGTAGTTTTATGAATATTAAACAATATACATTTTTATGTTAAAAGTGGTGGCCATAGTTGTACGCCCAAAATATAAACATTTATTTATTTTCAGCAAATAAGTAGTTTTATGAATATTAAACAATATACATTTTTATGTTAAAAGTGGTGGCCATAGTTGTACGCCCAAAATATAAACATTTATTTATTTTCAGCAAATAAGTAGTTTTATGAATATTAAACAATATACATTTTTATGTTAAAAGTGGTGGCCATAGTTGTACGCCCAAAATATAAACAATTATTTTCAGCAAATATATACAGAATTTTTTTATATTAACAGCAATGTAAATAGAACATTTAATTTGAAACAATGTAAACCTTGTCAAATTTTTATTTTGCACAACAGAAATAGATTTTTATAATTGAGAAAGAACGAAAAATTAATAAATTTCAAATTGTTTCCAAAAAATTTAAAATAATTGAAAGAGATTACACATAAAAATTAATAAATCGCAATAGAATATGTGCGTTTAATATTAATTTGTATCGTTTATAACTAATCATGTGATTCAATTTTGAATGAAAAATTAAATAAATTTCACATTGCTTAAAATTATAAAAGTTTTACTTAAGAAGGCTTTACTTAAGAAAGCTTTTCATAGTTTTAAATTATAAAAAGTTCGGGTTTGTATTACTGTACACATAGATTCAAAAAGTTGTCAAAAAAATATATAACAAATAAATATTATCAAAGGCAAGATAAGTTACTTTTCTACCTAACTGGATATGTTTTTAGTGTTTTCATTGAATGTAACATGTTTATTCAGCTTGAAAAACATACTGTGTTTACCGATGTATTGGAAAATTCAAAATGGCGCCCGACTCTCTCTTTCACACGATAAGTTTGGGAAAAGGAGTTAAAAGTTTTAAAAAATATGCAAAATACTATTAAAAGCCCACCGAATATATGTCAACCTATGTCACGGTAACATATATTGAGCGAATTTCTAACCGTATTTTGTATAGTGTTTTTTATTTATAAGTCCTCTTCCCAAACTTACCGTGTCAAAGAGAAAGTCGGGCGCCATTTAAAATTTTCCGATACATCGGTAACCACTGTATGCTTTTCCAGCTGAATAAACGTTACATTAAATAAGTTAGTAGGTAGAAAAGTTAGGTAGAAAAGTAACCTATCTTGCCTTTGATAACATTTTTTTGTTATATATTTGTTTTTTGACAACTTTTTCGAATCTATCTGTACAGTAATACAAACCCAAAAGTTCTATTTATATTGCTTTGAATAAAAATAATAAAAAAGGTTTTCATTGATAATCATCATAAAAATGTCGAGTTATATATTTTAAATATCAATGTGCTAATAATTTAATATTTCTATTTATGCTAATATTGTTTATCATTAAAAAAAGATATTCATTGTGTAAAACTATTAACAAATGTTTGCATTGTTTCCATCGTAACATAACGGTGATTACAGGAATTTAGTTCCTTTTATACGATGGAGGGTTCGAGGTTATTTTTCCACCTAAACTCCAGTCTTGCTGAAACAATAAATAATAATAAAGATACTTGTGCACTTACTGAACTGTGCTGAAATAATAACGTTATTAATTCAAAAGCCATTTTTAACACGGGGGGAGGAGGAGGGTGTTTCGTAACTTTTCAATACTTTCCGTTCACAAATTATTTTTTAAAAATATCGTAAAACTTTAACTTGAAAATACTATTTAAAAATAACACGGTTCAATAAGTGCACAAGCACCATAATAAAATACTTACTGGGGAGAAAGAAACTTATATGTTGTTCGTTCGTCGAAAAATCAATCATCAATGTTACGATGTCAGTGATGGTTCACGTTTTCAAAATGGCGACGAGAGAGCTAGTCCGCAGAAAATTAAAATTAAAAAGAAATTTTAAATTAGATTTTTTAAATAGATGCGATGTTTTTGGTAAATATTATGGGTAAAGTTATTTTTTATTATTATTTCTCGTAATATTTTAATATATTAAAGAATAGCAAAAAAAAAAAAATATTGACAAAATTCTTAGTCTTAATTGGTTTTAATCGAAGTGCCAGATTAGCCCTCTTATGGCCAGATTTTGCGAATTTGGCTTTTTTTTTTGTTAAAAAGCATTTTAAAATGATGTTTGTTTAAAAGCAGTAAAATGATTATGCAAAATACATTTTCCTGATTTGATGAAAAGAGGATTTATCTTTAAACGTTAGAAACCAGAAGAACTTTATTTAAATAATGTGAAACTCACACTTGGAAGAACACACACACACACACACACACACACCACCACCACCATAACCATTATTATTATTATTATTATTATTATTATTATTATTATTATTATTATTATTATTATTATTATTATACCATCCGGTTGTAATAGAAATCATTACTCTCGCAAACGACATCATTTGCTTAGCCTGTAAAATGATAGCAGAAAACGTAAAAAAAAAAAAGAAATGACAAGCATAATTTTGTCACAATATTTATATATAAAAAAAGAAATGACCAACATAATTTTGTCACAATATTTATATATATAAAAAGAAAAGACCAGCATAATTTTGTCACAATATTTATATATAAAAACAGAAAGGACAAGCATAATTTTGTCACAATATTTATATATAAAAAAAGAAATGACCAGCATAATTTTGTCACAATATTTATATATAAAAAAAGAAAAGACCAGCATAATTTTGTCACAATATTTATATATAAAAAAAGAAATGACAAGCATAATTTTGTCAAAATATTTATATATAAAAAAAGAAATGACCAGCATAATTTTGTCACAATATTTATATATAAAAAAAGAAATGACAAGCATAATTTTGTCACAATATTTATATATAAAAAAAGAAATGACAAGCATAATTTTTTCACAATATTTATATATAAAAAAAGAAATGACAAGCATTATTTTGTCACAATATTTATATATAAAAAAAGAAAAGACCAGCATAATTTTGTCACAATATTTATATATAAAAAAAGAAAAGACCAGCATAATTTTGTCATAATATTTATATATAAAAAAAGAAATGACAAGCATAATTTTGTCACAATATTTATATATAAAAAAAGAAATGACAAGCATAATTTTGTCACAATATTTATATATAAAAAAAGAAAAGCCCAGCATAATTTTGTCACAATATTTATATATAAAAAAAGAAAAGACCAGCATAATTTTGTCACAATATTTATATATAAAAAAAGAAAAGCCCAGCATAATTTTGTCACAATATTTATATATAAAAAAAGAAAAGACCAGCATAATTTTGTCACAATATTTATATATAAAAAAAGAAATGACCAGCATAATTTTGTCACAATATTTATATATAAAAAAAGAAAAGACCAGCATAATTTTGTCACAATATTTATATATAAAAAAAGAAATGACCAGCATAATTTTGTCACAATATTTATATATAAAAAAAGAAAAGACCAGCATAATTTTGTCACAATATTTATATATAAAAAAAGAAATGACAAGCATAATTTTTTCACAATATTTATATATAAAAAAAGAAATGACAAGCATAATTTTGTCAATATTTATATATAAAAAAAGAAATGACAAGCATAATTTTTTCACAATATTTATATATAAAAAAAGAAATGACCAGCATAATTTTGTCACAATATTTATATATAAAAAAAGAAATGACAAGCATAATTTTTTCACAATATTTATATATAAAAAAAGAAATGACCAGCATAATTTTGTCACAATATTTATATATAAAAAAAGAAAAGACCAGCATAATTTTGTCACAATATTTATATATAAAAAAAGAAATGACCAGCATAATTTTGTCACAATATTTATATATAAAAAAAGAAATGACAAGCATAATTTTGTCACAATATTTATATATAAAAAAAGAAAAGACCAGCATAATTTTGTCACAATATTTATATATAAAAAAGAAAAGACCAGCATAATTTTGTCACAATATTTATATATAAAAAAGAAATGACCAGCATAATTTTGTCACAATATTTATATATAAAAAAAGAAATGACCAGCATAAGTTTGTCACAATATTTATATATAAAAAAAAAAAGACAAGCATAATTTTGTCAAAATATTTATATATAAACAAAGAAATGACCAGCATAATTTTGTCACAATATTTATATATAAAAAAAGAAATGACCAGCATAATTTTGTCACAATATTTATATATAAAAAAAGAAATGACAAGCATAATTTTGTCACAATATTTATATATAAAAAAAGAAATGACAAGCATAATTTTGTCACAATATTTATATATAAAAAAAGAAAAGACAAGCATAATTTTGTCACAATATTTATATATAAAAAAGCAAAGACAAGCATAATTTTGTCACAATATTTATATATAAAAAAAGCAAAGACAAGCATAATTTTGTCACAATATTTATATATAAAAAAAGAAATGACAAGCATAATTTTGTCACAATATTTATATATAAAAAAAGAAAAGACAAGCATAATTTTGTCATAATATTTATATATAAAAAAAGCAAAGACAAGCATAATTTTGTCACAATATTTATGTATAAAAAAAGCAAAGACAAGCATAATTTTGTCACAATATTTATATATAAAAAAAGAAATGACAAGCATAATTTTGTCACAATATTTGTATATAAAAAAAGAAATGACCAGCATTATTTTGTCACAATATTTATATATAAAAAAAGAAATGACAAGCATAATTTTGTCACAATATTTATATATAAAAAAAGAAAAGACAAGCATAATTTTGTCATAATATTTATATATAAAAAAAGCAAAGACAAGCATAATTTTGTCACAATATTTATATATAAAAAAAGCAAAGACAAGCATAATTTTGTCACAATATTTATATATAAAAAAAGAAATGACAAGCATAATTTTGTCACAATATTTATATATAAAAAAAGAAATGACAAGCATAATTTTGTCACAATATTTATATATAAAAAAAGAAATGACAAGCATAATTTTGTCACAATATTTATATATAAAAAAAGAAATGACAAGATATAATTTTGTCACAATATTTATATATAAAAAAAGAAATGACCAGCATAATTTTGTCACAATATTTATATATAAAAAAAGAAATGACAAGCATAATTTTGTCACAATATTTATATATAAAAAAAGAAATGACCAGCATAATTTTGTCACAATATTTATATACAAAAAACGAAATGACAAGCATAATTTTGTCATAATATTTATATATAAAAAAAGAAATGACAAGCATTATTTTGTCACAATATTTATATATAAAAAAAGAAATGACCAGCATAATTTTGTCACAATATTTATATATAAAATAAGAAATGACAAGCATAATTTTGTCACAATATTGATATATAAAAAAAGAAATGACAAGCATAATTTTGTCACAATATTTATATATAAAAAAAGAATTGACCAGCATAATTTTGTCACAATATTTATATATAAAAAAAGAAATGACAAGCATAATTTTGTCACAATATTTATATATAAAAAAAGAAATGACAAGCATAATTTTGTCACAATATTAGTATATAAAAAAAGAAATGAACAGCATAATTTTGTCACAATATTTATATATAAAAAAAGAAATGACCAGCATAAGTTTGTCACAATATTTATATATAAAAAAAAAAAGACAAGCATAATTTTGTCAAAATATTTATATATAAACAAAGAAATGACCAGCATAATTTTGTCACAATATTTATATATAAAAAAAGAAATGACCAGCATAATTTTGTCACAATATTTATATATAAAAATAGAAATGACAAGCATAATTTTGTCACAATATTTATATATAAAACAAGAAATGACAAGCATAATTTTGTCACAATATTTATATATAAAAAAAGAAAAGACAAGCATAATTTTGTCACAATATTTATATATAAAAAAAGCAAAGACAAGCATAATTTTGTCACAATATTTATATATAAAAAAAGCAAAGACAAGCATAATTTTGTCACAATATTTATATATAAAAAAAGGAAATGACAAGCATAATTTTGTCACAATATTTATATATAAAAAAAGAAAAGACAAGCATAATTTTGTCATAATATTTATATATAAAAAAAGCAAAGACAAGCATAATTTTGTCACAATATTTATATATAAAAAAAGCAAAGACAAGCATAATTTTGTCACAATATTTATATATAAAAAAAGAAATGACAAGCATAATTTTGTCACAATATTTGTATATAAAAAAAGAAATGACCAGCATTATTTTGTCACAATATTTATATATAAAAAAAGAAATGACAAGCATAATTTTGTCACAATATTTATATATAAAAAAAGAAAAGACAAGCATAATTTTGTCATAATATTTATATATAAAAAAAGCAAAAACAAGCATAATTTTGTCACAATATTTATATATAAAAAAAGCAAAGACAAGCATAATTTTGTCACAATATTTATATATAAAAAAAGAAATGACCAGCATAATTTTGTCACAATATTTATATATAAAAAAAGAAAAGACAAGCATAATTTTGTCATAATATTTATATATAAAAAAAGCAAAGACAAGCATAATTTTGTCACAATATTTATATATAAAAAAAGCAAAGACAAGCATAATTTTGTCACAATATTTATATATAAAAAAAGAAATGACAAGCATAATTTTGTCACAATATTTATATATAAAAAAAGAAATGACAAGCATAATTTTGTCACAATATTTATATATAAAAAAAGAAATGACAAGCATAATTTTGTCACAATATTTATATATAAAAAAAGAAATGACAAGATATAATTTTGTCACAATATTTATATATAAAAAAAGAAATGACCAGCATAATTTTTGTCACAATATTTATATATAAAAAAAGAAATGACAAGCATAATTTTGTCACAATATTTATATATAAAAAAAGAAATGACCAGCATAATTTTGTCACAATATTTATATACAAAAAAAGAAATGACAAGCATAATTTTGTCATAATATTTATATATAAAAAAAGAAATGACAAGCATTATTTTGTCACAATATTTATATATAAAAAAAGAAATGACCAGCATAATTTTGTCACAATATTTATATATAAAATAAGAAATGACAAGCATAATTTTGTCACAATATTGATATATAAAAAAAGAAATGACAAGCATAATTTTGTCACAATATTTATATATAAAAAAAGAAATGACAAGCATAATTTTGTCACAATATTTATATATAAAAAAAGAAATGACAAGCATAATTTTGTCACAATATTTATATATAAAAAAAGAAATGACAAGCATAATTTTGTCACAATATTAGTATATAAAAAAAGAAATGAACAGCATAATTTTGTCACAATATTTATATATAAAAAGGAAATGACAAGCATTATTTTGTCACAATATTTATATATAAAAAAAGAAAAGACCAGCATAATTTTGTCACAATATTGATATATAAAAAAAGAAATCACAAGCATAATTTTGTCACAATATTTATATATAAAAAAAGAAATGATAAGCATTATTTTGTCACAATATTTATATATAAAAAAAGAAATGACAAGCATTATTTTGTCACAATACTTATATATAAAAAAAGAAAAGACAAGCATAATTTTGTCACAATATTTATATATAAAAAAAGAAATGACAAGCATTATTTTGTCACAATATTTATATATAAAAAAAGAAAAGACCAGCATAATTTTGTCACAATATTTATATATAAAAAAAGAAATGACAAGCATAATTTTTTCACAATATTTATATATAAAAAAAGAAATGACAAGCATAATTTTGTCAATATTTATATATAAAAAAAGAAATGACAAGCATAATTTTGTCAGAATATTTATATATAAAAAAAGAAATGACCAGCATAATTTTGTCACAATATTTATATATAAAAAAAGAAATGACAAGCATAATTTTGTCACAATATTTATATATAAAAAAAGAAATGACCAGCATAATTTTGTCACAATATTTATATATAAAAAAAGAAAAGACCAGAATAATTTTGTCACAATATTTATATATAAAAAAAGAAAAGACCAGCATAATTTTGTCACAATATTTATATATAAAAAAAGAAATGACAAGCATAATTTTGTCACAATATTTATATATAAAAAAAGAAAAGACCAGCATAATTTTGTCACAATATTTATATATAAAAAAAGAAAAGACCAGCATAATTTTGTCACAATATTTATATATAAAAAAGAAATGACCAGCATAATTTTGTCACAATATTTATATATAAAAAAGAAATGACCAGCATAAGTTTGTCACAATATTTATATATAAAAAAAAAAAGACAAGCACAATTTTGTAAAAATATTTATATATAAACAAAGAAATGACCAGCATAATTTTGTCACAATATTTATATATAAAAAAAGAAATGACCAGCATAATTTTGTCACAATATTTATATATAAAAAAAGAAATGACAAGCATAATTTTGTCACAATATTTATATATAAAAAAAGAAATGACAAGCATAATTTTGTCACAATATTTATATATAAAAAAAGAAAAGACAAGCATAATTTTGTCACAATATTTATATATAAAAAAAGCAAAGACAAGCATAATTTTGTCACAATATTTATATATAAAAAAAGCAAAGACAAGCATAATTTTGTCACAATATTTATATATAAAAAAAGAAATGACAAGCATAATTTTGTCACAATATTTATATATAAAAAAAGAAAAGACAAGCATAATTTTGTCATAATATTTATATATAAAAAAAGCAAAGACAAGCATAATTTTGTCACAATATTTATATATAAAAAAAGCAAAGACAAGCATAATTTTGTCACAATATTTATATATAAAAAAAGAAATGACAAGCATAATTTTGTCACAATATTTGTATATAAAAAAAGAAATGACCAGCATTATTTTGTCACAATATTTATATATAAAAAAAGAAATGACAAGCATAATTTTGTCACAATATTTATATATAAAAAAAGAAAAGACAAGCATAATTTTGTCATAATATTTATATATAAAAAAAGCAAAGACAAGCATAATTTTGTCACAATATTTATATATAAAAAAAGCAAAGACAAGCATAATTTTGTCACAATATTTATATATAAAAAAAGAAATGACCAGCATAATTTTGTCACAATATTTATATATAAAAAAAGAAAAGACAAGCATAATTTTGTCATAATATTTATATATAAAAAAAGCAAAGACAAGCATAATTTTGTCACAATATTTATATATAAAAAAAGCAAAGACAAGCATAATTTTGTCACAATATTTATATATAAAAAAAGAAATGACAAGCATAATTTTGTCACAATATTTATATATAAAAAAAGAAATGACAAGCATAATTTTGTCACAATATTTATATATAAAAAAAGAAATGACAAGCATAATTTTGTCAGAATATTTATATATAAAAAAAGAAATGACCAGCATAATTTTGTCACAATATTTATATATAAAAAAAGAAATGACAAGCATAATTTTGTCACAATATTTATATATAAAAAAAGAAATGACCAGCATAATTTTGTCACAATATTTATATATAAAAAAAGAAAAGACCAGAATAATTTTGTCACAATATTTATATATAAAAAAAGAAATGACAAGCATAATTTTGTCACAATATTTATATATAAAAAAAGAAATGACAAGCATAATTTTGTCACAATATTTATATATAAAAAAAGAAAAGACCAGCATAATTTTGTCACAATATTTATATATAAAAAAAGAAAAGACCAGCATAATTTTGTCACAATATTTATATATAAAAAAGAAATGACCAGCATAATTTTGTCACAATATTTATATATAAAAAAGAAATGACCAGCATAAGTTTGTCACAATATTTATATATAAAAAAAAAAAGACAAGCACAATTTTGTAAAAATATTTATATATAAACAAAGAAATGACCAGCATAATTTTGTCACAATATTTATATATAAAAAAAGAAATGACCAGCATAATTTTGTCACAATATTTATATATAAAAAAAGAAATGACAAGCATAATTTTGTCACAATATTTATATATAAAAAAAGAAATGACAAGCATAATTTTGTCACAATATTTATATATAAAAAAAGAAAAGACAAGCATAATTTTGTCACAATATTTATATATAAAAAAAGCAAAGACAAGCATAATTTTGTCACAATATTTATATATAAAAAAAGCAAAGACAAGCATAATTTTGTCACAATATTTATATATAAAAAAAGAAATGACAAGCATAATTTTGTCACAATATTTATATATAAAAAAAGAAAAGACAAGCATAATTTTGTCATAATATTTATATATAAAAAAAGCAAAGACAAGCATAATTTTGTCACAATATTTATATATAAAAAAAGCAAAGACAAGCATAATTTTGTCACAATATTTATATATAAAAAAAGAAATGACAAGCATAATTTTGTCACAATATTTGTATATAAAAAAAGAAATGACCAGCATTATTTTGTCACAATATTTATATATAAAAAAAGAAATGACAAGCATAATTTTGTCACAATATTTATATATAAAAAAAGAAAAGACAAGCATAATTTTGTCATAATATTTATATATAAAAAAAGCAAAGACAAGCATAATTTTGTCACAATATTTATATATAAAAAAAGCAAAGACAAGCATAATTTTGTCACAATATTTATATATAAAAAAAGAAATGACCAGCATAATTTTGTCACAATATTTATATATAAAAAAAGAAAAGACAAGCATAATTTTGTCATAATATTTATATATAAAAAAAGCAAAGACAAGCATAATTTTGTCACAATATTTATATATAAAAAAAGCAAAGACAAGCATAATTTTGTCACAATATTTATATATAAAAAAAGAAATGACAAGCATAATTTTGTCACAATATTTATATATAAAAAAAGAAATGACAAGCATAATTTTGTCACAATATTTATATATAAAAAAAGAAATGACAAGCATAATTTTGTCACAATATTTATATATAAAAAAAGAAATGACCAGCATAATTTTGTCACAATGTTTATATATAAAAAAAGAAATGACAAGCATAATTTTGTCACAATATTTATATATAAAAAAAGAAATGACCAGCATAATTTTGTCACAATATTTATATACAAAAAAAGAAATGACAAGCATAATTTTGTCATAATATTTATATATAAAAAAAGAAATGACAAGCATTATTTTGTCACAATATTTATATATAAAAAAAGAAATGACCAGCATAATTTTGTCACAATATTTATATATAAAAAAAGAAATGACAAGCATAATTTTGTCACAATATTGATATATAAAAAAAGAAATGACAAGCATAATTTTGTCACAATATTTATATATAAAAAAAGAAATGACAAGCATAATTTTGTCACAATATTTATATATAAAAAAAGAAATGACAAGCATAATTTTGTCACAATATTTATATATAAAAAAAGAAATGACAAGCATAATTTTGTCACAATATTAGTATATAAAAAAGAAATGAACAGCATAATTTTGTCACAATATTTATATATAAAAAAAGAAATGACAAGCATTATTTTGTCACAATATTTATATATAAAAAAAGAAAAGACCAGCATAATTTTGTCACAATATTGATATATAAAAAAAGAAATCACAAGCATAATTTTGTCACAATATTTATATATAAAAAAAGAAATGACAAGCATTATTTTGTCACAATATTTATATATAAAAAAAGAAATGACCAGCATAATTTTGTCACAATATTTATATATAAAAAAAGAAATGACAAGCATAATTTTGTCACAATATTGATATATAAAAAAAGAAATGACAAGCATAATTTTGTCACAATATTTATATATAAAAAAAGAAATGACAAGCATAATTTTGTCACAATATTTATATATAAAAAAAGAAATGACAAGCATAATTTTGTCACAATATTTATATATAAAAAAAGAAATGACAAGCATAATTTTGTCACAATATTAGTATATAAAAAAGAAATGAACAGCATAATTTTGTCACAATATTTATATATAAAAAAAGAAATGACAAGCATTATTTTGTCACAATATTTATATATAAAAAAAGAAAAGACCAGCATAATTTTGTCACAATATTGATATATAAAAAAAGAAATCACAAGCATAATTTTGTCACAATATTTATATATAAAAAAAGAAATGACAAGCATTATTTTGTCACAATATTTATATATAAAAAAAGAAATGACAAGCATTATTTTGTCACAATACTTATATATAAAAAAAGAAAAGACAAGCATAATTTTGTCACAATATTTATATATAAAAAAAGAAATGACAAGCATTATTTTGTCACAATATTTATATATAAAAAAAGAAAAGACCAGCATAATTTTGTCACAATATTGATATATAAAAAAAGAAATGACAAGCATAATTTTGTCACAATATTTATATATAAAAAAAGAAATGACAAGCATAATTTTGTCACAATATTTATATATAAAAAAGAAATGACAAGCATTATTTTGTCACAATATTGATATATAAAAAAAGAAATGACAAGCATTATTTTGTCACAATATTTATATATAAAAAAAGAAATGACAAGCATTATTTTGTCACAATATTTATATATAAAAAAAGAAATGTCAAGCATTATTCTGTCACAATATTTATATATAAAAAAAGGTATGACAAGCATAATTTTGTCACAATATTTATATATAAAAAAGAAATGACAAGCATTATTTTGTCACAATATTTATATATAAAAAAAGAAAAGACCAGCATAATTTTGTCACAATATTGATATATAAAAAAAGAAATGACAAGCATAATTTTGTCACAATATTTATATATAAAAAAAGAAATGACAAGCATAATTTTGTCACAATATTTATATATAAAAAAAGAAATGACAAGCATAATTTTGTCACAATATTTATATATAAAAAAAGAAAAGACCAGCATAATTTTGTCACAATATTTATATATAAAAAAGAAATGACCAGCATAATGTTGTCACAATATTTATATATAAAAAAAGAAATGACAAGCATAATTTTGTCACAATATTTATATATAAAAAAGAAATGACAAGCATAATTTTGTCACAATATTTATATATAAAAAGGAAATGACAAGCATAATTTTGTCAGAATATTTATATATAAAAAAAGAAATGACAAGCATTATTTTGTCACATATTTATATATAAAAAAAGAAAAGACCAGCATAATTTTGTCACAATATTGATATATAAAAAAAGAAATCACAAGCATAATTTTGTCACAATATTTATATATAAAAAAAGAAATGACAAGCATTATTTTGTCACAATATTTATATATAAAAAAAGAAATGACAAGCATTATTTTGTCACAATATTTATATATAAAAAAGAAATGACAAGCATAATTTTGTCACAATATTTATATATAAAAAAAGAAATGACAAGCATAATTTTGTCACAATATTTATATATAATAAAAGAAATGACCAGCATAATTTTGTCACAATATTTATATATAAAAAAAGAAATGACAAGCATAATTATGTCATAATATTTATATATAAAAAAAGAAATGACAAGCATAATTTTGTCACAATATTTATATATAAAAAAGAAATGACAAGCATAATTTTGTCACAATATTTATATATAAAAAAAGAAATGACAAGCATAATATTGTCACGATATTTATATATAAACAAAGAAATGACAAGCATAATTTTGTCACAATATTTATATATAAAAAAAGAAAAGACCAGCACAATTTTGTCACAATATTTATATATAAAAAAAGAAATGACCAGCATTATTTTGTCACAATATTTATATATAAAAAAAGAAAAGACCAGCATAATTTTGTCACAATATTTATATATAAAAAAAGAAATGACAAGCATAATTTTGTCATAATATTTATATATAAAAAAAGAAATGACAAGCATAATTTTGTCATAATATTTATATATAAAAAAAGAAATGACAAGCATAATTTTGTCATAATATTTATATATAAAAAAAGAAATGACAAGCATAATTTTGTCATAATATTTATATATAAAAAAGAAATGACAAGCATAATTTTGTCACAATATTTATATATAAAAAAAGAAATGACCAGCATAATTTTGTCACAATATTTATATATAAAAAAAGAAATGACAAGCATAATTTTGTCACAATATTGATATATAAAAAAGAAATGACAAGCATAATTTTGTCACAATATTTATATATAAAAAAAGAAAAGACAAGCATAATTTTGTCACAATATTTATATATAAAAAAAGAAATGACAAGCATAATTTTGTCACAATATTTATATATAAAAAAAGAAATGACAAGCATTATTTTGTCACAATATTTATATATAAAAAAAGAAATGACCAGCATAATATTGTCACAATATTTATATATAAAAAAAGAAATGACAAGCATAATTTTGTCACAATATTTATATATAAAAAAAGAAATGACAAGCATAATTTTGTCATAATATTTATATATAAAAAAAGAAATGACAAGCATAATTTTGTCACAATATTTATATATAAAAAAAGAAATGACAAGCATAATTTTGTCACAATATTTATATATAAAAAAAGAAATGACCAGCATTATTTTGTCACAATATTTATATATAAAAAAAGAAAAGACAAGCATAATTTTGTCATAATATTTATATATAAAAAAAGAAATGACAAGCATAATTTTGTCACAATATTTATATATAAAAAAAGAAAAGACAAGCATAATTTTGTCACAATATTTATATATAAAAAAAGAAATGACAAGCATAATTTTGTCACAATATTTATATATAAAAAAAGAAAAGACAAGCATAATTTTGTCACAATATTTATATATAAACTAAGAAATGACAAGCATAATTTTGTCACAATATTTATATATAAAAAAAGAAATGACAAGCATAATGTTGTCACAATATTTATATATAAAAAAAGAAATGACAAGCATTATTTTGTCACAATATTTATATATAAAAAAAGAAATGACAAGCATAATTATGTCACAATATTTATATATAAAAAAAGAAATGACAAGCATAATTTTGTCACAATATTTATATATAATAAAAGAAATGACCAGCATAATTTTGTCACAATATTTATATATAAAAAAAGAAATGACAAGTATAATTTTGTCATAATATTTATATATAAAAAAAGAAATGACAAGCATAATTTTGTCACAATATTTATATATAAAAAAGAAATGACAAGCATAATTTTGTCACAATATTTATATATAAAAAAAGAAATGACAAGCATAATATTGTCACAATATTTATATATAAACAAAGAAATGACAAGCATAATTTTGTCACAATATTTATATATAAAAAAAGAAAAGACCAGCACCATTTTGTCACAATATTTATATATAAAAAAAGAAATGACCAGCATTATTTTGTCACAATATTTATATATAAAAAAAGAAAAGACCAGCATAATTTTGTCACAATATTTATATATAAAAAAAGAATTGACCAGCATTATTTTGTCACAATATTTATATATAAAAAAAGAAAAGACAAGCATAATATTGTCACAATATTTATATATAAAAAAAAGAAATGACCAGCATAATTTTGTCACAATATTTATATATAAAAAAAGAAAAGACCAGCATAATTTTGTCACAATATTTATATATAAAAAAAGAAATGACAAGCATAATTTTGTCACAATATTTATATATAAAAAAAGAAAAGACCAGCATAATTTTGTCACAATATTTATATATAAAAAAAGAAATGACCAGCATAATGTTGTCACAATATTTATATATAAAAAAAGAAATGACAAGCATAATTTTGTCACAATATTTATATATAAAAAAGAAATGACAAGCATAATTTTGTCACAATATTTATATATAAAAAAGAAATGACAAGCATAATTTTGTCAGAATATTTATATATAAAAAAAGAAATGACAAGCATTATTTTCTCACAATATTTATATATAAAAAAAGAAAAGACCAGCATAATTTTGTCACAATATTGATATATAAAAAAAGAAATCACAAGCATAATTTTGTCACAATATTTATATATAAAAAAAGAAATGACAAGCATAATTTTGTCATAATATTTATATATAAAAAAAGAAATGACAAGCATAATTTTGTCACAATATTTATATATAAAAAAGAAATGACAAGCATAATTTTGTCACAATATTTATATATAAAAAAAGAAATGACAAGCATAATATTGTCACAATATTTATATATAAACAAAGAAATGACAAGCAGAATTTTGTCACAATATTTATATATAAAAAAAGAAAAGACCAGCACAATTTTGTCACAATATTTATATATAAAAAAAGAAATGACCAGCATTATTTTGTCACAATATTTATATATAAAAAAAGAAAAGACCAGCATAATTTTGTCACAATATTTATATATAAAAAAAGAAATGACAAGCATAATTTTGTCATAATATTTATATATAAAAAAAGAAATGACAAGCATAATTTTGTCATAATATTTATATATAAAAAAAGAAATGACAAGCATAATTTTGTCATAATATTTATATATAAAAAAAGAAATGACAAGCATAATTTTGTCATAATATGTATATATAAAAAAGAAATGACAAGCATAATTTTGTCACAATATTTATATATAAAAAAAGAAATGACCAGCATAATTTTGTCACAATATTTATATATAAAAAAAGAAATGACAAGCATAATTTTGTCACAATATTGATATATAAAAAAGAAATGACAAGCATAATTTTGTCACAATATTTATATATAAAAAAAGAAAAGACAAGCATAATTTTGTCACAATATTTATATATAAAAAAAGAAATGACAAGCATAATTTTGTCACAATATTTATATATAAAAAAAGAAATGACAAGCATTATTTTGTCACAATATTTATATATAAAAAAAGAAATGACCAGCATAATATTGTCACAATATTTATATATAAAAAAAGAAATGACAAGCATAATTTTGTCACAATATTTATATATAAAAAAAGAAATGACAAGCATAATTTTGTCATAATATTTATATATAAAAAAAGAAATGACAAGCATAATTTTGTCACAATATTTATATATAAAAAAAGAAATGACAAGCATAATTTTGTCACAATATTTATATATAAAAAAAGAAATGACCAGCATTATTTTTTCACAATATTTATATATAAAAAAAGAAAAGACAAGCATAATTTTGTCATAATATTTATATATAAAAAAAGAAATGACAAGCATAATTTTGTCACAATATTTATATATAAAAAAAGAAAAGACAAGCATAATTTTGTCACAATATTTATATATAAAAAAAGAAATGACAAGCATAATTTTGTCACAATATTTATATATAAAAAAAGAAAAGACAAGCATAATTTTGTCACAATATTTATATATAAACTAAGAAATGACAAGCATAATTTTGTCACAATATTTATATATAAAAAAAGAAATGACAAGCATAATGTTGTCACAATATTTATATATAAAAAAAGAAATGACAAGCATAATTTTGTCACAATATTTATATATAAAAAAAGAAATGACAAGCATAATTTTGTCACAATATTTATATATAAAAAAAGAAATGACAAGCATAATTTTGTCACAATATTTATATATAAAAAAGAAATGACAAGCATAATTTTGTCATAATATTTATATATAAAAAAAGAAATGACAAGCATAATTTTGTCATAATATTTATATATAAAAAAGAAATGACAAGCATAATTTTGTCACAATATTTATATATAAAAAAAGAAATGACCAGCATAATTTTGTCACAATATTTATATATAAAAAAAGAAATGACAAGCATATTTTTGTCACAATATTGATATATAAAAAAAGAAATGACAAGCATAATTTTGTCACAATATTTATATATAAAAAAAGAAATGACAAGCATAATTTTGTCACAATATTTATATATAAAAAAAGAAATGACAAGCATAATTTTGTCACAATATTTATATCTAAAAAAAGAAATGACAAGCATTATTTTGTCACAATATTTATATATAAAAAAAGAAATGACCAGCATAATATTGTCACAATATTTATATATAAAAAAAGAAATGACAAGCATAATTTTGTCACAATATTTATATATAAAAAAAGAAATGACAAGCATAATTTTGTCATAATATTTATATATAAAAAAAGAAATGACAAGCATAATTTTGTCACAATATTTATATATAAAAAAAGAAATGACAAGCATAATTTTGTCACAATATTTATATATAAAAAAAGAAATGACAAGCATTATTTTGTCACAATATTTATATATAAAAAAAGAAATGACCAGCATAATATTGTCACAATATTTTTATATAAAAAAAGAAATGACAAGCATAATTTTGTCACAATATTTATATATAAAAAAAGAAATGACAAGCATAATTTTGTCATAATATTTATATATAAAAAAAGAAATGACAAGCATAATTTTGTCACAATATTTATATATAAAAAAAGAAATGACAAGCATAATTTTGTCACAATATTTATATATAAAAAAAGAAATGACCAGCATTATTTTGTCACAATATTTATATACAAAAAAAGAAAAGACAAGCATAATTTTGTCATAATATTTATATATAAAAAAAGAAATGACAAGCATAATTTTGTCACAATATTTATATATAAAAAAAGAAAAGACAAGCATAATTTTGTCACAATATTTATATATAAAAAAAGAAATGACAAGCATAATTTTGTCACAATATTTATATATAAAAAAAGAAATGACAAGCATAATGTTGTCACAATATTTATATATAAAAAAAGAAATGACAAGCATTATTTTGTCACAATATTTATATATAAAAAAAGAAATGACAAGCATAATTTTGTCACAATATTTATATATAAAAAAAGAAATGACAAGCATAATTTTGTCACAATATTTATATATAAAAAAAGAAATGACAAGCATAATTTTGTCATAATATTTATATATAAAAAAAGAAATGACAAGCATAATTTTGTCATAATATTTATATATAAAAAAGAAATGACAAGCATAATTTTGTCACAATATTTATATATAAAAAAAGAAATGACCAGCATAATTTTGTCACAATATTTATATATAAAAAAAGAAATGACAAGCATAATTTTGTCACAATATTGATATATAAAAAAAGAAATGACAAGCATAATTTTGTCACAATATTTATATATAAAAAAAGAAATGACAAGCATAATTTTGTCACAATATTTATATATAAAAAAAGAAATGACAAGCATAATTTTGTCACAATATTTATATCTAAAAAAAGAAATGACAAGCATTATTTTGTCACAATATTTATATATAAAAAAAGAAATGACCAGCATAATATTGTCACAATATTTATATATAAAAAAAGAAATGACAAGCATAATTTTGTCACAATATTTATATATAAAAAAAGAAATGACAAGCATAATTTTGTCATAATATTTATATATAAAAAAAGAAATGACAAGCATAATTTTGTCACAATATTTATATATAAAAAAAGAAATGACAAGCATAATTTTGTCACAATATTTATATATAAAAAAAGAAATGACCAGCATTATTTTGTCACAATATTTATATATAAAAAAAGAAAAGACAAGCATAATTTTGTCATAATATTTATATATAAAAAAGAAATGACAAGCATAATTTTGTCACAATATTTATATATAAAAAAAGAAAAGACAAGCATAATTTTGTCACAATATTTATATATAAAAAAAGAAATGACAAGCATAATTTTGTCACAATATTTATATATAAAAAAAGAAAAGACAAGCATAATTTTGTCACAATATTTATATATAAACAAAGAAATGACAAGCATAATTTTGTCACAATATTTATATATAAAAAAAGAAATGACAAGCATAATGTTGTCACAATATTTATATATAAAAAAAGAAATTACAAGCATTATTTTGTCACAATATTTATATATAAAAAAAGAAATGACAAGCATAATTTTGTCACAATATTTATATATAAAAAAAGAAATGACAAGCATAATTTTGTCACAATATTTATATATATAAAAAAAAGACCAGCATAATTTTGTCACAATATTTATATATAAAAAAGATATGACAAGCATAATTTTGTCACAATATTTATATATAAAAAAGAAAAGACCAGCATAATTTTGTCACAATATTTATATATAAAAAAAGAAATGACCAGCATAATATTGTCACAATATTTATATATAAAAAAAGAAATGACAAGCATAATTTTGTCACAATATTTATATATAAAAAAAGAAATGACAAGCATAATTTTGTCATAATATTTATATATAAAAAAAGAAATGACAAGCATAATTTTGTCACAATATTTATATATAAAAAAAGAAATGACAAGCATAATTTTGTCACAATATTTATATATAAAAAAAGAAATGACAAGCATTATTTTGTCACAATATTTATATATAAAAAAAGAAATGACAAGCATTATTTTGTCACAATATTTATATGTAAAAAAAAAGAAATGACAAGCATTATTTTGTCACAATATTTATATATAAAAAAAGAAATGACCAGCATAATTTTGTCACAATATTTATATATAAAAAAAGAAATGACAAGCATTATTTTGTCACAATATTTATATATAAAAAAAGAAATCACAAGCATAATTTTGTCACAATATTTATATATAAAAAAAGAAATGACAAGCATTATTTGTCACAATATTTATATATAAAAAAAGAAATGACAAGCATTATTTTGTCATAATATTTATATATAAAAAAAGAAATGACAAGCATTATTTTGTCACAATATTTATATATAATAAAAGAAATGACCAGCATAATGTGTCACAATATTTATATATAAAAAAAGAAATGACCAGCATGATTTTGTCATAATATTTATATATAAAAAAAGAAATTACCAGCATAATTTTGTCACAATATTTATATATGAAAAAAGAAATGACCAGCATGATTTTGTCATAATATTTATATATAAAAAAAGAAATGACCAGCATAATTTTGTCACAATATTTATATATAAAAAAAGAAATGACAAGCATTATTTTGTCACAATATTTATATATAAAAAAAGAAATGACAAGCATAATTTTGTCACAATATTTATATATAAAAAAAGAAAAGACCAGCATAATTTTGTCACAATATTTATATATAAAAAAAGAAATGACCAGCATTATTTGGTCACAATATTTATATATAAAAAAAGAAATGACAAGCATAATTTTGTCAATATATTTATATATAAAAAAAGAAATGACAAGCATAATTTTGTCATAATATATATATATAAAAAAAGAAATGACAAGCATAATTTTGTCACAATATTTATATATAAAACAAGAAATGACAAGCATAATTTTGTCACAATATTTATATATAAAAAAAGAAATGACAAGCATAATTTTGTCACAATATTTATATCTAAAAAAAGAAATGACAAGCATTATTTTGTCACAATATTTATATATAAAAAAAGAAATGACCAGCATAATATTGTCACAATATTTATATATAAAAAAAGAAATGACAAGCATAATTTTGTCACAATATTTATATATAAAAAAAGAAATGACAAGCATAATTTTGTCATAATATTTATATATAAAAAAAGAAATGACAAGCATAATTTTGTCACAATATTTATATATAAAAAAAGAAATGACAAGCATAATTTTGTCACAATATTTATATATAAAAAAAGAAATGACAAGCATTATTTTGTCACAATATTTATATATAAAAAAAGAAATGACCAGCATAATATTGTCACAATATTTATATATAAAAAAAGAAATGACAAGCATAATTTTGTCACAATATTTATATATAAAAAAAGAAATGACAAGCATAATTTTGTCATAATATTTATATATAAAAAAAGAAATGACAAGCATAATTTTGTCACAATATTTATATATAAAAAAAGAAATGACAAGCATAATTTTGTCACAATATTTATATATAAAAAAAGAAATGACCAGCATTATTTTGTCACAATATTTATATATAAAAAAAGAAAAGACAAGCATAATTTTGTCATAATATTTATATATAAAAAAAGAAATGACAAGCATAATTTTGTCACAATATTTATATATAAAAAAAGAAAAGACAAGCATAATTTTGTCACAATATTTATATATAAAAAAAGAAATGACAAGCATAATTTTGTCACAATATTTATATATAAAAAAAGAAAAGACAAGCATAATTTTGTCACAATATTTATATATAAACAAAGAAATGACAAGCATAATTTTGTCACAATATTTATATATAAAAAAAGAAATGACAAGCATAATGTTGTCACAATATTTATATATAAAAAAAGAAATGACAAGCATTATTTTGTCACAATATTTATATATAAAAAAAGAAATGACAAGCATAATTTTGTCACAATATTTATATATAAAAAAAGAAATGACAAGCATAATTTTGTCACAATATTTATATATAAAAAAAGAAATGACAAGCATAATTTTGTCATAATATTTATATATAAAAAAAGAAATGACCAGCATAATTTTGTCATAATATTTATATATAAAAAAGAAATGACAAGCATAATTTTGTCACAATATTTATATATAAAAAAAGAAATGACCAGCATAATTTTGTCACAATATTTATATATAAAAAAAGAAATGACAAGCATAATTTTGTCACAATATTGATATATAAAAAAAGAAATTACAAGCATAATTTTGTCACAATATTTATATATAAAAAAAGAAATGACAAGCATAATTTTGTCACAATATTTATATATAAAAAAAGAAATGACAAGCATAATTTTGTCACAATATTTATATCTAAAAAAAGAAATGACAAGCATTATTTTGTCACAATATTTATATATAAAAAAAGAAATGACCAGCATAATATTGTCACAATATTTATATATAAAAAAAGAAATGACAAGCATAATTTTGTCACAATATTTATATATAAAAAAAGAAATGACAAGCATAATTTTGTCATAATATTTATATATAAAAAAAGAAATGACAAGCATAATTTTGTCACAATATTTATATATAAAAAAAGAAATGACAAGCATAATTTTGTCACAATATTTATATATAAAAAAAGAAATGACCAGCATTATTTTGTCACAATATTTATATATAAAAAAAGAAAAGACAAGCATAATTTTGTCATAATATTTATATATAAAAAAGAAATGACAAGCATAATTTTGTCACAATATTTATATATAAAAAAAGAAAAGACAAGCATAATTTTGTCACAATATTTATATATAAAAAAAGAAATGACAAGCATAATTTTGTCACAATATTTATATATAAAAAAAGAAAAGACAAGCATAATTTTGTCACAATATTTATATATAAACAAAGAAATGACAAGCATAATTTTGTCACAATATTTATATATAAAAAAAAAATGACAAGCATAATGTTGTCACAATATTTATATATAAAAAAAGAAATTACAAGCATTATTTTGTCACAATATTTATATATAAAAAAAGAAATGACAAGCATAATTTTGTCACAATATTTATATATAAAAAAAGAAATGACAAGCATAATTTTGTCACAATATTTATATATATAAAAAAAAGACCAGCATAATTTTGTCACAATATTTATATATAAAAAAGATATGACAAGCATAATTTTGTCACAATATTTATATATAAAAAAAGAAAAGACCAGCATAATTTTGTCACAATATTTATATATAAAAAAAGAAATGACCAGCATAATATTGTCACAATATTTATATATAAAAAAAGAAATGACAAGCATAATTTTGTCACAATATTTATATATAAAAAAAGAAATGACAAGCATAATTTTGTCATAATATTTATATATAAAAAAAGAAATGACAAGCATTATTTTGTCACAATATTTATATATAAAAAAAGAAATGACAAGCATAATTTTGTCACAATATTTATATATAAAAAAAGAAATGACAAGCATTATTTTGTCACAATATTTATATATAAAAAAAGAAATGACCAGCATAATATTGTCACAATATTTATATATAAAAAAAGAAATGACAAGCATAATTTTGTCATAATATTTATATATATAAAAAAAAGAAATGACAAGCATAATTTTGTCACAATATTTATATATAAAAAAAGAAATGACAAGCATAATTTTGTCACAATATTTATATATAAAAAAAGAAAAGACAAGCATAATTTTGTCACAATATTTATATATAAAAAAGAAATGACAAGCATAATTTTGTCATAATATTTATATATAAAAAAGAAATGACAAGAATAATTTTGTCACAATATTGATATATAAAAAAAGAAATCACAAGCATAATTTTGTCACAATATTTATATATAAAAAAAGAAATGAAAAGCATTATTTTGTCACAATATTTATATATAAAAAAAGAAATCACAAGCATAATTTTGTCACAATATTTATATATAAAAAAAGAAATGACAAGCATTATTTTGTCACAATATTTATATATAAAAAAAGAAATGACAAGCATTATTTTGTCACAATATTTATATATAAAAAAAGAAATGACAAGCATTATTTTGTCACAATATTTATATATAAAAAAAGAAATGACCAGCATAATTTTGTCACAATATTTATATATAAAAAAAGAAATGACAAGCATTATTTTGTCACAATATTTATATATAAAAAAAGAAATGACAAGCATTATTTTGTCACATTATTTATATATAAAAAAAGAAATGACCAGCATAATTTTGTCACAATATTTATATATAAAAAAAGAAATGACAAGCATTATTTTGTCACAATATTTATATATAAAAAAAGAAATCACAAGCATAATTTTGTCACAATATTTATATATAAAAAAAGAAATGACAAGCATTATTTGTCACAATATTTATATATAAAAAAAGAAATGACAAGCATTATTTTGTCACAATATTTATATATAATAAAAGAAATGACCAGCATAATGTGTCACAATATTTATATATAAAAAAAGAAATGACCAGCATGATTTTGTCATAATATTTATATATAAAAAAAGAAATTACCAGCATAATTTTGTCACAATATTTATATATAAAAAAAGAAATGACCAGCATGATTTTGTCATAATATTTATATATAAAAAAAGAAATGACCAGCATAATTTTGTCACAATATTTATATATAAAAAAAGAAATGACAAGCATTATTTTGTCACAATATTTATATATAAAAAAAGAAATGACAAGCATAATTTTGTCACAATATTTATATATAAAAAAAGAAAAGACCAGCATAATTTTGTCACAATATTTATATATAAAAAAAGAAATGACCAGCATTATTTGGTCACAATATTTATATATAAAAAAAGAAATGACAAGCATAATTTTGTCACAATATTTATATATAAAAAAAGAAATGACAAGCATAAGTTTGTCATAATATATATATATAAAAAAAGAAATGACAAGCATAATTTTGTCACAATATTTATATATAAAACAAGAAATGACAAGCATAATTTTGTCACAATATTTATATATAAAAAAAGAAATGACAAGCATAATTTTGTCACAATATTTTTATATAAAAAAAGAAATGACAAGCATAATTTTGTCACAATATTTATATATAAAAAAAGAAATGACAAGCATAATTTTGTCATAATATTTATATATAAAAAAAGAAATGACAAGCATTATTTTGTCACAATATTTATATATAAAAAAAGAAATGACAAGCATTATTTTGTCATAATATTTATATATAAAAAAAGAAATGACAAGCATAATTTTGTCACAATATTTATATATAAAAAAAGAAATGACCAGCATAATTTTGTCACAATATTTATATATAAAAAAAGAAAAGACCAGCATTATTTTGTCACAATATTTATATATAAAAAAGAAATGACCAGCATAATTTTGTCACAATATTTATATATAAAAAAAGAAATGACCAGCATAATTTTGTCACAATATTTATATATAAAAAAAGAAATGACCAGCATAATTTTGTCACAATATTTATATATAAAAAAAGAAATGACAAGAATAATTGTGTCATAATATTTATATATAAAAAAAGAAATGACAAGCATAATTTTGTCATAATATTTATATATAAAAAAAGAAATGACAAGCATAATTTTGTCATAATATTTATATATAAAAAAAGAAATGACAAGCATAATTTTGTCCTAATATTTATATATAAAAAAAGAAATGACAAGCATAATTTTGTCATAATATTTATATATAAAAAAGAAATGACAAGCATAATTTTGTCACAATATTTATATATAAAAAAAGAAATGACCAGCATAATCTTGTCACAATATTTATATATAAAAAAAGAAATGACAAGCATAATTTTGTCACAATATTGATTTATAAAAAAAGAAATGACCAGCATAATTTTGTCACAATATTTATATATAAAAAAAGAAATGACAAGCATAATTTTGTCACAATATTTATATATAAAAAAAGAAATGACAAGCATAATTTTGTCACAATATTTATATATAAAAAAAGAAATGACAAGCATAATTTTGTCATAATATTTATATATAAAAAAGAAATGACAAGCATAATTTTGTCACAATATTTATATATAAAAAAAGAAATGACAAGCATAATTTTGTCACAATATTTATATATAAAAAAAGAAATGACCAGCATTATTTGGTCACAATATTTATATATAAAAAAAGAAATGACAAGCATAATTTTGTCACAATATTTATATATAAAAAAAGAAATGACAAGCATAAGTTTGTCATAATATATATATATAAAAAAAGAAATGACAAGCATAATTTTGTCACAATATTTATATATAAAACAAGAAATGACAAGCATAATTTTGTCACAATATTTATATATAAAAAAAGAAATGACAAGCATAATTTTGTCACAATATTTATATATAAAAAAAGAAATGACCAGCATAATTTTGTCACAATATTTATATATAAAAAAAGAAATGACCAGCATAATTTTGTCACAATATTTATATATAAAAAAAGAAATGACAAGAATAATTGTGTCATAATATTTATATATAAAAAAAGAAATGACAAGCATAATTTTGTCATAATATTTATATATAAAAAAAGAAATGACAAGCATAATTTTGTCATAATATTTATATATAAAAAAAGAAATGACAAGCATAATTTTGTCCTAATATTTATATATAAAAAAAGAAATGACAAGCATAATTTTGTCATAATATTTATATATAAAAAAGAAATGACAAGCATAATTTTGTCACAATATTTATATATAAAAAAAGAAATGACCAGCATAATCTTGTCACAATATTTATATATAAAAAAAGAAATGACAAGCATAATTTTGTCACAATATTGATTTATAAAAAAAGAAATGACCAGCATAATTTTGTCACAATATTTATATATAAAAAAAGAAATGACAAGCATAATTTTGTCACAATATTTATATATAAAAAAAGAAATGACAAGCATAATTTTGTCACAATATTTATATATAAAAAAAGAAATGACAAGCATAATTTTGTCATAATATTTATATATAAAAAAGAAATGACAAGCATAATTTTGTCACAATATTTATATATAAAAAAAGAAATGACAAGCATAATTTTGTCACAATATTTATATATAAAAAAAGAAATGACCAGCATTATTTGGTCACAATATTTATATATAAAAAAAGAAATGACAAGCATAATTTTGTCACAATATTTATATATAAAAAAAGAAATGACAAGCATAAGTTTGTCATAATATATATATATAAAAAAAGAAATGACAAGCATAATTTTGTCACAATATTTATATATAAAACAAGAAATGACAAGCATAATTTTGTCACAATATTTATATATAAAAAAAGAAATGACAAGCATAATTTTGTCACAATATTTATATATAAAAAAAGAAATGACAAGCATAATTTTGTCACAATATTTATATATAAAAAAAGAAATGACAAGCATAATTTTGTCATAATATTTATATATAAAAAAGAAATGACAAGCATTATTTTGTCACAATATTTATATATAAAAAAAGAAATGACAAGCATTATTTTGTCATAATATTTATATATAAAAAAAGAAATGACAAGCATAATTTTGTCACAATATTTATATATAAAAAAAGAAATGACCAGCATAATTTTGTCACAATATTTATATATAAAAAAAGAAAAGACCAGCATTATTTTGTCACAATATTTATATATAAAAAAGAAATGACCAGCATAATTTTGTCACAATATTTATATATAAAAAAAGAAATGACCAGCATAATTTTGTCACAATATTTATATATAAAAAAAGAAATGACCAGCATAATTTTGTCACAATATTTATATATAAAAAAAGAAATGACAAGAATAATTGTGTCATAATATTTATATATAAAAAAAGAAATGACAAGCATAATTTTGTCATAATATTTATATATAAAAAAAGAAATGACAAGCATAATTTTGTCATAATATTTATATATAAAAAAAGAAATGACAAGCATAATTTTGTCCTAATATTTATATATAAAAAAAGAAATGACAAGCATAATTTTGTCATAATATTTATATATAAAAAAGAAATGACAAGCATAATTTTGTCACAATATTTATATATAAAAAAAGAAATGACCAGCATAATCTTGTCACAATATTTATATATAAAAAAAGAAATGACAAGCATAATTTTGTCACAATATTGATTTATAAAAAAAGAAATGACCAGCATAATTTTGTCACAATATTGATATATAAAAAAAGAAATGACAAGCATAATTTTGTCACAATATTTATATATAAAAAAAGAAATGACAAGCATAATTTTGTCACAATATTTATATATAAAAAAAGAAATGACAAGCATAATTTTGTCACAATATTTATATATAAAAAAAGAAATGACAAGCATAATTTTGTCACAATATTTATATATAAAAAAAGAAATGACAAGCAAAATTTTGTCACAATATTTATATATAAAAAAAGAAATGACCAGCATAATTTATCCAGAATATTTATATATAAAAAAAAAAATGACAAGCATAATTTTGTCACAATATTTATATATAAAAAAGAAATGACCAGCATGATTTTGTCATAATATTTATATATAAAAAAAAAATGACCAGCATAATTTTGTCACAATATTTATATATAAAAAAAGAAATGACAAGCATAATTTTGTCACAATATTTATATATAAAAAAAGAAAAGACCAGCATAATTTTGTCACAATATTTATATATAAAAAAGAAAAGACCAGCATAATTTTGTCACAATATTTATATATAAAAAAGAAATGACCAGCATAATTTTGTCACAATATTTATATATAAAAAAAGAAATGACCAGCATAAGTTTGTCACAATATTTATATATAAAAAAAAAAAGACAAGCATAATTTTGTCAAAATATTTATATATAAACAAAGAAATGACCAGCATAATTTTGTCACAATATTTATATATAAAAAAAGAAATGACCAGCATAATTTTGTCACAATATTTATATATAAAAAAAGAAATGACAAGCATAATTTTGTCACAATATTTATATATAAAAAAAGAAATGACAAGCATAATTTTGTCACAATATTTATATATAAAAAAAGAAAAGACAAGCATAATTTTGTCACAATATTTATATATAAAAAAGCAAAGACAAGCATAATTTTGTCACAATATTTATATATAAAAAAAGCAAAGACAAGCATAATTTTGTCACAATATTTATATATAAAAAAAGAAATGACAAGCATAATTTTGTCACAATATTTATATATAAAAAAAGAAAAGACAAGCATAATTTTGTCATAATATTTATATATAAAAAAAGCAAAGACAAGCATAATTTTGTCACAATATTTATGTATAAAAAAAGCAAAGACAAGCATAATTTTGTCACAATATTTATATATAAAAAAAGAAATGACAAGCATAATTTTGTCACAATATTTGTATATAAAAAAAGAAATGACCAGCATTATTTTGTCACAATATTTATATATAAAAAAAGAAATGACAAGCATAATTTTGTCACAATATTTATATATAAAAAAAGAAAAGACAAGCATAATTTTGTCATAATATTTATATATAAAAAAAGCAAAGACAAGCATAATTTTGTCACAATATTTATGTATAAAAAAAGCAAAGACAAGCATAATTTTGTCACAATATTTATATATAAAAAAAGAAATGACCAGCATAATTTTGTCACAATATTTATATATAAAAAAAGAAAAGACCAGCATTATTTTGTCACAATATTTATATATAAAAAAGAAATGACCAGCATAATTTTGTCACAATATTTATATATAAAAAAAAAATGACCAGCATAATTTTGTCACAATATTTATATATAAAAAAAGAAATGACCAGCATAATTTTGTCACAATATTTATATATAAAAAAAGAAATGACAAGAATAATTGTGTCATAATATTTATATATAAAAAAAGAAATGACAAGCATAATTTTGTCATAATATTTATATATAAAAAAAGAAATGACAAGCATAATTTTGTCATAATATTTATATATAAAAAAAGAAATGACAAGCATAATTTTGTCCTAATATTTATATATAAAAAAAGAAATGACAAGCATAATTTTGTCATAATATTTATATATAAAAAAGAAATGACAAGCATAATTTTGTCACAATATTTATATATAAAAAAAGAAATGACCAGCATAATCTTGTCACAATATTTATATATAAAAAAAGAAATGACAAGCATAATTTTGTCACAATATTGATTTATAAAAAAAGAAATGACCAGCATAATTTTGTCACAATATTTATATATAAAAAAAGAAATGACAAGCATAATTTTGTCACAATATTTATATATAAAAAAAGAAATGACAAGCATAATTTTGTCACAATATTTATATATAAAAAAAGAAATGACAAGCATAATTTTGTCATAATATTTATATATAAAAAAGAAATGACAAGCATAATTTTGTCACAATATTTATATATAAAAAAAGAAATGACCAGCATAATTTTGTCACAATATTTATATATAAAAAAAGAAATGACCAGCATTATTTGGTCACAATATTTATATATAAAAAAAGAAATGACAAGCATAATTTTGTCACAATATTTATATATAAAAAAAGAAATGACAAGCATAAGTTTGTCATAATATATATATATAAAAAAAGAAATGACAAGCATAATTTTGTCACAATATTTATATATAAAACAAGAAATGACAAGCATAATTTTGTCACAATATTTATATATAAAAAAAGAAATGACAAGCATAATTTTGTCACAATATTTATATATAAAAAAAGAAATGACAAGCATAATTTTGTCACAATATTTATATATAAAAAAAGAAATGACAAGCATAATTTTGTCATAATATTTATATATAAAAAAAGAAATGACAAGCATTATTTTGTCACAATATTTATATATAAAAAAAGAAATGACAAGCATTATTTTGTCATAATATTTATATATAAAAAAAGAAATGACAAGCATAATTTTGTCACAATATTTATATATAAAAAAAGAAATGACCAGCATAATTTTGTCACAATATTTATATATAAAAAAAGAAAAGACCAGCATTATTTTGTCACAATATTTATATATAAAAAAGAAATGACCAGCATAATTTTGTCACAATATTTATATATAAAAAAAGAAATGACCAGCATAATTTTGTCACAATATTTATATATAAAAAAAGAAATGACCAGCATAATTTTGTCACAATATTTATATATAAAAAAAGAAATGACAAGAATAATTGTGTCATAATATTTATATATAAAAAAAGAAATGACAAGCATAATTTTGTCATAATATTTTTATATAAAAAAAGAAATGACAAGCATAATTTTGTCATAATATTTATATATAAAAAAAGAAATGACAAGCATAATTTTGTCCTAATATTTATATATAAAAAAAGAAATGACAAGCATAATTTTGTCATAATATTTATATATAAAAAAGAAATGACAAGCATAATTTTGTCACAATATTTATATATAAAAAAAGAAATGACCAGCATAATCTTGTCACAATATTTATATATAAAAAAAGAAATGACAAGCATAATTTTGTCACAATATTGATTTATAAAAAAAGAAATGACCAGCATAATTTTGTCACAATATTGATATATAAAAAAAGAAATGACAAGCATAATTTTGTCACAATATTTATATATAAAAAAAGAAATGACAAGCATAATTTTGTCACAATATTTATATATAAAAAAAGAAATGACAAGCATAATTTTGTCACAATATTTATATATAAAAAAAGAAATGACAAGCATAATTTTGTCACAATATTTATATATAAAAAAAGAAATGACAAGCAAAATTTTGTCACAATATTTATATATAAAAAAAGAAATGACCAGCATAATTTTGCCAGAATATTTATATATATAAAAAAAAAAAATGACAAGCATAATTTTGTCACAATATTTATATATAAAAAAGAAATGACCAGCATGATTTTGTCATAATATTTATATATAAAAAAAAAATGACCAGCATAATTTTGTCACAATATTTATATATAAAAAAAGAAAAGACCAGCATAATTTTGTCACAATATTTATATATAAAAAAGAAAAGACCAGCATAATTTTGTCACAATATTTATATATAAAAAAGAAATGACCAGCATAATTTTGTCACAATATTTATATATAAAAAAAGAAATGACCAGCATAAGTTTGTCACAATATTTATATATAAAAAAAAAAGGCAAGCATAATTTTGTCAAAATATTTATATATAAACAAAGAAATGACCAGCATAATTTTGTCACAATATTTATATATAAAAAAAGAAATGACCAGCATAATTTTGTCACAATATTTATATATAAAAAAAGAAATGACAAGCATAATTTTGTCACAATATTTATATATAAAAAAAGAAATGACAAGCATAATTTTGTCACAATATTTATATATAAAAAAAGAAAAGACAAGCATAATTTTGTCACAATATTTATATATAAAAAAGCAAAGACAAGCATAATTTTGTCACAATATTTATATATAAAAAAAGCAAAGACAAGCATAATTTTGTCACAATATTTATATATAAAAAAAGAAATGACAAGCATAATTTTGTCACAATATTTATATATAAAAAAAGAAAAGACAAGCATAATTTTGTCATAATATTTATATATAAAAAAAGCAAAGACAAGCATAATTTTGTCACAATATTTATGTATAAAAAAAGCAAAGACAAGCATAATTTTGTCACAATATTTATATATAAAAAAAGAAATGACAAGCATAATTTTGTCACAATATTTGTATATAAAAAAAGAAATGACCAGCATTATTTTGTCACAATATTTATATATAAAAAAAGAAATGACAAGCATAATTTTGTCACAATATTTATATATAAAAAAAGAAAAGACAAGCATAATTTTGTCATAATATTTATATATAAAAAAAGCAAAGACAAGCATAATTTTGTCACAATATTTATATATAAAAAAAGCAAAGACAAGCATAATTTTGTCACAATATTTATATATAAAAAAAGAAATGACCAGCATAATTTTGTCACAATATTTATATATAAAAAAAGAAAAGACAAGCATAATTTTGTCATAATATTTATATATAAAAAAAGCAAAGACAAGCATAATTTTGTCACAATATCTATATATAAAAAAAGCAAAGACAAGCATAATTTTGTCACAATATTTATATATAAAAAAAGAAATGACAAGCATAATTTTGTCACAATATTTATATATAAAAAAAGAAATGACAAGCATAATTTTGTCACAATATTTATATATAAAAAAAGAAATGACCAGCATTATTTTTTCACAATATTTATATATAAAAAAAGAAATGACCAGCATAATTTTGTCACAATATTTATATATAAAAAAAGAAATGACCAGCATAATTTTGTCACAATATTTATATATAAAAAAAGAAATGACAAGCATAATTTTGTCACAATATTTATATATAAAAAAAGAAATGACAAGATATAATTTTGTCACAATATTTATATATAAAAAAAGAAATGACCAGCATAATTTTGTCACAATATTTATATATAAAAAAAGAAATGACAAGCATAATTTTGTCACAATATTTATATATAAAAAAAGAAATGACCAGCATAATTTTGTCACAATATTTATATACAAAAAACGAAATGACAAGCATAATTTTGTCATAATATTTATATATAAAAAAAGAAATGACAAGCATTATTTTGTCACAATATTTATATATAAAAAAAGAAATGACCAGCATAATTTTGTCACAATATTTATATATAAAATAAGAAATGACAAGCATAATTTTGTCACAATATTGATATATAAAAAAAGAAATGACAAGCATAATTTTGTCACAATATTTATATATAAAAAAAGAAATGACAAGCATAATTTTGTCACAATATTTATATATAAAAAAAGAAATGACAAGCATAATTTTGTCACAATATTTATATATAAAAAAAGAAATGACAAGCATAATTTTGTCACAATATTAGTATATAAAAAAGAAATGAACAGCATAATTTTGTCACAATATTTATATATAAAAAAAGAAATGACCAGCATAAGTTTGTCACCATATTTATATATAAAAAAAAAAAGACAAGCATAATTTTGTCAAAATATTTATATATAAACAAAGAAATGACCAGCATAATTTTGTCACAATATTTATATATAAAAAAAGAAATGACCAGCATAATTTTGTCACAATATTTATATATAAAAATAGAAATGACAAGCATAATTTTGTCACAATATTTATATATAAAACAAGAAATGACAAGCATAATTTTGTCACAATATTTATATATAAAAAAAGAAAAGACAAGCATAATTTTGTCACAATATTTATATATAAAAAAAGCAAAGACAAGCATAATTTTGTCACAATATTTATATATAAAAAAAGCAAAGACAAGCATAATTTTGTCACAATATTTATATATAAAAAAAGAAATGACAAGCATAATTTTGTCACAATATTTTTATATAAAAAAAGAAAAGAAAAGCATAATTTTGTCATAATATTTATATATAAAAAAAGCAAAGACAAGCATAATTTTGTCACAATATTTATATATAAAAAAAGCAAAGACAAGCATAATTTTGTCACAATATTTATATATAAAAAAAGAAATGACAAGCATAATTTTGTCACAATATTTGTATATAAAAAAAGAAATGACCAGCATTATTTTGTCACAATATTTATATATAAAAAAAGAAATGACAAGCATAATTTTGTCACAATATTTATATATAAAAAAAGAAAAGACAAGCATAATTTTGTCATAATATTTATATATAAAAAAAGCAAAGACAAGCATAATTTTGTCACAATATTTATATATAAAAAAAGCAAAGACAAGCATAATTTTGTCACAATATTTATATATAAAAAAAGAAATGACCAGCATAATTTTGTCACAATATTTATATATAAAAAAAGAAAAGACAAGCATAATTTTGTCATAATATTTATATATAAAAAAAGCAAAGACAAGCATAATTTTGTCACAATATTTATATATAAAAAAAGCAAAGACAAGCATAATTTTGTCACAATATTTATATATAAAAAAAGAAATGACAAGCATAATTTTGTCACAATATTTATATATAAAAAAAGAAATGACAAGCATAATTTTGTCACAATATTTATATATAAAAAAAGAAATGACAAGCATAATTTTGTCACAATATTTATATATAAAAAAAGAAATGACAAGATATAATTTTGTCACAATATTTATATATAAAAAAAGAAATGACCAGCATAATTTGGTCACAATATTTATATATAAAAAAAGAAATGACAAGCATAATTGTGTCACAATATTTATATATAAAAAAAGAAATGACCAGCATAATTTTGTCACAATATTTATATACAAAAAAAGAAATGACAAGCATAATTTTGTCATAATATTTATATATAAAAAAAGAAATGACAAGCATTATTTTGTCACAATATTTATATATAAAAAAAGAAATGACCAGCATAATTTTGTCACAATATTTATATATAAAATAAGAAATGACAAGCATAATTTTTTCACAATATTGATATATAAAAAAAGAAATGACAAGCATAATTTTGTCACAATATTTATATATAAAAAAAGAAATGACAAGCATAATTTTGTCACAATATTTATATATAAAAAAAGAAATGACAAGCATAATTTTGTCACAATATTTATATATAAAAAAAGAAATGACAAGCATAATTTTGTCACAATATTAGTATATAAAAAAAGAAATGAACAGCATAATTTTGTCACAATATTTATATATAAAAAGGAAATGACAAGCATTATTTTGTCACAATATTTATATATAAAAAAAGAAAAGACCAGCATAATTTTGTCACAATATTGATATATAAAAAAAGAAATCACAAGCATAATTTTGTCACAATATTTATATATAAAAAAAGAAATGATAAGCATTATTTTGTCACAATATTTATATATAAAAAAAGAAATGACAAGCATTATTTTGTCACAATACTTATATATAAAAAAAGAAAAGACAAGCATAATTTTGTCACAATATTTATATATAAAAAAAGAAATGACAAGCATTATTTTGTCACAATATTTATATATAAAAAAAGAAAAGACCAGCATAATTTTGTCACAATATTTATATATAAAAAAAGAAATGACAAGCATAATTTTTTCACAATATTTATATATAAAAAAAGAAATGACAAGCATAATTTTGTCAATATTTATATATAAAAAAAGAAATGACAAGCATAATTTTGTCAGAATATTTATATATAAAAAAAGAAATGACCAGCATAATTTTGTCACAATATTTATATATAAAAAAAGAAATGACAAGCATAATTTTGTCACAATATTTATATATAAAAAAAGAAATTACCAGCATAATTTTGTCACAATATTTATATATAAAAAAAGAAAAGACCAGAATAATTTTGTCACAATATTTATATATAAAAAAAGAGAAGACCAGCATAATTTTGTCACAATATTTATATATAAAAAAAGAAATGACAAGCATAATTTTGTCACAATATTTATATATAAAAAAAGAAAAGACCAGCATAATTTTGTCACAATATTTATATATAAAAAAAGAAAAGACCAGCATAATTTTGTCACAATATTTATATATAAAAAAGAAATGACCAGCATAATTTTGTCACAATATTTATATATAAAAAAAGAAATGACCAGCATAAGTTTGTCACAATATTTATATATAAAAAAAAAAGACAAGCACAATTTTGTAAAAATATTTATATATAAACAAAGAAATGACCAGCATAATTTTGTCACAATATTTATATATAAAAAAAGAAATGACCAGCATAATTTTGTCACAATATTTATATATAAAAAAAGAAATGACAAGCATAATTTTGTCACAATATTTATATATAAAAAAAGAAATGACAAGCATAATTTTGTCACAATATTTATATATAAAAAAAGAAAAGACAAGCATAATTTTGTCACAATATTTATATATAAAAAAAGCAAAGACAAGCATAATTTTGTCACAATATTTATATATAAAAAAAGCAAAGACAAGCATAATTTTGTCACAATATTTATATATAAAAAAAGAAATGACAAGCATAATTTTGTCACAATATTTATATATAAAAAAAGAAAAGACAAGCATAATTTTGTCATAATATTTATATATAAAAAAAGCAAAGACAAGCATAATTTTGTCACAATATTTATATATAAAAAAAGCAAAGACAAGCATAATTTTGTCACAATATTTATATATAAAAAAAGAAATGACAAGCATTATTTTGTCACAATATTTATATATAAAAAAAGAAAAGACCAGCATAATTTTGTCACAATATTTATATATAAAAAAAGAAATGACAAGCATAATTTTTTCACAATATTTATATATAAAAAAAGAAATGACAAGCATAATTTTGTCAATATTTATATATAAAAAAAGAAATGACAAGCATAATTTTGTCAGAATATTTATATATAAAAAAAGAAATGACCAGCATAATTTTGTCACAATATTTATATATAAAAAAAGAAATGACAAGCATAATTTTGTCACAATATTTATATATAAAAAAAGAAATGACCAGCATAATTTTGTCACAATATTTATATATAAAAAAAGAAAAGACCAGAATAATTTTGTCACAATATTTATATATAAAAAAAGAAAAGACCAGCATAATTTTGTCACAATATTTATATATAAAAAAAGAAATGACAAGCATAATTTTGTCACAATATTTATATATAAAAAAAGAAAAGACCAGCATAATTTTGTCACAATATTTATATATAAAAAAAGAAAAGACCAGCATAATTTTGTCACAATATTTATATATAAAAAAGAAATGACCAGCATAATTTTGTCACAATATTTATATATAAAAAAAGAAATGACCAGCATAAGTTTGTCACAATATTTATATATATAAAAAAAAAGACAAGCACAATTTTGTAAAAATATTTATATATAAACAAAGAAATGACCAGCATAATTTTGTCACAATATTTATATATAAAAAAAGAAATGACCAGCATAATTTTGTCACAATATTTATATATAAAAAAAGAAATGACAAGCATAATTTTGTCACAATATTTATATATAAAAAAAGAAATGACAAGCATAATTTTGTCACAATATTTATATATAAAAAAAGAAAAGACAAGCATAATTTTGTCACAATATTTATATATAAAAAAAGCAAAGACAAGCATAATTTTGTCACAATATTTATATATAAAAAAAGAAATGACAAGCATAATTTTGTCACAATATTTATATATAAAAAAAGAAATGACAAGCATAATTTTGTCACAATATTTATATATAAAAAAAGAAAAGACAAGCATAATTTTGTCATAATATTTATATATAAAAAAAGCAAAGACAAGCATAATTTTGTCACAATATTTATATATAAAAAAAGCAAAGACAAGCATAATTTTGTCACAATATTTATATATAAAAAAAGAAATGACAAGCATAATTTTGTCACAATATTTGTATATAAAAAAAGAAATGACCAGCATTATTTTGTCACAATATTTATATATAAAAAAAGAAATGACAAGCATAATTTTGTCACAATATTTATATATAAAAAAAGAAAAGACAAGCATAATTTTGTCATAATATTTATATATAAAAAAAAAAAGACAAGCATAATTTTGTCACAATATTTATATATAAAAAAAGCAAAGACAAGCATAATTTTGTCACAATATTTATATATAAAAAAAGAAATGACCAGCATAATTTTGTCACAATATTTATATATAAAAAAAGAAAAGACAAGCATAATTTTGTCATAATATTTATATATAAAAAAAGCAAAGACAAGCATAATTTTGTCACAATATTTATATATAAAAAAAGCAAAGACAAGCATAATTTTGTCACAATATTTATATATAAAAAAAGAAATGACAAGCATAATTTTGTCACAATATTTATATATAAAAAAAGAAATGACAAGCATAATTTTGTCACAATATTTATATATAAAAAAAGAAATGACAAGCATAATTTTGTCACAATATTTATATATAAAAAAAGAAATGACAAGATATAATTTTGTCACAATATTTATATATAAAAAAAGAAATGACCAGCATAATTTTGTCACAATGTTTATATATAAAAAAAGAAATGACAAGCATAATTTTGTCACAATATTTATATATAAAAAAAGAAATGACCAGCATAATTTTGTCACAATATTTATATACAAAAAAAGAAATGACAAGCATAATTTTGTCATAATATTTATATATAAAAAAAGAAATGACAAGCATTATTTTGTCACAATATTTATATATAAAAAAAGAAATGACCAGCATAATTTTGTCACAATATTTATATATAAAAAAAGAAATGACAAGCATAATTTTGTCACAATATTGATATATAAAAAAAGAAATGACAAGCATAATTTTGTCACAATATTTATATATAAAAAAAGAAATGACAAGCATAATTTTGTCACAATATTTATATATAAAAAAAGAAATGACAAGCATAATTTTGTCACAATATTTATATATAAAAAAAGAAATGACAAGCATAATTTTGTCACAATATTAGTATATAAAAAAGAAATGAACAGCATAATTTTGTCACAATATATATATATAAAAAAAGAAATGACAAGCATTATTTTGTCACAATATTTATATATAAAAAAAGAAAAGACCAGCATAATTTTGTCACAATATTGATATATAAAAAAAGAAATCACAAGCATAATTTTGTCACAATATTTATATATAAAAAAAGAAATGACAAGCATTATTTTGTCACAATATTTATATATAAAAAAAGAAATGACAAGCATTATTTTGTCACAATACTTATATATAAAAAAAGAAAAGACAAGCATAATTTTGTCACAATATTTATATATAAAAAAAGAAATGACAAGCATTATTTTGTCACAATATTTATATATAAAAAAAGAAAAGACCAGCATAATTTTGTCACAATATTGATATATAAAAAAAGAAATGACAAGCATAATTTTGTCACAATATTTATATATAAAAAAAGAAATGACAAGCATAATTTTGTCACAATATTTATATATAAAAAAAGAAATGACCAGCATTATTTTTTCACAATATTTATATATAAAAAAAGAAAAGACAAGCATAATTTTGTCATAATATTTATATATAAAAAAAGAAATGACAAGCATAATTTTGTCACAATATTTATATATAAAAAAAGAAAAGACAAGCATAATTTTGTCACAATATTTATATATAAAAAAAGAAATGACAAGCATAATTTTGTCACAATATTTATATATAAAAAAAGAAAAGACAAGCATAATTTTGTCACAATATTTATATATAAACTAAGAAATGACAAGCATAATTTTGTCACAATATTTATATATAAAAAAAGAAATGACAAGCATAATGTTGTCACAATATTTATATATAAAAAAAGAAATGACAAGCATTATTTTGTCACAATATTTATATATAAAAAAAGAAATGACAAGCATAATTTTGTCACAATATTTATATATAAAAAAAGAAATGACAAGCATAATTTTGTCATAATATTTATATATAAAAAAAGAAATGACAAGCATAATTTTGTCACAATATTTATATATAAAAAAGAAATGACAAGCATAATGTTGTCACAATATTTATATATAAAAAAAGAAATGACAAGCATAATATTGTCACAATATTTATATATAAACAAAGAAATGACAAGCATAATTTTGTCACAATATTTATATATAAATAAAGAAAAGACCAGCACAATTTTGTCACAATATTTATATATAAAAAAAGAAATGACCAGCATTATTTTGTCACAATATTTATATATAAAAAAAGAAAAGACCAGCATAATTTTGTCACAATATTTATATATAAAAAAAGAAATGACAAGCATAATTTTGTCATAATATTTATATATAAAAAAAGAAATGACAAGCATAATTTTGTCATAATATTTATATATAAAAAAAGAAATGACAAGCATAATTTTGTCATAATATTTATATATAAAAAAAGAAATGACAAGCATAATTTTGTCATAATATTTATATATAAAAAAGAAATGACAAGCATAATTTTGTCACAATATTTATATATAAAAAAAGAAATGACCAGCATAATTTTGTCACAATATTTATATATAAAAAAAGAAATGACAAGCATAATTTTGTCACAATATTGATATATAAAAAAGAAATGACAAGCATAATTTTGTCACAATATTTATATATAAAAAAAGAAAAGACAAGCATAATTTTGTTACAATATTTATATATAAAAAAAGAAATGACAAGCATAATTTTGTCACAATATTTATATATAAAAAAAGAAATGACAAGCATTATTTTGTCACAATATTTATATATAAAAAAAGAAATGACCAGCATAATATTGTCACAATATTTATATATAAAAAAAGAAATGACAAGCATAATTTTGTCACAATATTTATATATAAAAAAAGAAATGACAAGCATAATTTTGTCATAATATTTATATATAAAAAAAGAAATGACAAGCATAATTTTGTCACAATATTTATATATAAAAAAAGAAATGACAAGCATAATTTTGTCACAATATTTATATATAAAAAAAGAAATGACCAGCATTATTTTTTCACAATATTTATATATAAAAAAAGAAAAGACAAGCATAATTTTGTCATAATATTTATATATAAAAAAAGAAATGACAAGCATAATTTTGTCACAATATTTATATATAAAAAAAGAAAAGACAAGCATAATTTTGTCACAATATTTATATATAAAAAAAGAAATGACAAGCATAATTTTGTCACAATATTTATATATAAAAAAAGAAAAGACAAGCATAATTTTGTCACAATATTTATATATAAACTAAGAAATGACAAGCATAATTTTGTCACAATATTTATATATAAAAAAAGAAATGACAAGCATAATGTTGTCACAATATTTATATATAAAAAAAGAAATGACAAGCATTATTTTGTCACAATATTTATATATAAAAAAAGAAATGACAAGCATAATTTTGTCACAATATTTATATATAAAAAAAGAAATGACAAGCATAATTTTGTCACAATATTTATATATAAAAAAAGAAATGACAAGCATAATTTTGTCATAATATTTATATATAAAAAAAGAAATGACAAGCATAATTTTGTCATAATATTTATATATAAAAAAGAAATGACAAGCATAATTTTGTCACAATATTTATATATAAAAAAAGAAATGACCAGCATAATTTTGTCACAATATTTATATATAAAAAAAGAAATGACAAGCATAATTTTGTCACAATATTGATATATAAAAAAAGAAATGACAAGCATAATTTTGTCACAATATTTATATATAAAAAAAGAAATGACAAGCATAATTTTGTCACAATATTTATATATAAAAAAAGAAATGACAAGCATAACTTTGTCACAATATTTATATCTAAAAAAAGAAATGACAAGCATTATTTTGTCACAATATTTATATATAAAAAAAGAAATGACCAGCATAATATTGTCACAATATTTATATATAAAAAAAGAAATGACAAGCATAATTTTGTCACAATATTTATATATAAAAAAAGAAATGACAAGCATAATTTTGTCATAATATTTATATATAAAAAAAGAAATGACAAGCATAATTTTGTCACAATATTTATATATAAAAAAAGAAATGACAAGCATAATGTTGTCACAATATTTATATATAAAAAAAGAAATGACAAGCATTATTTTGTCACAATATTTATATATAAAAAAAGAAATGACCAGCATAATATTGTCACAATATTTATATATAAAAAAAGAAATGACAAGCATAATTTTGTCACAATATTTATATATAAAAAAAGAAATGACCAGCATAATTTTGTCACAATATTTATATATAAAAAAAGAAATGACAAGCATAATTTTGTCATAATATTTATATATAAAAAAAGAAATGACAAGCATAATTCTGTCACAATATTTATATATAAAAAAAGAAATGACAAGCATAATTTTGTCACAATATTTATATATAAAAAAAGAAATGACAGCATTATTTTGTCACAATATTTATATACAAAAAAAGAAAAGACAAGCATAATTTTGTCATAATATTTATATATAAAAAAAGAAATGACAAGCATAATTTTGTCACAATATTTATATATAAAAAAAGAAAAGACAAGCATAATTTTGTCACAATATTTATATATAAAAAAAGAAATGACAAGCATAATTTTGTCACAATATATATATATAAAAAAAGAAAAGACAAGCATAATTTTGTCACAATATTTATATATAAACAAAGAAATGACAAGCATAATTTTGTCACAATATTTATATATAAAAAAAGAAATGACAAGCATAATGTTGTCACAATATTTATATATAAAAAAAGAAATGACAAGCATTATTTTGTCACAATATTTATATATAAAAAAAGAAATGACAAGCATAATTTTGTCACAATATTTATATATAAAAAAAGAAATGACAAGCATAATTTTGTCACAATATTTATATATAAAAAAAGAAATGACAAGCATAATTTTGTCATAATATTTATATATAAAAAAAGAAATGACAAGCATAATTTTGTCATAATATTTATATATAAAAAAGAAATGACAAGCATAATTTTGTCACAATATTTATATATAAAAAAAGAAATGACCAGCATAATTTTGTCACAATATTTATATATAAAAAAAGAAATGACAAGCATAATTTTGTCACAATATTGATATATAAAAAAAGAAATGACAAGCATAATTTTGTCACAATATTTATATATAAAAAAAGAAATGACAAGCATAATTTTGTCACAATATTTATATATAAAAAAAGAAATGACAAGCATAATTTTGTCACAATATTTATATCTAAAAAAAGAAATGACAAGCATTATTTTGTCACAATATTTATATATAAAAAAAGAAATGACCAGCATAATATTGTCACAATATTTATATATAAAAAAAGAAATGACAAGCATAATTTTGTCACAATATTTATATATAAAAAAAGAAATGACAAGCATAATTTTGTCATAATATTTATATATAAAAAAAGAAATGACAAGCATAATTTTGTCACAATATTTATATATAAAAAAAGAAATGACAAGCATAATTTTGTCACAATATTTATATATAAAAAAAGAAATGACCAGCATTATTTTGTCACAATATTTATATATAAAAAAAGAAAAGACAAGCATAATTTTGTCATAATATTTATATATAAAAAAGAAATGACAAGCATAATTTTGTCACAATATTTATATATAAAAAAAGAAAAGACAAGCATAATTTTGTCACAATATTTATATATAAAAAAAGAAATGACAAGCATAATTTTGTCACAATATTTATATATAAAAAAAGAAAAGACAAGCATAATTTTGTCACAATATTTATATATAAACTAAGAAATGACAAGCATAATTTTGTCACAATATTTATATATAAAAAAAGAAATGACAAGCATAATGTTGTCACAATATTTATATATAAAAAAAGAAATGACAAGCATTATTTTGTCACAATATTTATATATAAAAAAAGAAATGACAAGCATAATTTTGTCACAATATTTATATATAAAAAAAGAAATGACAAGCATAATTTTGTCACAATATTTATATATAAAAAAAGAAATGACAAGCATAATTTTGTCATAATATTTATATATAAAAAAAGAAATGACAAGCATAATTTTGTCATAATATTTATATATAAAAAAGAAATGACAAGCATAATTTTGTCACAATATTTATATATAAAAAAAGAAATGACCAGCATAATTTTGTCACAATATTTATATATAAAAAAAGAAATGACAAGCATAATTTTGTCACAATATTGATATATAAAAAAAGAAATGACAAGCATAATTTTGTCACAATATTTATATATAAAAAAAGAAATGACAAGCATAATTTTGTCACAATATTTATATATAAAAAAAGAAATGACAAGCATAACTTTGTCACAATATTTATATCTAAAAAAAGAAATGACAAGCATTATTTTGTCACAATATTTATATATAAAAAAAGAAATGACCAGCATAATATTGTCACAATATTTATATATAAAAAAAGAAATGACAAGCATAATTTTGTCACAATATTTATATATAAAAAAAGAAATGACAAGCATAATTTTGTCATAATATTTATATATAAAAAAAGAAATGACAAGCATAATTTTGTCACAATATTTATATATAAAAAAAGAAATGACAAGCATAATTTTGTCACAATATTTATATATAAAAAAAGAAATGACAAGCATTATTTTGTCACAATATTTATATATAAAAAAAGAAATGACCAGCATAATATTGTCACAATATTTATATATAAAAAAAGAAATGACAAGCATAATTTTGTCACAATATTTATATATAAAAAAAGAAATGACCAGCATAATTTTGTCACAATATTTATATATAAAAAAAGAAATGACAAGCATAATTTTGTCATAATATTTATATATAAAAAAAGAAATGACAAGCATAATTTTGTCACAATATTTATATATAAAAAAAGAAATGACAAGCATAATTTTGTCACAATATTTATATATAAAAAAAGAAATGACCATCATTATTTTGTCACAATATTTATATACAAAAAAAGAAAAGACAAGCATAATTTTGTCATAATATTTATATATAAAAAAAGAAATGACAAGCATAATTTTGTCACAATATTTATATATAAAAAAAGAAATGACCAGCATAATATTGTCACAATATTTATATATAAAAAAAGAAATGACAAGCATAATTTTGTCACAATATTTATATATAAAAAAAGAAATGACCAGCATAATTTTGTCACAATATTTATATATAAAAAAAGAAATGACAAGCATAATTTTGTCATAATATTTATATATAAAAAAAGAAATGACAAGCATAATTTTGTCACAATATTTATATATAAAAAAAGAAATGACAAGCATAATTTTGTCACAATATTTATATATAAAAAAAGAAATGACCAGCATTATTTTGTCACAATATTTATATACAAAAAAAGAAAAGACAAGCATAATTTTGTCATAATATTTCTATATAAAAAAAGAAATGACAAGCATAATTTTGTCACAATATTTATATATAAAAAAAGAAAAGACAAGCATAATTTTGTCACAATATTTATATATAAAAAAAGAAATGACAAGCATAATTTTGTCACAATATATATATATAAAAAAAGAAAAGACAAGCATAATTTTGTCACAATATTTATATATAAACAAAGAAATGACAAGCATAATTTTGTCACAATATTTATATATAAAAAAAGAAATGACAAGCATAATGTTGTCACAATATTTATATATAAAAAAAGAAATGACAAGCATTATTTTGTCACAATATTTATATATAAAAAAAGAAATGACAAGCATAATTTTGTCACAATATTTATATATAAAAAAAGAAATGACAAGCATAATTTTGTCACAATATTTATATATAAAAAAAGAAATGACAAGCATAATTTTGTCATAATATTTATATATAAAAAAAGAAATGACAAGCATAATTTTGTCATAATATTTATATATAAAAAAGAAATGACAAGCATAATTTTGTCACAATATTTATATATAAAAAAAGAAATGACCAGCATAATTTTGTCACAATATTTATATATAAAAAAAGAAATGACAAGCATAATTTTGTCACAATATTGATATATAAAAAAAGAAATGACAAGCATAATTTTGTCACAATATTTATATATAAAAAAAGAAATGACAAGCATAATTTTGTCACAATATTTATATATAAAAAAAGAAATGACAAGCATAATTTTGTCACAATATTTATATCTAAAAAAAGAAATGACAAGCATTATTTTGTCACAATATTTATATATAAAAAAAGAAATGACCAGCATAATATTGTCACAATATTTATATATAAAAAAAGAAATGACAAGCATAATTTTGTCACAATATTTATATATAAAAAAAGAAATGACAAGCATAATTTTGTCATAATATTTATATATAAAAAAAGAAATGACAAGCATAATTTTGTCACAATATTTATATATAAAAAAAGAAATGACAAGCATAATTTTGTCACAATATTTATATATAAAAAAAGAAATGACCAGCATTATTTTGTCACAATATTTATATATAAAAAAAGAAAAGACAAGCATAATTTTGTCATAATATTTATATATAAAAAAGAAATGACAAGCATAATTTTGTCACAATATTTATATATAAAAAAAGAAAAGACAAGCATAATTTTGTCACAATATTTATATATAAAAAAAGAAATGACAAGCATAATTTTGTCACAATATTTATATATAAAAAAAGAAAAGACAAGCATAATTTTGTCACAATATTTATATATAAACTAAGAAATGACAAGCATAATTTTGTCACAATATTTATATATAAAAAAAGAAATGACAAGCATAATGTTGTCACAATATTTATATATAAAAAAAGAAATGACAAGCATTATTTTGTCACAATATTTATATATAAAAAAAGAAATGACAAGCATAATTTTGTCACAATATTTATATATAAAAAAAGAAATGACAAGCATAATTTTGTCACAATATTTATATATAAAAAAAGAAATGACAAGCATAATTTTGTCATAATATTTATATATAAAAAAAGAAATGACAAGCATAATTTTGTCATAATATTTATATATAAAAAAGAAATGACAAGCATAATTTTGTCACAATATTTATATATAAAAAAAGAAATGACCAGCATAATTTTGTCACAATATTTATATATAAAAAAAGAAATGACAAGCATAATTTTGTCACAATATTGATATATAAAAAAAGAAATGACAAGCATAATTTTGTCACAATATTTATATATAAAAAAAGAAATGACAAGCATAATTTTGTCACAATATTTATATATAAAAAAAGAAATGACAAGCATAACTTTGTCACAATATTTATATCTAAAAAAAGAAATGACAAGCATTATTTTGTCACAATATTTATATATAAAAAAAGAAATGACCAGCATAATATTGTCACAATATTTATATATAAAAAAAGAAATGACAAGCATAATTTTGTCACAATATTTATATATAAAAAAAGAAATGACAAGCATAATTTTGTCATAATATTTATATATAAAAAAAGAAATGACAAGCATAATTTTGTCACAATATTTATATATAAAAAAAGAAATGACAAGCATAATTTTGTCACAATATTTATATATAAAAAAAGAAATGACAAGCATTATTTTGTCACAATATTTATATATAAAAAAAGAAATGACCAGCATAATATTGTCACAATATTTATATATAAAAAAAGAAATGACAAGCATAATTTTGTCACAATATTTATATATAAAAAAAGAAATGACCAGCATAATTTTGTCACAATATTTATATATAAAAAAAGAAATGACAAGCATAATTTTGTCATAATATTTATATATAAAAAAAGAAATGACAAGCATAATTTTGTCACAATATTTATATATAAAAAAAGAAATGACAAGCATAATTTTGTCACAATATTTATATATAAAAAAAGAAATGACCAGCATTATTTTGTCACAATATTTATATACAAAAAAAGAAAAGACAAGCATAATTTTGTCATAATATTTATATATAAAAAAAGAAATGACAAGCATAATTTTGTCACAATATTTATATATAAAAAAAGAAAAGACAAGCATAATTTTGTCACAATATTTATATATAAAAAAAGAAATGACAAGCATAATTTTGTCACAATATATATATATAAAAAAAGAAAAGACAAGCATAATTTTGTCACAATATTTATATATAAACAAAGAAATGACAAGCATAATTTTGTCACAATATTTATATATAAAAAAAGAAATGACAAGCATAATGTTGTCACAATATTTATATATAAAAAAAGAAATGACAAGCATTATTTTGTCACAATATTTATATATAAAAAAAGAAATGACAAGCATAATTTTGTCACAATATTTATATATAAAAAAAGAAATGACAAGCATAATTTTGTCACAATATTTATATATAAAAAAAGAAATGACAAGCATAATTTTGTCATAATATTTATATATAAAAAAAGAAATGACAAGCATAATTTTGTCATAATATTTATATATAAAAAAGAAATGACAAGCATAATTTTGTCACAATATTTATATATAAAAAAAAAATGACCAGCATAATTTTGTCACAATATTTATATATAAAAAAAGAAATGACAAGCATAATTTTGTCACAATATTGATATATAAAAAAAGAAATGACAAGCATAATTTTGTCACAATATTTATATATAAAAAAAGAAATGACAAGCATAATTTTGTCACAATATTTATATATAAAAAAAGAAATGACAAGCATAATTTTGTCACAATATTTATATCTAAAAAAAGAAATGACAAGCATTATTTTGTCACAATATTTATATATAAAAAAAGAAATGACCAGCATAATATTGTCACAATATTTATATATAAAAAAAGAAATGACAAGCATAATTTTGTCACAATATTTATATATAAAAAAAGAAATGACAAGCATAATTTTGTCATAATATTTATATATAAAAAAAGAAATGACAAGCATAATTTTGTCACAATATTTATATATAAAAAAAGAAATGACAAGCATAATTTTGTCACAATATTTATATATAAAAAAAAGACCAGCATAATTTTGTCACAATATTTATATATAAAAAAGATATGACAAGCATAATTTTGTCACAATATTTATATATAAAAAAAGAAAAGACCAGCATAATTTTGTCACAATATTTATATATAAAAAAAGAAATGACCAGCATAATATTGTCACAATATTTATATATAAAAAAAGAAATGACAAGCATAATTTTGTCACAATATTTATATATAAAAAAAGAAATGACAAGCATAATTTTGTCATAATATTTATATATAAAAAAAGAAATGACAAGCATAATTTTGTCACAATATTTATATATAAAAAAAGAAATGACAAGCATAATTTTGTCACAATATTTATATATAAAAAAAGAAATGACAAGCATTATTTTGTCACAATATTTATATATAAAAAAAGAAATGACAAGCATTATTTTGTCACAATATTTATATATAAAAAAAGAAATGACCAGCATAATATTGTCACAATATTTATATATAAAAAAAGAAATGACAAGCATAATTTTGTCACAATATTTATATATAAAAAAAGAAATGACAAGCATAATTTTGTCATAATATTTATATATAAAAAAAGAAATGACAAGCATAATTTTGTCACAATATTTATATATAAAAAAAGAAATGACAAGCATAATTTTGTCACAATATTTATATATAAAAAAAGAAATGACCAGCATTATTTTGTCACAATATTTATATATAAAAAAAGAAAAGACAAGCATAATTTTGTCATAATATTTATATATAAAAAAAGAAATGACAAGCATAATTTTGTCACAATATTTATATATAAAAAAAGAAAAGACAAGCATAATTTTGTCACAATATTTATATATAAAAAAAGAAATGACAAGCATAATTTTGTCACAATATTTATATATAAAAAAAGAAAAGACAAGCATAATTTTGTCACAATATTTATATATAAACTAAGAAATGACAAGCATAATTTTGTCACAATATTTATATATAAAAAAAGAAATGACAAGCATAATGTTGTCACAATATTTATATATAAAAAAAGAAATGACAAGCATTATTTTGTCACAATATTTATATATAAAAAAAGAAATGACAAGCATAATTTTGTCACAATATTTATATATAAAAAAAGAAATGACAAGCATAATTTTGTCACAATATTTATATATAATAAAAGAAATGACCAGCATAATTTTGTCACAATATTTATATATAAAAAAAGAAATGACAAGTATAATTTTGTCATAATATTTATATATAAAAAAAGAAATGACAAGCATAATTTTGTCACAATATTTATATATAAAAAAGAAATGACAAGCATAATTTTGTCACAATATTTATATATAAAAAAAGAAATGACAAGCATAATATTGTCACAATATTTATATATAAACAAAGAAATGACAAGCATAATTTTGTGACAATATTTATATATAAAAAAGAAAAGACCAGCACCATTTTGTCACAATATTTATATATAAAAAAAGAAATGACCAGCATTATTTTGTCACAATATTTATATATAAAAAAAGAAAAGACCAGCATAATTTTGTCACAATATTTATATATAAAAAAAGAATTGACCAGCATTATTTTGTCACAATATTTATATATAAAAAAAGAAAAGACAAGCATAATATTGTCACAATATTTATATATAAAAAAAAGAAATGACCAGCATAATTTTGTCACAATATTTATATATAAAAAAAGAAAAGACCAGCATAATTTTGTCACAATATTTATATATAAAAAAAGAAATGACAAGCATAATTTTGTCACAATATTTATATATAAAAAAAGAAAAGACCAGCATAATTTTGTCACAATATTTATATATAAAAAAAGAAATGACCAGCATAATGTTGTCACAATATTTATATATAAAAAAAGAAATGACAAGCATAATTTTGTCACAATATTTATATATAAAAAAGAAATGACAAGCATAATTTTGTCACAATATTTATATATAAAAAAGAAATGACAAGCATAATTTTGTCAGAATATTTATATATAAAAAAAGAAATGACAAGCATTATTTTGTCACAATATTTATATATAAAAAAAGAAAAGACCAGCATAATTTTGTCACAATATTGATATATAAAAAAAGAAATCACAAGCATAATTTTGTCACAATATTTATATATAAAAAAAGAAATGACAAGCATAATTTTGTCATAATATTTATATATAAAAAAAGAAATGACAAGCATAATTTTGTCACAATATTTATATATAAAAAAGAAATGACAAGCATAATTTTGTCACAATATTTATATATAAAAAAAGAAATGACAAGCATAATATTGTCACAATATTTATATATAAACAAAGAAATGACAAGCATAATTTTGTCACAATATTTATATATAAAAAAAGAAAAGACCAGCACAATTTTGTCACAATATTTATATATAAAAAAAGAAATGACCAGCATTATTTTGTCACAATATTTATATATAAAAAAAGAAAAGACCAGCATAATTTTGTCACAATATTTATATATAAAAAAAGAAATGACAAGCATAATTTTGTCATAATATTTATATATAAAAAAAGAAATGACAAGCATAATTTTGTCATAATATTTATATATAAAAAAAGAAATGACAAGCATAATTTTGTCATAATATTTATATATAAAAAAAGAAATGACAAGCATAATTTTGTCATAATATTTATATATAAAAAAGAAATGACAAGCATAATTTTGTCACAATATTTATATATAAAAAAAGAAATGACCAGCATAATTTTGTCACAATATTTATATCTAAAAAAAGAAATGACAAGCATTATTTTGTCACAATATTTATATATAAAAAAAGAAATGACCAGCATAATATTGTCACAATATTTATATATAAAAAAAGAAATGACAAGCATAATTTTGTCACAATATTTATATATAAAAAAGAAATGACAAGCATAATTTTGTCATAATATTTATATATAAAAAAAGAAATGACAAGCATAATTTTGTCACAATATTTATATATAAAAAAAGAAATGACAAGCATAATTTTGTCACAATATTTATATATAAAAAAAGAAATGACCAGCATTATTTTGTCACAATATTTATATATAAAAAAAGAAAAGACAAGCATAATTTTGTCATAATATTTATATATAAAAAAGAAATGACAAGCATAATTTTGTCACAATATTTATATATAAAAAAAGAAAAGACAAGCATAATTTTGTCACAATATTTATATATAAAAAAAGAAATGACAAGCAGAATTTTGTCACAATATTTATATATAAAAAAAGAAAAGACAAGCATAATTTTGTCACAATATTTATATATAAACAAAGAAATGACAAGCATAATTTTGTCACAATATTTATATATAAAAAAAGAAATGACAAGCATAATGTTGTCACAATATTTATATATAAAAAAAGAAATTACAAGCATTATTTTGTCACAATATTTATATATAAAAAAAGAAATGACAAGCATAATTTTGTCACAATATTTATATATAAAAAAAGAAATGACAAGCATAATTTTGTCACAATATTTATATATATAAAAAAAAGACCAGCATAATTTTGTCACAAAATTTATATATAAAAAAGATATGACAAGCATAATTTTGTCACAATATTTATATATAAAAAAAGAAAAGACCAGCATAATTTTGTCACAATATTTATATATAAAAAAAGAAATGACCAGCATAATATTGTCACAATATTTATATATAAAAAAAGAAATGACAAGCATAATTTTGTCACAATATTTATATATAAAAAAAGAAATGACAAGCAGAATTTTGTCATAATATTTATATATAAAAAAAGAAATGACAAGCATAATTTTGTCACAATATTTATATATAAAAAAAGAAATGACAAGCATAATTTTGTCACAATATTTATATATAAAAAAAGAAATGACAAGCATTATTTTGTCACAATATTTATATATAAAAAAAGAAATGACAAGCATTATTTTGTCACAATATTTATATATAAAAAAAGAAATGACCAGCATAATATTGTCACAATATTTATATATAAAAAAAGAAATGACAAGCATAATTTTGTCACAATATTTATATATAAAAAAAGAAATGACAAGCATAATTTTGTCATAATATTTATATATAAAAAAAGAAATGACAAGCATAATTTTGTCACAATATTTATATATAAAAAAAGAAATGACAAGCATAATTTTGTCACAATATTTATATATAAAAAAAGAAATGACCAGCATTATTTTGTCACAATATTTATATATAAAAAAAGAAAAGACAAGCATAATTTTGTCATAATATTTATATATAAAAAAAGAAATGACAAGCATAATTTTGTCACAATATTTATATATAAAAAAAGAAAAGACAAGCATAATTTTGTCACAATATTTATATATAAAAAAAGAAATGACAAGCATAATTTTGTCACAATATTTATATATAAAAAAAGAAAAGACAAGCATAATTTTGTCACAATATTTATATATAAACTAAGAAATGACAAGCATAATTTTGTCACAATATTTATATATAAAAAAAGAAATGACAAGCATAATGTTGTCACAATATTTATATATAAAAAAAGAAATGACAAGCATTATTTTGTCACAATATTTATATATAAAAAAAGAAATGACAAGCATAATTTTGTCACAATATTTATATATAAAAAAAGAAATGACAAGCATAATTTTGTCACAATATTTATATATAATAAAAGAAATGACCAGCATAATTTTGTCACAATATTTATATATAAAAAAAGAAATGACAAGTAAAATTTTGTCATAATATTTATATATAAAAAAAGAAATGACAAGCATAATTTTGTCACAATATTTATATATAAAAAAGAAATGACAAGCATAATTTTGTCACAATATTTATATATAAAAAAAGAAATGACAAGCATAATATTGTCACAATATTTATATATAAACAAAGAAATGACAAGCATAATTTTGTCACAATATTTATATATAAAAAAGAAAAGACCAGCACCATTTTGTCACAATATTTATATATAAAAAAAGAAATGACCAGCATTATTTTGTCACAATATTTATATATAAAAAAAGAAAAGACCAGCATAATTTTGTCACAATATTTATATATAAAAAAAGAATTGACCAGCATTATTTTGTCACAATATTTATATATAAAAAAAGAAAAGACAAGCATAATATTGTCACAATATTTATATATAAAAAAAAGAAATGACCAGCATAATTTTGTCACAATATTTATATATAAAAAAAGAAAAGACCAGCATAATTTTGTCACAATATTTATATATAAAAAAAGAAATGACAAGCATAATTTTGTCACAATATTTATATATAAAAAAAGAAAAGACCAGCATAATTTTGTCACAATATTTATATATAAAAAAAGAAATGACCAGCATAATGTTGTCACAATATTTATATATAAAAAAAGAAATGACAAGCATAATTTTGTCACAATATTTATATATAAAAAAGAAATGACAAGCATAATTTTGTCACAATATTTATATATAAAAAAGAAATGACAAGCATAATTTTGTCAGAATATTTATATATAAAAAAAGAAATGACAAGCATTATTTTGTCACAATATTTATATATGAAAAAAGAAAAGACCAGCATAATTTTGTCACAATATTGATATATAAAAAAAGAAATCACAAGCATAATTTTGTCACAATATTTATATATAAAAAAGAAATGACAAGCATAATTTTGTCATAATATTTATATATAAAAAAAGAAATGACAAGCATAATTTTGTCACAATATTTATATATAAAAAAGAAATGACAAGCATAATTTTGTCACAATATTTATATATAAAAAAAGAAATGACAAGCATAATATTGTCACAATATTTATATATAAACAAAGAAATGACAAGCATAATTTTGTCACAATATTTATATATAAAAAAAGAAAAGACCAGCACAATTTTGTCACAATATTTATATATAAAAAAAGAAATGACCAGCATTATTTTGTCACAATATTTATATATAAAAAAAGAAAAGACCAGCATAATTTTGTCACAATATTTATATATAAAAAAAGAAATGACAAGCATAATTTTGTCATAATATTTATATATAAAAAAAGAAATGACAAGCATAATTTTGTCATAATATTTATATATAAAAAAAGAAATGACAAGCATAATTTTGTCATAATATTTATATATAAAAAAAGAAATGACAAGCATAATTTTGTCATAATATTTATATATAAAAAAGAAATGACAAGCATAATTTTGTCACAATATTTATATATAAAAAAAGAAATGACCAGCATAATTTTGTCACAATATTTATATATAAAAAAAGAAATGACAAGCATAATTTTGTCACAATATTGATATATAAAAAAGAAATGACAAGCATAATTTTGTCACAATATTTATATATAAAAAAAGAAAAGACAAGCATAATTTTGTCACAATATTTATATATAAAAAAAGAAATGACAAGCATAATTTTGTCACAATATTTATATATAAAAAAAGAAATGACAAGCATAATTTTGTCACAATATTTATATATAAAAAAAGAAATGACCAGCATAATATTGTCACAATATTTATATATAAAAAAAGAAATGACAAGCATAATTTTGTCACAATATTTATATATAAAAAAAGAAATGACAAGCATAATTTTGTCATAATATTTATATATAAAAAAAGAAATGACAAGCATAATTTTGTCACAATATTTATATATAAAAAAAGAAATGACAAGCATAATTTTGTCACAATATTTATATATAAAAAAAGAAATGACCAGCATTATTTTTTCACAATATTTATATATAAAAAAAGAAAAGACAAGCATAATTTTGTCATAATATTTATATATAAAAAAAGAAATGACAAGCATAATTTTGTCACAATATTTATATATAAAAAAAGAAAAGACAAGCATAATTTTGTCACAATATTTATATATAAAAAAAGAAATGACAAGCATAATTTTGTCACAATATTTATATATAAAAAAAGAAAAGACAAGCATAATTTTGTCACAATATTTATATATAAACTAAGAAATGACAAGCATAATTTTGTCACAATATTTATATATAAAAAAAGAAATGACAAGCATAATGTTGTCACAATATTTATATATAAAAAAAGAAATGACAAGCATTATTTTGTCACAATATTTATATATAAAAAAAGAAATGACAAGCATAATTTTGTCACAATATTTATATATAAAAAAAGAAATGACAAGCATAATTTTGTCACAATATTTATATATAAAAAAAGAAATGACAAGCATAATTTTGTCATAATATTTATATATAAAAAAAGAAATGACAAGCATAATTTTGTCATAATATTTATATATAAAAAAGAAATGACAAGCATAATTTTGTCACAATATTTATATATAAAAAAAGAAATGACCAGCATAATTTTGTCACAATATTTATATATAAAAAAAGAAATGACAAGCATAATTTTGTCACAATATTGATATATAAAAAAAGAAATGACAAGCATAATTTTGTCACAATATTGATATATAAAAAAAGAAATGACAAGCATAATTTTGTCACAATATTTATATATAAAAAAAGAAATGACAAGCATAATTTTGTCACAATATTTATATATAAAAAAAGAAATGACAAGCATAATTTTGTCACAATATTTATATCTAAAAAAAGAAATGACAAGCATTATTTTGTCACAATATTTATATATAAAAAAAGAAATGACCAGCATAATATTGTCACAATATTTATATATAAAAAAAGAAATTACAAGCATAATTTTGTCACAATATTTATATATAAAAAAAGAAATGACAAGCATAATTTTGTCATAATATTTATATATAAAAAAAGAAATGACAAGCATAATTTTGTCACAATATTTATATATAAAAAAAGAAATGACCAGCATTATTTTGTCACAATATTTATATATTAAAAAAGAAAAGACAAGCATAATTTTGTCATAATATTTATATATAAAAAAGAAATGACAAGCATAATTTTGTCACAATATTTATATATAAAAAAAGAAAAGACAAGCATAATTTTGTCACAATATTTATATATAAAAAAAGAAATGACAAGCAGAATTTTGTCACAATATTTATATATAAAAAAAGAAAAGACAAGCATAATTTTGTCACAATATTTATATATAAACAAAGAAATGACAAGCATAATTTTGTCACAATATTTATATCTAAAAAAAGAAATGACAAGCATTATTTTGTCACAATATTTATATATAAAAAAAGAAATGACCAGCATAATATTGTCACAATATTTATATATAAAAAAAGAAATTACAAGCATAATTTTGTCACAATATTTATATATAAAAAAAGAAATGACAAGCATAATTTTGTCATAATATTTATATATAAAAAAAGAAATGACAAGCATAATTTTGTCACAATATTTATATATAAAAAAAGAAATGACCAGCATTATTTTGTCACAATATTTATATATTAAAAAAGAAAAGACAAGCATAATTTTGTCATAATATTTATATATAAAAAAGAAATGACAAGCATAATTTTGTCACAATATTTATATATAAAAAAAGAAAAGACAAGCATAATTTTGTCACAATATTTATATATAAAAAAAGAAATGACAAGCAGAATTTTGTCACAATATTTATATATAAAAAAAGAAAAGACAAGCATAATTTTGTCACAATATTTATATATAAACAAAGAAATGACAAGCATAATTTTGTCACAATATTTATATATAAAAAAAGAAATGACAAGCATAATGTTGTCACAATATTTATATATAAAAAAAGAAATTACAAGCATTATTTTGTCACAATATTTATATATAAAAAAAGAAATGACAAGCATAATTTTGTCACAATATTTATATATAAAAAAAGAAATGACAAGCATAATTTTGTCACAATATTTATATATAAAAAAAGAAATGACCAGCAAAATTTTGTCACAATATTTATATATAAAAAAAGAAATGACCAGCATAATTTTGCCAGAATATTAATATATAAAAAAAAAAAATGACAAGCATAATTTTGTCACAATATTTATATATAAAAAAGAAATGACCAGCATGATTTTGTCATAATATTTATATATAAAAAAAAAAATGACCAGCATAATTTTGTCACAATATTTATATATAAAAAAAGAAATGACCAGCATGATTTTGTCATCATATTTATATATAAAAAAAGAAATGACCAGCATAATTTTGTCACAATATTTATATATAAAAAAAGAAATGACAAGCATTATTTTGTCACAATATTTATATATAAAAAAAGAAATGACAAGCATAATTTTGTCACAATATTTATATATAAAAAAAGAAAAGACCAGCATAATTTTGTCACAATATTTATATATAAAAAAGAAATGAGCAGCATTATTTGGTCACAATATTTATATATAAAAAAAGAAATGACAAGCATAATTTTGTCACAATATTTATATATAAAAAAAGAAATGACAAGCATAATTTTGTCATAATATATATATATAAAAAAAGAAATGACAAGCATAATTTTGTCACAATATTTATATATAAAACAAGAAATGACAAGCATAATTTTGTCACAATATTTATATATAAAAAAAGAAATGACAAGCATTATTTTGTCACAATATTAATATATAAAAAAAGAAATGACAAGCATAATTTTGTCACAATATTTATATATAAAAAAAGAAATGACAAGCATAATTTTGTCATAATATTTATATATAAAAAAAGAAATGACAAGCATAATTTTGTCACAATATTTATATATAAAAAAAGAAATGACCAGCATAATTTTGTCACAATATTTATATATAAAAAAAGAAAAGACCAGCATAATTTTGTCACAATATTTATATATAAAAAAAGAAATGACCAGCATAATTTTGTCACAATATTTATATATAAAAAAAGAAATGACCAGCATAATTTTGTCACAATATTTATATATAAAAAAAGCAATGACCAGCATAATTTTGTCACAATATTTATATATAAAAAAAGAAATGACAAGCATAATTTTGTCATAATATTTATATATAAAAAAAGAAATGACAAGCATAATTTTGTCACAATATTTATATATAAAAAAAGAAATGACAAGCATAATTTTGTCATAATATTTATATATAAAAAAAGAAATGACATGCATAATTCTGTCATAATATTTATATATAAAAAAAGAAATGACAAGCATAATTTTGTCATAATATTTATATATAACAAAGAAATGACAAGCATAATTTTGTCACAATATTTATATATAAAAAAAGAAATGACCAGCATAATTTTGTCACAATATTTATATATAAAAAAAGAAATGACAAGCATAATTTTGTCACAATATTGATATATAAAAAAAGAAATGACAAGCATAATTTTGTCACAATATTTATATATAAAAAAAAAATGACAAGCATAATTTTGTCACAATATTTATATATAAAAAAGAAATGACAAGCATAATTTTGTCACAATATTTATATATAAAAAAAGAAATGACAAGCATAATTTTGTCACAATATTTATATATAAAAAAGGAAATGACAAGCAAAATTTTGTCACAATATTTATATATAAAAAAAGAAATAACCAGCATAATTTTGTCAGAATATTTATATATAAAAAAAATAAATGACAAGCATAATTTTGTCACAATATTTATATATAAAAAAAGAAATGACCAGCATGATTTTATTCATAATATTTATATATAAAAAAAGAAATGACCAGCATAATTTTGTCACAATATTTATATATAAAAAAAGAAATGACCAGCATGATTTTGTCATAATATTTATATATAAAAAAAGAAATGACCAGCATAATTTTGTCACAATATTTATATATAAAAAAAGAAATGACAAGCATAATTTTGTCACAATATTTATATATAAAAAAAGAAATGACAAGCATTATTTTGTCACAATATTTATATATAAAAAAAGAAAAGACCAGCATAATTTTGTCACAATATTTATATATAAAAAAGAAATGAGCAGCATTATTTGGTCACAATATTTATATATAAAAAAAGAAATGACAAGCATAATTTTGTCACAATATTTATATATAAAGAAAGAAATGACAAGCATAATTTTGTCATAATATTTATATATAAAAAAAGAAATGACCAGCATAATTTTGTCACAATATTTGTATATATTAAAAAAAGAAACGACAAGCATAATTTTGTCACAATTTTTATATATACAAAAAGAAATGACAAGCATAATTTTTACACAATATTGATATATAAAAAAAGAAATGACAAGCATAATTTTGTCACAATATTGATATATAAAAAAGAAATGACAAGCATAATTTTGTCATAATATTTATATATAAAAAAAGAAATGACAAATATAATTTTGTCACAATATTTATATACAAAAAAAAAATGACCAGCATAATTTTGTCACAATATTTATATATAAAAAAAGAAATGACAAGCATAATTTTGTCATAATATTTATATATAAAAAAAGAAATGACAAGCATAATTTTGTCATAATATTTATATATACAAAAAGAAATGACAAGCATAATTTTGTCATTATAATTATATATAAAAAAAGAAATGACAAGCATAATTTTGTCATAATATTTATATATAAAAAAGAAATTACAAGCATAATTTTGTCACAATATTTATATATAAAAAAAGAAATGACCAGCATAATTTTGTCACAATATTTATATATAAAAAAAGAAATGACCAGCATAATTTTGTCAAAATATTGATATATAAAAAAAGAAATGACAAGCATAATTTTGTCACAATATTTATATATAAAAAAAGAAATGACAAGCATAATTTTGTCACAATATTTATATATAAAAAAGAAATGACAAGCATAATTTTGTCACAATATTTATATATAAAAAAAGAAATGACAAGCAAAATTTTGTCACAATATTTATATATAAAAAAAGAAATGACCAGCATAATTTTGTCACAATATTTATATATAAAAAAAGAAATGACCAGCATGATTTTGTCATAATATTTATATATAAAAAAGAAATGACCAGCATAATTTTCTCACAATATTTATATATAAAAAAAGAAATGACAAGCATTATTTTGTCACGATATTTATATATAAAAAAAGAAATGACAAGCATAATTTTGTCACAATATTTATATATAAAAAAAGAAATGACAAGCATAATTTTGTCACAATATTTATATATAAAAAAGAAAAGACCAGCATAATTTTGTCACAATATTTATATATAAAAAAGAAATGACCAGCATTATTTGGTCACAATATTTATATATAAAAAAAGAAATGACAAGCATAATTTTGTCACAATATTTATATATAAAAAAAGAAGTGACAAGCATAATTTTGTCATAATATTTATATATAAAAAAGAAATGACAAGCATAATTTTGTCACAATATTGATATATAAAACAAGAAATGACCAGCATAATTTTGTCACAATATTTATATATATAAAAAGAAATGACAAGCATAATTTTGTCACAATATTTATATATAAAAAAAGAAATGACAAGCATAATTTTGTCACAATATTTATATATAAAAAAAGAAATGACAAGCATAATTTTGTCATAATATTTATATATAAAAAAAGAAATAACAAGCATAATTTTGTCCCAATATTTATATATAAAAAAAGAAATGACCAGCATAATTTTGTCACAATATTTATATATAAAAAAAGAAAAGACCAGCATAATTTTGTCACAATATTTATATATAAAAAAAGAAATAATAACTAAAATTTTGAAAATAGTAATATTTTTAAATGTACAAAAATTTACCAAGTGTAAGTAATTTATATGTAAAAGTAACTTTGTACTTTTCTTTGTTTTTAATAACTAAAATTTCGAAAATAGTAATATTTTTAAATTTACAAAAATTCACCAAGTGTAAGTAATTTATATGTAAAAGTAACTTTGTACTTTTCTTTGTTTTTAATAACTAAAGTTTCGAAACTAGTAATATTTTTAAATTTACAAAAATTCACCAAGTGTAAGTAATTTATATGTAAAAGTAACTTTGTACTTTTCTTTGTTTTTAATAACTAAAATTTCGAAACTAGTAATATTTTTAAATTTACAAAAATTCACCAAGTGTAAGTAATTTATATGTAAAAGTAACTTTGTACTTTTCTTTGTTTTTAATAACTAAAATTTCGAAACTAGTAATATTTTTAAATTTACAAAAATTCACCAAGTGTAAGTAATTTATATGTAAAAGTAACTTTGTACTTTTCTTTGTTTTTAATAACTAAAATTTCGAAAATAGTAATATTTTTAAATTTACAAAAATTCACCAAGTGTAAGTAATTTATATGTAAAAGTAACTTTGTACTTTTCTTTGTTTTTAATAACTAAAATTTCGAAAATAGTAATATTTTTAAATTTACAAAAATTCACCAAGTGTAAGTAATTTATATGTAAAAGTAACTTTGTACTTTTCTTTGTTTTTAATAACTAAAATATCGAAACTAGTAATATGTTTAAATTTACAAAAATTCACCAAGTGTAAGTAATTTATATGTAAAAGTAACTTTGTACTTTTCTTTGTTTTTAATAACTAACATTTCGAAAATAGTAATATTTGTAAATTTACAAAAATTCACCAAGTGTAAGTAATTTATATGTAAAAGTAACTTTGTACTTTTCTTTGTTTTTAATAACTAAAATTTCGAAACTAGTAATATTTTTTAATTTACAAAAATTCACTAAGTGTAAGTAATTTATATGTAAAAGTAACTTTGTACTTTTCTTTGTTTTTAATAACTAAAATTTCGAAACTAGTAATATTTTTAAATTTACAAAAATTCACCAAGTGTAAGTAATTTATATGTAAAAGTAACTTTGTACTTTTATTTGCTTTTAATAACTAAAATTTCGAAACTAGTAATATTTTTAAATTTACAAAAATTCACCAAGTGTAAGTAATTTATATGTAAAAGTAACTTTGTACTTTTCTTTGTTTTTAATAACTAAAATTTCGAAAATAGTAATATTTTTAAATTTACAAAAATTCACCAAGTGTAAGTAATTTATATGTAAAAGTAACTTTGTACTTTTATTTGCTTTTAATAACTAAAATTTCGAAACTAGTAATATTTTAAATTTACAAAAATTCACCAAGTGTAAGTAATTTATATGTAAAAGTGACTTTGTACTTTTCTTTTTTTTTAATAACTAAAATTTCGAAAATAGTAATATGTTTAAATTTACAAAAATTCAGCAAGTGTAAGTAATTTATATGTAAAAGTAACTTTGTACTTTTCTTTTTTTTTAATAACTAAAATTTCGAAAATAGTAATATTTTTAAATTTACAAAAATTCACCAAGTGTAAGTAATTTATATGTAAAAGTAACTTTGTACTTTTCTTTGTTTTTAATAACTAAAATATCGAAACTAGTAATATGTTTAAATTTACAAAAATTCACCAAGTGTAAGTAATTTATATGTAAAAGTAACTTTGTACTTTTCTTTGTTTTTAATAACTAAAATTTTGAAAATAGTAATATTTTTAAATGTACAAAAATTCACCAAGTGTAAGTAATTTATATGTAAAAGTAACTTTGTACTTTTCTTTGTTTTTAATAACTAAAATTTCGAAAATAGTAATATTTTTAAATTTACAAAAATTCACCAAGTGTAAGTAATTTATATGTAAAAGTAACTTTGTACTTTTCTTTGTTTTTAATAACTAAAATTTCGAAACTAGTAATATTTTTAATTTTACAAAAATTCACCAAGTGTAAGTAATTTATATGTAAAAGTAACTTTGTACTTTTCTTTGTTTTTAATAACTAAAATTTCGAAACTAGTAATATTTTTAAATTTACACAAATTCACCAAGTGTAAGCAATTTATATGTAAAAGTAACTTTGTACTTTTCTTTGTTTTTAATAACTAAAATTTCGAAACTAGTAATATTTTTAAATTTACAAAAATTCACCAAGTGTAAGTAATTTATATGTAAAAGTAACTTTGTACTTTTCTTTGTTTTTAATAACTAAAATTTCGAAACTAGTAATATTTTTTAATTTACAAAAATTCACCAAGTGTAAGTAATTTATATGTAAAAGTAACTTTGTACTTTTCTTTGTTTTTAATAACTAAAATATCGAAACTAGTAATATGTTTAAATTTACAAAAATTCACCAAGTGTAAGTAATTTATATGTAAAAGTAACTTTGTACTTTTCTTTGTTTTTAATAACTAACATTTCGAAAATAGTAATATTTGTAAATTTACAAAAATTCACCAAGTGTAAGTAATTTATATGTAAAAGTAACTTTGTACTTTTCTTTGTTTTTAATAACTAAAATTTCGAAACTAGTAATATTTTTAAATTTACAAAAATTCACCAAGTGTAAGTAATTTATATGTAAAAGTAACTTTGTACTTTTCTTTGTTTTTAATAACTAAAATTTCGAAACTAGTAATATTTTTAAATTTACAAAAATTCACCAAGTGTAAGTAATTTATATGTAAAAGTAACTTTGTACTTTTATTTGCTTTTAATAACTAAAATTTCGAAACTAGTAATATTTTTAAATTTACAAAAATTCACCAAGTGTAAGTAATTTATATGTAAAAGTGACTTTGTACTTTTCTTTGTTTTTAATAACTAAAATTTCGAAAATAGTAATATTTTTAAATTTACAAAAATTCACCAAGTGTAAGTAATTTATATGTAAAAGTAACTTTGTACTTTTCTTCGTTTTTAATAACTAAAATTTCGAAACTAGTAATATTTTTAAATTTACAAAAATTCACCAAGTGTAAGTAATTTATATGTAAAAGTAACTTTGTACTTTTCTTTGTTTTTAATAACTAAAATTTCGAAACTAGTAATATTTTTAAATTTACAAAAATTCACCAAGTGTAAGTAATTTATATGTAAAAGTAACTTTGTACTTTTCTTTGTTTGTAATAACTAAAATTGCGAAACTAGTAATATTTTTAAATTTACAAAAATTCACCAAGTGTAAGTAATTTATATGTAAAAGTAACTTTGTACTTTTCTTTGTTTTTAATAACTAAAATTTCGAAAATAGTAATATTTTTAAATTTACAAAAATTCACCAAGTGTAAGTAATTTATATGTAAAAGTAACTTTGTACTTTTCTTTGTTTTTAATAACTTACATTTCGAAAATAGTAATATTTTTAAATTTACAAAAATTCACCAAGTGTAAGTAATTTATATGTAAAAGTAACTTTGTACTTTTCTTTGTTTTTAATAACTAAAATTTCGAAGATAGTAATATTTTTAAATTTACAAAAATTCACCAAGTGTAAGTAATTTATATGTAAAAGTAACTTTGTACTTTTCTTTGTTTTTAATAACTAAAATTCCGAAACTAGTAATATTTTTAAATGTACAAAAATTCACCAAGTGTAAGTAATTTATATGTAAAAGTAACTTTGTACTTTTCTTTGTTTTTAATAACTAAAATTTCGAAAATAGTAATATTTTTAAATTTACAAAAATTCACCAAGTGTAAGTAATTTATATGTAAAAGTAACTTTGTACTTTTCTTTGTTTTTAATAACTAAAATTTCGAAACTAGTAATATTTTTAAATTTACAAAAATTCACCAAGTGTAAGTAATTTATATGTAAAAGTAACTTTGTACTTTTCTTTGTTTTTAATAACTAAAATTTCGAAAATAGTAATATTTTTAAATTTACAAAAATTCACCAAGTGTAAGTAATTTATATGTAAAATAACTTTGTACTTTTATTTGTTTTTAATAACTAAAATTTCGAAAATAGTAATATTTTTAAATTTACAAAAATTCACCAAGTGTAAGTAATTTATATGTAAAAGTAACTTTGTACTTTTCTTTGTTTTTAATAACTAAAATTTCGAAAATAGTAATATTTTTAAATTTACAAAAATTCACCAAGTGTAAGTAATTTATATGTAAAAGTAACTTTGTACTTTTCTTTGTTTTTAATAACTAAAATATCGAAACTAGTAATATGTTTAAATTTACAAAAATTCACCAAGTGTAAGTAATTTATATGTAAAAGTAACTTTGTACTTTTCTTTGTTTTTAATAACTAACATTTCGAAAATAGTAATATTTGTAAATTTACAAAAATTCACCAAGTGTAAGTAATTTATATGTAAAAGTAACTTTGTACTTTTCTTTGTTTTTAATAACTAAAATTTCGAAACTAGTAATATTTTTTAATTTACAAAAATTCACCAAGTGTAAGTAATTTATATGTAAAAGTAACTTTGTACTTTTCTTTGTTTTTAATAACTAAAATTTCGAAACTAGTAATATTTTTAAATTTACAAAAATTCACCAAGTGTAAGTAATTTATATGTAAAAGTAACTTTGTACTTTTCTTTGTTTTTAATAACTAAAATTTCGAAACTAGTAATATTTTTTAATTTACAAAAATTCACTAAGTGTAAGTAATTTATATGTAAAAGTAACTTTGTACTTTTCTTTGTTTTTAATAACTAAAATTTCGAAACTAGTAATATTTTTAAATTTACAAAAATTCACCAAGTGTAAGTAATTTATATGTAAAAGTAACTTTGTACTTTTATTTGCTTTTAATAACTAAAATTTCGAAACTAGTAATATTTTTAAATTTACAAAAATTCACCAAGTGTAAGTAATTTATATGTAAAAGTGACTTTGTACTTTTCTTTGTTTTTAATAACTAAAATTTCGAAAATAGTAATATTTTTAAATTTACAAAAATTCACCAAGTGTAAGTAATTTATATGTAAAAGTAACTTTGTACTTTTCTTCGTTTTTAATAACTAAAATTTCGAAACTAGTAATATTTTTAAATTTACAAAAATTCACCAAGTGTAAGTAATTTATATGTAAAAGTGACTTTGTACTTTTCTTTTTTTTTAATAACTAAAATTTCGAAAATAGTAATATTTTTAAATTTACAAAAATTCAGCAAGTGTAAGTAATTTATATGTAAAAGTAACTTTGTACTTTTCTTTGTTTTTAATAACTAAAATTTCGAAAATAGTAATATTTTTAAATTTACAAAAATTCACCAAGTGTAAGTAATTTATATGTAAAAGTAACTTTGTACTTTTCTTTGTTTTTAATAACTAAAATGTCGAAACTAGTAATATTTTTAAATTTACAAAAATTCACCTAGTGAAAGTAATTTATATGTAAAAGTGACTTTGTACTTTTCTTTGTTTTTAATAACTAAAATTTCGAAAATAGTAATATTTTTAAATTTACAAAAATTCACCAAGTGTAAGTAATTTATATGTAAAAGTAACTTTGTACTTTTCTTTGTTTTTAATAACTAAAATTTCGAAAATAGTAATATTTTTTAATTTACAAAAATTCACCAAGTGTAAGTAATTTATATGTAAAAGTAACTTTGTACTTTTCTTTGTTTTTAATAACTAAAATATCGAAACTAGTAATATGTTTAAATTTACAAAAATTCACCAAGTGTAAGTAATTTATATGTAAAAGTAACTTTGTACTTTTCTTTGTTTTTAATAACTAAAATTTTGAAAATAGTAATATTTTTAAATGTACAAAAATTCACCAAGTGTAAGTAATTTATATGTAAAAGTAACTTTGTACTTTTCTTTGTTTTTAATAACTAAAATTTCGAAAATAGTAATATTTTTAAATTTACAAAAATTCACCAAGTGTAAGTAATTTATATGTAAAAGTAACTTTGTACTTTTCTTTGTTTTTAATAACTAAAATTTCGAAACTAGTAATATTTTTAAATTTACAAAAATTCACCAAGTGTAAGTAATTTATATGTAAAAGTAACTTTGTACTTTTCTTTGTTTTTAATAACTAAAATGTCGAAACTAGTAATATTTTTAAATTTACAAAAATTCACCAAGTGTAAGTAATTTATATGTAAAAGTAACTTTGTACTTTTCTTTGTTTTTAATAACTAAAATTTCGAAAATAGTAATATTTTTAAATTTACAAAAATTCACCAAGTGTAAGTAATTTATATGTAAAAGTAACTTTGTACTTTTCTTTGTTTTTAATAACTAAAATTTCGAAACTAGTAATATTTTTAAATTTACAAAAATTCACCAAGTGTAAGTAATTTATATGTAAAAGTAACTTTGTACTTTTCTTTGTTTGTAATAACTAAAATTTCGAAACTAGTAATATTTTTAAATTTACAAAAATTCACCAAGTGTAAGTAATTTATATGTAAAAGTAACTTTGTACTTTTCTTTGTTTTTAATAACTAAAATTTCGAAAATAGTAATATTTTTAAATTTACAAAAATTCACCAAGTGTAAGTAATTTATATGTAAAAGTAACTTTGTACTTTTCTTTGTTTTTAATAACTTACATTTCGAAAATAGTAATATTTTTAAATTTACAAAAATTCACCAAGTGTAAGTAATTTATATGTAAAAGTAACTTTGTACTTTTCTTTGTTTTTAATAACTAAAATTTCGAAAATAGTAATATTTTTAAATTTACAAAAATTCACCAAGTGTAAGTAATTTATATGTAAAAGTAACTTTGTACTTTTCTTTGTTTTTAATAACTAAAATTCCGAAACTAGTAATATTTTTAAATTTACAAAAATTCACCAAGTGTAAGTAATTTATATGTAAAAGTAACTTTGTACTTTTCTTTGTTTTTAATAACTAAAATTTCGAAAATAGTAATATTTTTAAATTTACAAAAATTCACCAAGTGTAAGTAATTTATATGTAAAAGTAACTTTGTACTTTTCTTTGTTTTTAATAACTAAAATTTCGAAAATAGTAATATTTTTAAATTTACAAAAATTCACCAAGTGTAAGTAATTTATATGTAAAAGTAACTTTGTACTTTTCTTTGTTTTTAATAACTAAAATTTCGAAACTAGTAATATTTTTAAATTTACAAAAAATCACCAAGTGTAAGTAATTTATATGTAAAAGTAACTTTGTACTTTTCTTTGTTTTTAATAACTAAAATTTCGAAACTAGTAATATTTTTAAATTTACAAAAATTCACCAAGTGTAAGTAATTTATATGTAAAAGTAACTTTGTACTTTTCTTTGTTTTTAATAACAAAAATTTCGAAACTAGTAATATTTTTAAATTTACAAAAATTCACCAAGTGTAAGTAATTTATATGTAAAAGTAACTTTGTACTTTTCTTTGTTTTTAATAACTAAAATTTCGAAACTAGTAATATTTTTAAATTTACAAAAATTCACCAAGTGTAAGTAATTTATATGTAAAAGTAACTTTGTACTTTTCTTTGTTTTTAATAACTAAAATTTCGAAACTAGTAATATTTTTAAATTTACAAAAATTCACCAAGTGTAAGTAATTTATATGTAAAAGTAACTTTGTACTTTTCTTTGTTTTTAATAACTAAAATTTCGAAACTAGTAATATTTTTAAATTTACAAAAATTCACCAAGTGTAAGTAATTTATATGTAAAAGTAACTTTGTACTTTTCTTTGTTTTTAATAACTAAAATTTCGAAACTAGTAATATTTTTAAATTTACAAAAATTCACCAAGTGTAAGTAATTTATATGTAAAAGTAACTTTGTACTTTTCTTTGTTTTTAATAACTAAAATTTCGAAACTAGTAATATTTTTAAATTTACAAAAATTCACCAAGTGTAAGTAATTTATATGTAAAATCACTTTGTACTTTTATTTGTTTTTAATAACTAAAATTTTGAAAATAGTAATATTTTTAAATGTACAAAAATTCACCAAGTGTAAGTAATTTATATGTAAAAGTAACTTTGTACTTTTCTTTGTTTTTAATAACTAAAATTTCGAAAATAGTAATATTTTTAAATTTACAAAAATTCACCAAGTGTAAGTAATTTATATGTAAAAGTAACTTTGTACTTTTCTTTGTTTTTAATAACTAAAATTTCGAAACTAGTAATATTTTTAAATTTACAAAAATTCACCAAGTGTAAGTAATTTATATGTAAAAGTAACTTTGTACTTTTCTTTGTTTTTAATAACTAAAATGTCGAAACTAGTAATATTTTTAAATTTACAAAAATTCAACAAGTGTAAGTAATTTATATGTAAAAGTAACTTTGTACTTTTCTTTGTTTTTAATAACTAAAATTTCGAAAATAGTAATATTTTTAAATTTACAAAAATTCACCAAGTGTAAGTAATTTATATGTAAAAGTAACTTTGTACTTTTCTTTGTTTTTAATAACTAAAATTTCGAAACTAGTAATATTTTTAAATTTACAAAAATTCACCAAGTGTAAGTAATTTATATGTAAAAGTAACTTTGTACTTTTCTTTGTTTGTAATAACTAAAATTTCGAAACTAGTAATATTTTTAAATTTACAAAAATTCACCAAGTGTAAGTAATTTATATGTAAAAGTAACTTTGTACTTTTCTTTGTTTTTAATAACTAAAATTTCGAAAATAGTAATATTTTTAAATTTACAAAAATTCACCAAGTGTAAGTAATTTATATGTAAAAGTAACTTTGTACTTTTCTTTGTTTTTAATAACTTACATTTCGAAAATAGTAATATTTTTAAATTTACAAAAATTCACCAAGTGTAAGTAATTTATATGTAAAAGTAACTTTGTACTTTTCTTTGTTTTTAATAACTAAAATTTCGAAAATAGTAATATTTTTAAATTTACAAAAATTCACCAAGTGTAAGTAATTTATATGTAAAAGTAACTTTGTACTTTTCTTTGTTTTTAATAACTAAAATTCCGAAACTAGTAATATTTTTAAATTTACAAAAATTCACCAAGTGTAAGTAATTTATATGTAAAAGTAACTTTGTACTTTTCTTTGTTTTTAATAACTAAAATTTCGAAAATAGTAATATTTTTAAATTTACAAAAATTCACCAAGTGTAAGTAATTTATATGTAAAAGTAACTTTGTACTTTTCTTTGTTTTTAATAACTAAAATTTCGAAAATAGTAATATTTTTAAATTTACAAAAATTCACCAAGTGTAAGTAATTTATATGTAAAAGTAACTTTGTACTTTTCTTTGTTTTTAATAACTAAAATTTCGAAACTAGTAATATTTTTAAATTTACAAAAAATCACCAAGTGTAAGTAATTTATATGTAAAAGTAACTTTGTACTTTTCTTTGTTTTTAATAACTAAAATTTCGAAACTAGTAATATTTTTTAATTTACAAAAATTCACCAAGTGTAAGTAATTTATATGTAAAAGTAACTTTGTACTTTTCTTTGTTTTTAATAACAAAAATTTCGAAACTAGTAATATTTTTAAATTTACAAAAATTCACCAAGTGTAAGTAATTTATATGTAAAAGTAACTTTGTACTTTTCTTTGTTTTTAATAACTAAAATTTCGAAACTAGTAATATTTTTAAATTTACAAAAATTCACCAAGTGTAAGTAATTTATATGTAAAAGTAACTTTGTACTTTTCTTTGTTTTTAATAACTAAAATTTCGAAACTAGTAATATTTTTAAATTTACAAAAATTCACCAAGTGTAAGTAATTTATATGTAAAAGTAACTTTGTACTTTTCTTTGTTTTTAATAACTAAAATTTCGAAACTAGTAATATTTTTAAATTTACAAAAATTCACCAAGTGTAAGTAATTTATATGTAAAAGTAACTTTGTACTTTTCTTTGTTTTTAATAACTAAAATTTCGAAACTAGTAATATTTTTAAATTTACAAAAATTCACCAAGTGTAAGTAATTTATATGTAAAAGTAACTTTGTACTTTTCTTTGTTTTTAATAACTAAAATTTCGAAACTAGTAATATTTTTAAATTTACAAAAATTCACCAAGTGTAAGTAATTTATATGTAAAATCACTTTGTACTTTTATTTGTTTTTAATAACTAAAATTTCGAAAATAGTAATATTTTTAAATTTACAAAAATTCACCAAGTGTAAGTAATTTATATGTAAAAGTAACTTTGTACTTTTCTTTGTTTTTAATAACTAAAATTTCGAAAATAGTAATATTTTTAAATTTACAAAAATTCACCAAGTGTAAGTAATTTATATGTAAAAGTAACTTTGTACTTTTCTTTGTTTTTAATAACTAAAATATCGAAACTAGTAATATGTTTAAATTTACAAAAATTCACCAAGTGTAAGTAATTTATATGTAAAAGTAACTTTGTACTTTTCTTTGTTTTTAATAACTAACATTTCGAAAATAGTAATATTTGTAAATTTACAAAAATTCACCAAGTGTAAGTAATTTATATGTAAAAGTAACTTTGTACTTTTCTTTGTTTTTAATAACTAAAATTTCGAAACTAGTAATATTTTTTAATTAACAAAAATTCACCAAGTGTAAGTTATTTATATGTAAAAGTAACTTTGTACTTTTCTTTGTTTTTAATAACTAAAATTTCGAAACTAGTAATATTTTTAAATTTACAAAAATTCACCAAGTGTAAGTAATTTATATGTAAAAGTAACTTTGTACTTTTATTTGCTTTTAATAACTAAAATTTCGAAACTAGTAATATTTTTAAATTTACAAAAATTCACCAAGTGTAAGTAATTTATATGTAAAAGTGACTTTGTACTTTTCTTTGTTTTTAATAACTAAAATTTCGAAAATAGTAATATTTTTAAATTTACAAAAATTCACCAAGTGTAAGTAATTTATATGTAAAAGTAACTTTGTACTTTTCTTCGTTTTTAATAACTAAAATTTCGAAACTAGTAATATTTTTAAATTTACAAAAATTCACCAAGTGTAAGTAATTTATATGTAAAAGTGACTTTGTACTTTTCTTTTTTTTTAATAACTAAAATTTCGAAAATAGTAATATTTTTAAATTTACAAAAATTCAGCAAGTGTAAGTAATTTATATGTAAAAGTAACTTTGTACTTTTCTTTGTTTTTAATAACTAAAATTTCGAAAATAGTAATATTTTTAAATTTACAAAAATTCACCAAGTGTAAGTAATTTATATGTAAAAGTAACTTTGTACTTTTCTTTGTTTTTAATAACTAAAATGTCGAAACTAGTAATATTTTTAAATTTACAAAAATTCACCTAGTGAAAGTAATTTATATGTAAAAGTGACTTTGTACTTTTCTTTGTTTTTAATAACTAAAATTTCGAAAATAGTAATATTTTTAAATTTACAAAAATTCACCAAGTGTAAGTAATTTATATGTAAAAGTAACTTTGTACTTTTCTTTGTTTTTAATAACTAAAATTTCGAAAATAGTAATATTTTTAAATTTACAAAAATTCACCAAGTGTAAGTAATTTATATGTAAAAGTAACTTTGTACTTTTCTTTGTTTTTAATAACTAAAATATCGAAACTATTAATATGTTTAAATTTACAAAAATTCACCAAGTGTAAGTAATTTATATGTAAAAGTAACTTTGTACTTTTCTTTGTTTTTAATAACTAAAATTTTGAAAATAGTAATATTTTTAAATGTACAAAAATTCACCAAGTGTAAGTAATTTATATGTAAAAGTAACTTTGTACTTTTCTTTGTTTTTAATAACTAAAATTTCGAAAATAGTAATATTTTTAAATTTACAAAAATTCACCAAGTGTAAGTAATTTATATGTAAAAGTAACTTTGTACTTTTCTTTGTTTTTAATAACTAAAATTTCGAAACTAGTAATATTTTTAAATTTACAAAAATTCACCAAGTGTAAGTAATTTATATGTAAAAGTAACTTTGTACTTTTCTTTGTTTTTAATAACTAAAATTTCGAAACTAGTAATATTTTTAAATTTACACAAATTCACCAAGTGTAAGCAATTTATATGTAAAAGTAACTTTGTACTTTTCTTTGTTTTTAATAACTAAAATTTCGAAACTAGTAATATTTTTAAATTTACAAAAATTCACCAAGTGTAAGTAATTTATATGTAAAAGTAACTTTGTACTTTTCTTTGTTTTTAATAACTAAAATTTCGAAACTAGTAATATTTTTTAATTTACAAAAATTCACCAAGTGTAAGTAATTTATATGTAAAAGTAACTTTGTACTTTTCTTTGTTTTTAATAACTAAAATATCGAAACTAGTAATATGTTTAAATTTACAAAAATTCACCAAGTGTAAGTAATTTATATGTAAAAGTAACTTTGTACTTTTCTTTGTTTTTAATAACTAACATTTCGAAAATAGTAATATTTGTAAATTTACAAAAATTCACCAAGTGTAAGTAATTTATATGTAAAAGTAACTTTGTACTTTTCTTTGTTTTTAATAACTAAAATTTCGAAACTAGTAATATTTTTTAATTTACAAAAATTCACCAAGTGTAAGTAATTTATATGTAAAAGTAACTTTGTACTTTTCTTTGTTTTTAATAACTAAAATTTCGAAACTAGTAATATTTTTAAATTTACAAAAATTCACCAAGTGTAAGTAATTTATATGTAAAAGTAACTTTGTACTTTTATTTGCTTTTAATAACTAAAATTTCGAAACTAGTAATATTTTTAAATTTACAAAAATTCACCAAGTGTAAGTAATTTATATGTAAAAGTAACTTTGTACTTTTCTTTGTTTTTAATAACTAAAATTTCGAAACTAGTAATATTTTTAAATTTACAAAAATTCACCAAGTGTAAGTAATTTATATGTAAAAGTAACTTTGTACTTTTCTTCGTTTTTAATAACTAAAATTTCGAAACTAGTAATATTTTAAAATTTACAAAAATTCACCAAGTGTAAGTAATTTATATGTAAAAGTGACTTTGTACTTTTCTTTTTTTTTAATAACTAAAATTTCGAAAATAGTAATATTTTTAAATTTACAAAAATTCAGCAAGTGTAAGTAATTTATATGTAAAAGTAACTTTGTACTTTTCTTTGTTTTTAATAACTAAAATTTCGAAAATAGTAATATTTGTAAATTTACAAAAATTCACCAAGTGTAAGTAATTTATATGTAAAAGTAACTTTGTACTTTTCTTTGTTTTTAATAACTAAAATGTCGAAACTAGTAATATTTTTAAATTTACAAAAATTCACCAAGTGAAAGTAATTTATATGTAAAAGTGACTTTGTACTTTTCTTTGTTTTTAATAACTAAAATTTCGAAAATAGTAATATTTTTAAATTTACAAAAATTCACCAAGTGTAAGTAATTTATATGTAAAAGTAACTTTGTACTTTTCTTTGTTTTTAATAACTAAAATTTCGAAAATAGTAATATTTTTAAATTTACAAAAATTCACCAAGTGTAAGTAATTTATATGTAAAAGTAACTTTGTACTTTTCTTTGTTTTTAATAACTAAAATATCGAAACTAGTAATATGTTTAAATTTACAAAAATTCACCAAGTGTAAGTAATTTATATGTAAAAGTAACTTTGTACTTTTCTTTGTTTTTAATAACTAAAATTTTGAAAATAGTAATATTTTTAAATTTACAAAAATTCACCAAGTGTAAGTAATTTATATGTAAAAGTAACTTTGTACTTTTCTTTGTTTTTAATAACTAAAATTTCGAAAATAGTAATATTTTTAAATTTACAAAAATTCAACAAGTGTAAGTAATTTATATGTAAAAGTAACTTTGTACTTTTCTTTGTTTTTAATAACTAAAATTTCGAAACTAGTAATATTTTTAAATTTACAAAAATTCACCAAGTGTAAGTAATTTATATGTAAAAGTAACTTTGTACTTTTCTTTGTTTTTAATAACTAAAATATCGAAACTAGTAATATTTTTAAATTTACAAAAATTCACCAAGTGTAAGTAATTTATATGTAAAAGTAACTTTGTACTTTTCTTTGTTTTTAATAACTAAAATTTTGAAAATAGTAATATTTTTAAATTTACAAAAATTCACCAAGTGTAAGTAATTTATATGTAAAAGTAACTTTGTACTTTTCTTTGTTTTTAATAACTAAAATTTCGAAAATAGTAATATTTTTAAATTTACAAAAATTCAACAAGTGTAAGTAATTTATATGTAAAAGTAACTTTGTACTTTTCTTTGTTTTTAATAACTAAAATTTCGAAACTAGTAATATTTTTAAATTTACAAAAATTCACCAAGTGTAAGTAATTTATATGTAAAAGTAACTTTGTACTTTTCTTTGTTTTTAATAACTAAAATTTCGAAACTAGTAATATTTTTAAATTTACAAAAATTCACCAAGTGTAAGTAATTTATATGTAAAAGTAACTTTGTACTTTTCTTTGTTTTTAATAACTAAAATTTCGAAACTAGTAATATTTTTTAATTTACAAAAATTCACCAAGTGTAAGTAATTTATATGTAAAAGTAACTTTGTACTTTTCTTTGTTTTTAATAAATAATAGGTGTTCAACTCGATGAGGTTTTGTTATTTTTTCGTATGTTTTGTTTGATTGCAATAAAAATAAAAATAAAAAGTTTTTAAAAAAACAACAAAAAAAAAAAAAACTTACCTTTCATTTCAGGAATTCAATACAAAAAAAAACTATGAATTCGTTTTTTTTTCTTCTTTTGTATTCAAAACAGAAAATCTGTTTTGTTTGTTATAATTTCTTTAGTAAATTGATACAACTTTTGCTTTGTGTGTTCAATTCATTAAGAAATAAAATATATTAAAATATAAAAGAATCAAAATTAAAAGATGAAAAACACGATTTAAACGTGAAATTAATTTAAAAAGAAAATCAAATGCTAAAGAACAATGGATTTAAGTCATCATAAAACGGTGTAATCATTATTTCGTTCCTCGTGTAAAAATGTCCGTTTATTAGTGTTACGCATTGTTTTTCTATCAAGTTTACAGTCGAATTTGTCAATGTTTTAATTTTTCATTTATTTATGCGTATCTATTTTATTAACTCATCGTAAAACGGTGTAATCATTATTTCGTTCCTCGTGTAAAAATGTCCATTTATTAGTTAAGTGTGCCGAATTGTTTTTTTTTATCAAGTTTAGATTATTTTTGTCAATACTTAAGGTGGAGTGGAGCACTGCAGTAGCAGTGGATAACTGGAGCAGTTAACAAACTATTTGCTATAAGCGGACCAATGCCCGGTGCCAAAGTGATTCGGCTACACTGACCAATCGGTTGGCAGGGTGCATTGATTTGAGCTTTCCCCTTAAGGACTATTTTTAGCGTTTTGGGATCTCAGCTGTGTCGCTGCGATCGTTAGAGAGACGCCATTGCGACCTACAGACCTCTCTCATTCACCCCTCCCACTACTACTTATTGACGACTGCACTATGATGGCAGCCGACATCATCTCCAAACAGACATTTACACTTTCTTTCTTTCTCTCCAGTCTGAGATACAATCTCGCCTTTTCTAAATAAACCCTTTGTTGTTGTTTTGTTAAAAGCAATGTCATTTGGTCTTGTGTTTATTTAAGTAATTATTAGGAGAGAAATGCACAACATTTCCCTTTTATGTGTGAGGATGCCCACGGATAAAATATAACATAAAACCAGTCGTTGTATTTACTCGGCAACCATCTTTATTTAATACTCTTCTTACACCGGTCACCTCCAAGGGGCGTTACTCCAAACGGTGTAACACCTGTTGCTGTTCATGCAACATCTTCCCTTTTCTCAAAGAAAGGAGAAAACAAACAACAACAACAAAAAAAAACGTCTGAACGGAATTAAAATAAAATAAATATAAAAAAAAGTGACCTAGGCATTCATTGGGCAGACTACCCTCCTGCCTAACAGAGATTATTCTGCCCTTCCCTACTTTATTTCGTGTAGTCCCTGAATCTCACAGGATCTCTCACTACTGTTCCCGACCATGTTGTCCATAGGCTTGCTTTTGTTTGTTTGGGGCTTGATATCATTGGGAGTGGTGTCGGGTTAACTACCTCTCCCAATTCACCTTCATACTCAGGTACTACCTCTCCCAATTCACCTTCATACTCAGGTTGGCCTGTGTCATCTCTCTCTTCTATGCCGTTACCTTAATTCCTGACTATTTCGCTCTGCACTCCGCATGGCTGGTGAATCAACAATGTAAGTGGGGGTGCTTCTGCAGTTTTTTTCAAGTCGACCCTATTCCGTCGATATAGCTCCCCATTCACTTTTACATTGTATGACCGCTCATCCAGTCTCTCTCATACAATTGCCTTCTTCCACTCTCTCTCTCTCTCTGACCCTTTATGTACGGTTTCATCCGTACTACATCTCCAGGGTGTAATGGTTGAAGTGGTTTAACTTTGTGGTTAAAAAAACTGTTCTTGTCTCCTGCTGTCTCGTTTGACACACTTTTTTTTTTTAGGTTTTTGGCCAATTCTGGTCTGAGTAACTCCTCTCTAGTTGGGATAAGCGTTTTTGTTCTTGACATCAGCTTCTGAGCTGGTGATAAGACACCCTTAGATGGTGTATTCCTATGATCCAACATTACTAGGTATGGATCAGCCTTATCCTCCAGCGCTTTCCAGAAAAGGTTCTTTGCCATTTTTACTGCAGATTCCACTTTCCCATTCGCCTTGCTATTGTATGGACTGACAGGTGTATGTATAAAACACCACTTTTTAGCAAAGGTGGAAAATTCCTGGCTGCTAAACTGAGGCCCATTATCAGTTACCACCTGATCTGGTATTCCATGTCGTGCAAAATGGTGTTTCAGTTTGGTTACTACTGTCTTAGCTTCTGTATTTTGAAGATGATCAATTTCCCAGATGTTGCTCATGTAATCCACAGTACAAAGATAGTCTCTATCTGTAAACTTAAACAGGTCCACTCCCACTTTCGCCCAGGGTCTGTCAGAAACTTCATGAGCAATTAATGGTTCGGCTGGATTGGCTTCTTCGTATTTTCTGCATGTGGGGAATTTTAAAACATAGTCTCTGATCTCACTGTTCATGTTTGGCCAATACAAACATTCTCTTGCCCTTATGCAACATCCTTCAATTCCTAGGTGTGTAGAATGCAGCTTCTCCCTCAGTATAGCCCGCTGGGTAATTGGAACCACTACACGATTATCCCTGAAAATTAACCGATCTTGTACAGTCATTTCATTTCGTATGCCAAAATCGGTCTCACCTCTGGGTTAAGATGTATTTTTTCGTCTGGCCATCCCTCCACAATTACTTGCTGCAACTGCTGCATGCTTCGGCCTTCTTTTGTGGTTGAGCGCAGTTCAAGCAGCCTCCTCTCTGTTACAGGAATGTATTCAGCTTCCTTGACATCATCTTCATTGTCCATATCTTCGTTGTTCACTCCGTGGATATATGCTCTTGATAGCGTGTATGCAAGGAACATCTTCCTACCTGGATGGTACAGAACGGTAGCATCGTAAGCCTGTAATCGCATCAGCATGCTTTGCAGTCGTTTGGGGCATTTTCCTAACTCTTTTTTCATGATAGCTTCTAATGGCCTATGATCGGTCAGTACCGTTATCTGTCGACCAAACGTATATTGATGAAACCGTTCGGTAGCATAGACTACTGCTAGCAGTTCTTTTTCAATTTTCGCATATCGGGTTTCTGTGTCAGTCAGAGCACGGCTGATATAGGCTAGAGGTTGACCTTCCTGCAGTAGTGCAGCCCCATACCCTTCTCACTTGCATCACATTGAATGGTTTGTTGGGTTCATAGTATCTCAATACTGGTGCCTCACTCACTAACCTTTTAATTTTTTCAAAAGCTCTTTCATGAATTTGGGACCGCGTCCATGGCACATCTGCCTTCACTAAATTCCGAATTGGAGCCATCACGTCGGAAATATGTGGCAGAAACTTTGCCAAGTAGTTCACAAATCCAGCCAATCTTTGCACGCCTTTAACATCTCTTGGGTATGGCATCTCTTTTATAGCTTTTACCTTCCCAGGGTCAGGAAGTAACCCATCACTGGTTATCGTGTGACCTAGGAAAGATATAGATGTTTGTCATAGGTTCTATTTCCCAGCATTCAATCGAATCCCACGATCATGGCATCTCTGCAACAGTGCTAACTGGGTATGACACAGAACAAAAGTTTGGATCTACTAAATCTCAGCTTGACTTGAAGGTTGTTGTTAATTGGTACCGTTTGTCAGCACACCATTACTAAGTTGAGATGTCATCTTACATTGTTTTGGTTAATGTTTTTTTATTGTTTGGATTGATCTTTTGAGGAACTCATTTTGTCCGATATATCCAACCAATCCCACTCGTAGCCTTATCTCTGCTGCATATACATCCACCGATTCTCCGGTCCATGGCACTCTTCTGAGTTTATTGTAAACCTGAAAATGCGCTCTCTGAAAAACCGGTTCTCTATACTCTCAACAATGGTCTGATCTGTTTCTCCCATTTCTAGATAGACGGCTAGAGCATTCCCTTCCAAATACAGTGGAATCAATGTAGATGTGTTTTCAATCTGCTGCAGATTTGTCACAAACTTCAGCTTGTTAAGTCAAGCGACCACATCGCCTTCTCCAGTAAACGACCTAAGAATGTCACTGCTTAACCTTAATCGTTCGCCCATTTCCGTTGTTACGCCAAAACAGCTTTGTAGTTAAATATGTTGGTATTATTAAGAATGTAAAATCCAAAGAAAGAATTCCCAACCGTTATGTTCTCGTTCTCACAATTATCAAATACCAGCACACATCTGTCAGAACGTCCTCCTGCCAAAGAGACACTCCTCTCTCTCTCTCTCTCTCTCTGAAACATAGCCTTTTTATATAAAAAAACACTGCATCTCATTATCATATTTCCCTCAAATCTCGTTAACTCACGAAACTTTATTATTGAAAATACAGCAATATTGATAGCATGTAAGAAAATGTTTTTATAAATTGTTCATTATTATTTGTGAATTGTTCGTTATTTTCACAAAACTTTTTTTTAATACAGCAATATTTACAGCATGTTAGAATATGACTTTTGTGAATTGTTTGTTATTGATTTCTTACTATTTTCTCGGTTAGAAGAAAATCAAATGATCTCTTTATGATTTTAAAATATACGAAAAAGCTATTTTGCATATTGATCCAGTCGATTCATAACTTTTAACTGTTTCAAAACGGCTTGGTCCTTTATAAATTTTTGTTTAGTTATTTTTGTACGACTTTTATAAAGCCATTTGTTTTTTACAAAAAAAAGAAATTATTATATTTTTCAGACACTTTGCTGTTTGTAAACAATTCTTGAATTTCTCATATTGTGTTCGTTTTTCAATTGATCTACCTTGATATTCTCATAATGGAAACTCTTATAACAAAACCATGAACATATTTAGCAATAATATGACTTTCATTAATTGTGTGATCTTTTCATGTGCATCACTAAGCTTAATTTATGAGAACAAGAATAGTCACATACTGTGCAAAAATATGGCTTTTCCCCAGTATGAGTTCTCATATGAGTTACCAAAGCTGATTTTTGTGAACAAGAATATCCACACACTTCACAAGAATATGGCTTTTCCCCAGTATGAGTTCTCATATGTTTCACTAAATTTGATTTTACAGAACAAGAATATCCACAAACTTCACAAAAATGTGGCTTTTCCCCAGTGTGAGTTCTCATATGTATCACTAACGTTGATTTTTCAGAACAACAATATCCACACACGCCACAAGAATGTGGCTTTTCCCCAGTGTGAGTTTGCATATGTTTCACTAAACTTGATTTCTCAGAACAAGAATAGCTACAAACTCCACAGGAATGTGGTTTTTCTCCAGTGTGAGTTTTCATATGTCTCACTAACTTTGATTTTACAGAGAAGGAATATCCACACACTTTACAAGAATGTGGCTTTTCCCCAGTGTGAGTTCTCATATATGACACTAACGTTGATTTCTCAGAAAAAGAATATCTACAAACTTCACAACAATGTGCTTGTTCTCCAGTATGAGTTTTCATATGTCTCACTAACTTTGATTTTTCAGAAAAAGAATATCCACACACTTCACAAGAATGTGGCTTTTCCCCAGTGTGAATTCTGATATGCTTCAATAAACTTGAGTTTTCAGAACAAGAATATCCACACACTTCACAAGAATATGGCTTTTCCCCAGTATGAGTTCTCATATGTGTCACTAAATTTGATTTTCTAGAACAAGAATATCCACACACTTGACAAGAATGTGGCTTTTCCCCAGTGTGGATTCCCATATGTCTCACTAACAATGATTTTGCTGAAAAAGAATATCCACAAACTTTACAAGAATGTGGCTTTTCCTCAGTTCGCATCTGTTTCAATAAACCTGATTGTTCAGAACACACATCTCCACATACTTCAGAAGAATGTGGCTTTTCCATAGTTTGAGTTTGATATATCTCACTAATGTCGATGTTTTAGAACAAAGCATATCAACACACTTAAAAAGAATTTAGCATTTCCCTTTTTCTCCTTATAGTTAAGAACAATAACATCCCTATGCTACAGAAATGTATTTTCATTTCACTACAATTAATCTTGAGACTAGATTACCTACGTAACAATAGATAATATGAAATTGTACTTTCGTATTTTGAATCTAAATTTACACGTGTTTACGCAAATTTGAGAAACTTCACTTTTTTCTCAACAATATAACTTTACATCTGTAAGAGAGAATTATTAATTCTTATGGTTTTTGCACCATATAAAATATTTCTGTGATTTGTGTTTCAATAGCATCTTATTTTGTTGAATAATATATTATCTATGAAATGTGTGAATTTCGCCACTATTTCAGAGAATTTGTTGAATAGTAGTATCCAGACAAAAACATTTGCACACTTCTAAATACAAGTCAATAATTTTCTATTAACAATGTTTGAAGTAAATGATGATCCGTTGGAATTTAGTAAAGGTGTTCAATCAGGAACATCTGTAAATAAATAAAAAATAAATTGAGAGGATTAGTGTCGTCGTTTAAATATAAGTATTGTTTTCTTTTCTTGAGAATATTATTGGACGGAACTCACAAATTTAGACAAATTTTAGCTAAACAAACGCATATGAGAAAGAACATAAAAATAATCGGATATTTTTTAACTTGACACAAAACCAGTCAATAAAGCTTTTCTTAGAATATTGTCTACGGACAGTTACAACTAGAATTTTTATATGATTAGCATCGAGGTAAGACACATTCATATATATATATATATATATATATATATATATATATATATATATATATATATATATATAAGAAATAAATTTAAAAAAATTAAAAACAAACTTTATAAATTGTTCAAAACCAGTTAGATTAATTTATCCCTGATGATGAATCCTTATGGGTTGGAAAGAAGTCAGACTTATGATAAATATGGTGATTACATCAGCCAGTTCCGGCCAGAAGTTAAGAGAACGATTCATAATTAAAAATCAGTTTCGAAAGGAAAAAAAACAAACAAAATCAACACGGAGAACTGCTTTTATGTATTAATGCATTTACTAATACATAAAATTAAACTCTGCTCTTTAAACTCTAAGTCTAATCTCTCTCTCTCTCTCTCTCTCTATATATATATATATATATATATATATATATATATATATATATGATGGAATCGCCTTTCTGTTCAACGTATGTGGTTCTGACAAGATTCTTGGCCGTTTCAATGTGCTTAAATCATTGCTGGAATTTCAATCACGCCTGCGATATGCATTGTAACAAACAGCAACTGGAAAAATTTGCGCGTTTGAAAAGGTGTGGCATGCAACATTTTTTTGATATTCTCTTTTATAACATTTTGCATTTTAGCAGGTCTTTCCATATGGTGATTGTTAGTTTCAGTTTGACAAAAGAAACGATGCGCAGCCTGCGGCATGAGAACCTACTTAAAGTTTCCTCATAATACGCTTTTACCATTTCATCAAACATCAGAATTTTCAGAATTCTATCATCGATCATTTTCAATGCATGGTCTGCACAGTTGAGCTGTGACTACACGAGAAAACTCTTAATTCTCGTAATGTTTGATCAATGTTTGCTAACTTAACACGGAGACAAACGACCTAATTTTCACAGACAATTAGTTTGGAAGCAGTTAAGTTTGTTAATGTGCTATTGATACGATGTCCATGTTTCTGATGCATATACTTAAGTAGTTAATAGACCAGATTTGTTCACATTCATTCAAGTTTAATCACATGCTTAAGCTTTTAAAATCTGTATTGGCCTTTGCAATTCTATGAGAAATCCAATCACCCAGTGTACGAGCTTCATTATGTTTACTTTCCAGATAGATTTCACATAATGCCTTAAGCTATGAGAAATCCAGTGTGCGAGTTGCATTAGGTGTATCAGAATTTGGGGGGAATTTTTGACACCCCTAACTCAAAATTGCGAATAAAATATTAAAAAAAAACTCGCACATTCTCTTTTAAAAGTGGGTTGTTTATTTTCTTTATGGGTTATACTTCCAAAATAAATTATTAAAGTTGTATACAAAATAATATTTCTATTATTTTTTATTTAAAAAAAAACAGTGTTTACGAAGTGCCAGCGCGCTACCATGAAACCATATTTTTCCGTAATGAAATCAATTGAAGTTAAAAATTTTTCAATTTTTAAACTTTAAAAATCTATCAAAATTTATTCATTTTTTACGATATTTTCACGATCAATGTGAAATTTTATGCTCTTTCCAATAAACCGAATATAATATTTTAGAAAAACGTCTTTTAATCCGCCTATTTATAAATGTCTATTTAAATTTAAATAATTAAGTAATGTACCAAAGTTTTATATATATAACAAATTGAAGATAAAAGATCAATAAAAAATATGTTCTAATTCAAAACAAAAAAGAAGTGTTTTTTTGGAAATTTATCTGTAAAGTCCAAAGTGTAAAACCATTTTTTTTAAACCACGTTGATTTTTTTTAATTGGAAGCATATGTTTAGCTTATATTGTCCAGTAAGTAATGGACGATAACAACATTTTTTTCTATTTCATTCAATATTTTCTATTTTTAGATATTTAAAAAAAAATTCACTCGACAAAAAAGAATGAAAATATAATAAATAAAAAAATTATGTATTTCTTTGAGAAAAGAAAAAATCCTGGGGTGTTTTTTTAAGGAATAATCTTATGAGTAAAATTTGACTATTTTTAAACTATGGGAACACATATTTCTCCAGGTACAAGGTTACACGCCTAACGCGAACATGTGGTTTTTATGTCCTTTTGTTTCATCCATAGTTCAAAACAAGGAGAAAGATTACTTCCGGTTTTTCGAAAAATGCTTCCATGATAGCGCGTTTTCAAATACTCATTTAAAAAAATCTTTTATTTAAAAAATAAATGGAATTTAAAATATAAATATGGATAAATTCTTAACAATGAAGAATGAAACTACACATTGAATTGTTTTTTTAGGTAAGTGATTTTTTGGAATTTATATCGATTTTTTATACTCGAAGGAAGAAAAATTTTGTTGGTTTTCTTCAAATCTTTTTTAAAGAAAGCCGATTTAAAAAAAACAAATATTGCATAATTTGATATTAAACCTGTTATTTTTTTTAAATTTGGTATTTGCTCTTTTAATTGAAAAAAATAGGGTTTGAATTACATTTTTCAGAAAAGCAATGTACAAGTGTATTTTGTATCACTTTAGGAACTTGTTTCGATGTTGTTTTGTGATGATGTTGTTATAATCGTCATTCGAATTCGAGTGACAGGGCTTCTTAATGAGATGTAGCAACGATATCAGAGATCACAAATGAAGTATCTTAAATACTGTTTATTTAGATAAGAGTTTCTTGAATCGCTGAGTATGACGGACCCTGTAGAATTAAAAAAAACAATGCAAGCGAAATCAGTTGTCTTTTAAACGCAAAATCAATTGTCTTTTAAAAAACAATGCAAGCAAAATCAGCTGTCTTTTAAGTCAGATTTCTTGAACAACATCATATATTTTCGATATATATATATAGTTTGATATCTTTGATGACACCACCAGTATCCGACGATAAAGATTAAAAGACAACTGAAGCTTTAATATTTTCTCGAAAATATATGATGTTGTTCAAGAAATCTGACTTTTTTCAGAACCTTCCACGACGATGATCTATAGACAGTTATAAAGTTTGTCATTCTCTTCCCAAACCATTTCACCAATGCTCTGCTACGCAAATAGCATGTCAGTTATGAGCAAACACCACATTGTGACTTATGGTATATATTTTTACACAGGCATCACCACATTATCAAGGCCAAGAGGCCACTCGAGGATAAGGGTTTAAATTAGAAATTGGACAATATAGTAATCATTAGTAATGGAAATTAACTTATACGGAACGGCTTATCAAGAACTTGTTTACGTTAGACTTGAAGACAACCATATTGTAGTCAGCCGGAAAGCAGGAAAACGGAAGACAATTCCACAGACGTGCAGTTCTAAGCAAGAAGCTTTGTTCATGGGATCTACGCTTAGGTTTAGACACAGATAAAGAGTGAGGGAATTATTGATAGTGTTTTCAGCTAGACGAGTGTTTCTTGTGAAAGTTTGGCGAGGGGGGGCCATAAACTGAAGCTCAGTCGAACACTTTCCATAAAACCAAATTTTTTTAAGGGAATTACGATAGATTACCAAAATTTTTAAATAGAATTACAAATTAATAATTTTCTAATTGTCAAATACATTATCAAAACTTTTTAAGAGAATTACAAATTTATAATTTTCTAATTTTCAAATAGATTACCAAATTTTTTTAATAGAATTACAAATTAATAATTTTCTATTTTTCAAATACATTACTTAAATTTTGTGGGGGAATTACAAATTTAAAATTTAGTAAAGTACCAAATATATTACCAAATATTTGTTCAGGGAATTACTAAGGCTGCTTCGAATATGATGGGCTTCCTCTCTTGCTAGTACTTCCAAGCGTCTACTTCAGGCATACATGTAATATTGCTATCTCTGCTGGTGCAACTATCACAACTATGCTCTTTTACTGCAATATTATATTCCTCTGGCTATTTTACGGGACTCTACTAAGATTAAATCATAGTACATACTGTTGACAAACTCGATAAGCAGAGAATACTGTTCCCAAATACATTTGATGATTTATGGAAAAAATTCCACCTTCTCTCTCTTTTGCCACAAACTTTCCATTAAATGCATTCTGAACCAAGTCGATTTCAAACTTTTCTTAAGTGTATTTGTGTGTGTGTGTGTGTGTGTGTGTGTGCCCATTAGCCTTCAATGGTTTTGATATGAATGGCAGGGTCCAATGAATCAACAAAGTTTTCATCATGGATCACTGTGTCGAACTCATAAATACTGTGATCCTTGAATCCTTCATACATCGCCCATCACTCCCATATAATTCGTTGGTCTAATCGAAAAAAAAAACCTGGACTCGAATCTCAGCAACACTCTCTGCTCTAACCAGGTTCCATCTGATTCTCAAGAACTCAACGGCTCGACTCTCTCAAACATCTTAACTCTCGGCCTTATATTATCTCATTTATGCAAATTAATGTGCAATCGAACCTGCTGATTTGTCGCCTTCTTGTCTCCCATCGCTCAGGTTTTGAGTTCGCACATGCAGCCCACCTCCGTGACTGCAGTCACCCTTAATTTTCACTAGAGTCCCCCCCTGATCTCATGATAATAAATTGGGTAGGGAAGTAGTATCCGTCTTTGCTAGACAGAACTAGTGCTCGACACTCTGCTAGACACAGCTAGCGCTTGACACTCCACTAGACACAGCTAGTGCTCAACACTCCGCTAGACAGAGCTAGCACGCGATACTCCACTAGACACAGCTAGCCCTCACTACTCTGCTAGACACAGCTAGCCCTCACTACTCTCCGACAAAGACAGATACTACTTAGCAAAAGTAGGGCTACATGGCTAGACATAGAAATTAATTTTTAAATTTCTCATTACAAGTAAATCGCAGTGTAATACTTTTTAACAGCGACTACTTCTTCTTCAAAAACAAAATCGACTTGAATTGTATTCTCACCAAAATAACTATCGTTCAAAACGACACCTTTTTTCTCCTTTTCAGCACGACACGATTTCATGTTAAATTCCGTATTTAATAATTTTTAAATACATACAAGTCGTCCACATTTTAAGTTCTTTTAACAGCAATGACTTTTTTCAAACAACAAAATCCGACTCGAATTGTTATCAAGTAAAATATTTTTCGTTTAGAAAGGATAACTTTTTTCTTTTCAACACAACAGGATTTCCCTCTAAATTCCTCATTGAAAAACGACGACTTTAATACACACAGGTTGTCTGAATCGAATCTTTAAGTTCTGTTAACAGCGATGATGATAGTTCAATAAATCCAACGAATCCCACTGGGATCAACAAACAAAAAGACAAAAAATCTGACTCACTTCATATCTTCAACCTTCGCAGTTTGACACAACTCATTAAATTCTCTCTTCGACAACACTTTTCGATTTTTAACGTGACTTTTAATTTTTCAGGTTCGATGTGAATCATTTAAAATTTTCATCTCGGCCGCATTGGTTCCATATTTAACGTCGAAATAGCTTCTAATCGAAAAAAAAATCTGGACTTAATTCTCAGCAACACTCTCCGCTTTAACCAGGTTCCATCTGGTTCTCGAGAACTCAACGGCTCGACTCTCTCAAACATCTTAACTCCCGGCCTTATATTATCCCATTTATGCAAATTAATGCGCAATCAAACCTGCTGATTTGTCGCCTTCTCGTGTCCTATCGCTCAGGTTTTGAGTTCGCACATGCAGTCCACCCCCGTGACTGCAGCCGCACTCAATTTTCACTACAGCTGGCAAGATCCAAGATCTTATCATCGGAAACAAGGTGTGTCGATCCAGAATTCTATTTAAACTTTATTTTATTAAAATTATTTTAAAATGCTTTGTCATAAAGTTCTATGTTCTGCTAGCATTGTTTACAAATAAAATACCATGTTTTTTGGGTAATTGCGCCAACAAAAAAAAAGTGATTTTTACATGCATGGTTGCCAAAAGAGCAAGTTTTGCTAGTTTGCACAATTGCCTCAACGTGTGGTAGTTATTTAAAGTTCTTTGTGTAAAAATAAGAGTTATTTAAACAGTTCATATCACAAAGTTCTGTATTGTTTAAAAGCAAATACTTAACTCAAGTAATTGTTTGTTAACAAGCAAAAAAAAAAATGAAACTATAGAATAAAGCATATTTAGTAAAAAAAAAAAAATGTGTTATTTGTATCTGTGCCCCTCCGCCGCCCACTTGGCCTTCTTGGCACGGAAGGCAAAGATCAAAGTGTAGTATCTGTTCCGGCAGATGCTGCACTTAAGATAATTTGTACCAGTCAATGGAGGGGAAACCCTCTATACTGGGACAATTATTATTTTTGGTAACCAGAGTGCCCCCTTTTTGCCTACTTTTAGGGGAGCTGGTTTTTACCTCACATTAAAAACGGCCTTGTGCCTAATTTGCTCAGTGGGGGAGCAAATAAATACCATCTGTGCCCCTCCGCCGCGAGTTATGTAAGAGTTAGAACCCATTCTTCCTGTTTTTTTTCGTTTAAAATAAGCATCTACCAAATATTCGATAAAATATAAAAAATCAAACACACAATTCTCTAACGACATAATATATAAGTGTAGACAAAAGCTTTTTTGTTAAAAGTTCAAACAATTAAATACCGAAAAAGCAATTTTTGAGCCAGTTGTCAAACAATTGAAACATTGGAATGATATTATTGCTTTTATGGTAAACATTATTGTTCTCTCCTCGAAATCACAAAGTTTTACTTAAACAACCAAATTGTCAAACAATTGAACGTTGGAATTAAATTATTGCTTTTATGGTAAACATTATTGTTCTCTCCTCGAAATCACAAAGTTTTACTTAAACAACCAAATTGTCAAACAATTGAACGTTGAAATTAAATTATTGCTTTTATGGTAAACATTATTGTTCTCTCCTCGAAATCACAAAGTTTTACTTAAACAACCAAATTGTCAAACAATTGAACGTTGGAATTAAATTATTGCTTTTATGGTAAACATTATTGTTCTCTCCTCGAAATCACAATTCGTTTTACTTAAAAACCCAAATTGTAAAACAATTGAACCTTGGAATTAAATTATTGCTTTTATGGTAAACATTATTGTTCTCTCCTCGAAATCACAAAGTTTTACTTAAACAACCAAACTGTCAAACAATTGAACCTTGGAATTAAATTATTGCTTTTATGGTAAACATTATTGTTCTCTCCTCGAAATCACAAAGTTTTACTTAAACAACCAAACTGTCACACAATTGAACCTTGGAATTAAATTATTGCTTTTATGGTAAACATTATTGTTCTCTCCTCGAAATCACAAAGTTTTACTTAAACAACCAAATTGTCAAACAATTGAACGTTGGAATTAAATTATTGCTTTTATGGTAAACATTATTGTTCTCTCCTCGAAATCACAAAGTTTTACTTAAACAACCAAATTGTCAAACAATTGAACGTTGGAATTAAATTATTGCTTTTATGGTAAACATTATTGTTCTCTCCTCGAAATCACAATTCGTTTTACTTAAACAACCAAATTGTCAAACAATTGAACCTTGGAATTAAATTATTGCTTTTATGGTAAACATTATTGTTCTCTCCTCGAAATCACAAAGTTTTACTTAAACAACCAAACTGTCAAACAATTGAACCTTGGAATTAAATTATTGCTTTTATGGTAAACATTATTGTTCTCTCCTCGAAATCACAAAGTTTTACTTAAACAACCAAATTGTCAAACAATTGAACCTTGGAATTAAATTATTGCTTTTATGGTAAACATTATTGTTCTCTCCTCGAAATCACAAAGTTTTACTTAAACAACCAAATTGTCAAACAATTGAACCTTGGAATTAAATTATTGCTTTTATGGTAAACATTATTGTTCTCTCCTCGAAATCACAATTCGTTTTACTTAAACAACCAAATTGTCAAACAATTGAACGTTGGAATTAAATTATTGCTTTTATGGTAAACATTATTGTTCTCTCCTCGAAATCACAAAGTTTTACTTAAACAACCAAATTGTCAAACAATTGAACCTTGGAATTAAATTATTGCTTTTATGGTAAACATTATTGTTCTCTCCTCGAAATCACAAAGTTTTACTTAAACAACCAAATTGTCAAACAATTGAACGTTGGAATTAAATTATTGCTTTTATGGAAAACATTATTGTTCTCTCCTCGAAATCACAAAGTTTTACTTAAACAACCAAATTATCAAACAATTGAACGTTGGAATTAAATTATTGCTTTTATGGTAAACATTATTGTTCTCTCCTCGAAATCACAAAGTGTTACTTAAACAACCAAATTGTCAAACAATTGACCGTTGAAATTAAATTATTGCTTTTATGGTAAACATTATTGTTCTCTCCTCGAAATAACAATTCGTTTTACTTAAACAACCAAATTGTCAAACAATTGAACCTTGGAATTAAATTATTGCTTTTATGGTAAACATTATTGTTCTCTCCTCGAAATCACAAAGTTTTACTTAAACAACCAAATTGTCAAACAATTGAACCTTGGAATTAAATTATTGCTTTTATGGTAAACATTATTGTTCTCTCCTCGAAATCACAAAGTTTTACTTAAACAACCAAATTGTCAAACAATTGAACGTTGGAATTAAATTATTGCTTTTATGGTAAACATTATTGTTCTCTCCTCGAAATCACAAAGTGTTACTTAAACAACCAAATTGTCAAACAATTGAACGTTGGAATTAAATTATTGCTTTTATGGTAAACATTATTGTTCTCTCCTCGAAATCACAATTCGTTTTACTTAAACAACCAAATTGTCAAACAATTGAACCTTGGAATTAAATTATTGCTTTTATGGTAAACATTATTGTTCTCTCCTCGAAATCATAATTCGTTTTACTTAAACAACCAAATTGTCAAACAATTGAACCTTGGAATAAAATTATTGCTTTTATGGTAAACATTATTGTTCTCTCCTCGAAATCACAAAGTTTTACTTAAACAACCAAATTGTCAAACAATTGAACGTTGGAATTAAATTATTGCTTTTATGGTAAACATTATTGTTCTCTCCTCGAAATCACAAAGTTTTACTTAAACAACCAAATTGTCAAACAATTGAACGTTGGAATTAAATTATTGCTTTTATGGTAAACATTATTGTTCTCTCCTCGAAATCACAAAGTTTTACGTAAACAACCAAATTGTCAAACAATTGAACGTTGGAATTAAATTATTGCTTTTATGGTAAACATTATTGTTCTCTCCTCGAAATCACAATTCGTTTTACTTAAACAACCAAATTGTCAAACAATTGAACGTTGGAATTAAATTATTGCTTTTATGGTAAACATTATTGTTCTCTCCTCGAAATCACAAAGTTTTACGTAAACAACCAAATTGTCAAACAATTGAACGTTGGAATTAAATTATTGCTTTTATGGTAAACATTATTGTTCTCTCCTCGAAATCACAATTCGTTTTACTTAAACAACCAAATTGTCAAACAATTGAACCTTGGAATTAAATTATTGCTTTTATGGTAAACATTATTGTTCACTCCTCGAAATCACAAAGTTTTACTTAAACAACCAAATTGTCAAACAATTGAACCTTGGAATAAAATTATTGCTTTTATGGTAAACATTATTGTTCTCTCCTCGAAATCACAAAGTTTTACTTAAACAACCAAATTGTCAAACAATTGAACGTTGGAATTAAATTATTGCTTTTATGGTAAACATTATTGTTCTCTCCTCGAAATCACAAAGTTTTACTTAAACAACCAAATTGTCAAACAATTGAACGTTGGAATTAAATTATTGCTTTTATGGTAAACATTATTGTTCTCTCCTCGAAATCACAAAGTTTTACGTAAACAACCAAATTGTCAAACAATTGAACGTTGGAATTAAATTATTGCTTTTATGGTAAACATTATTGTTCTCTCCTCGAAATCACAATTCGTTTTACTTAAACAACCAAATTGTCAAACAATTGAACGTTGGAATTAAATTATTGCTTTTATGGTAAACATTATTGTTCTCTCCTCGAAATCACAATTCGTTTTACTTAAACAACCAAATTGTCAAACAATTGAACGTTGGAATTAAATTATTGCTTTTATGGTAAACATTATTGTTCTCTCCTCGAAATCACAATTCGTTTTACTTAAACAACCAAATTGTCAAACAATTGAACGTTGGAATTAAATTATTGCTTTTATGGTAAACATTATTGTTCTCTCCTCGAAATCACAATTCGTTTTACTTAAACAACCAAATTGTCAAACAATTGAACCTTGGAATTAAATTATTGCTTTTATGGTAAACATTATTGTTCTCTCCTCGAAATCACAATTCGTTTTACTTAAACAACCAAATTGTCAAACAATTGAACCTTGGAATTAAATTATTGCTTTTATGGTAAACATTATTGTTCTCTCCTCGAAATCACAATTCGTTTTACTTAAACAACCAAATTGTCAAACAATTGAACGTTGGAATTAAATTATTGCTTTTATGGTAAACATTATTGTTCTCTCCTCGAAATCACAATTCGTTTTACTTAAACAACCAAATTGTCAAACAATTGAACGTTGGAATTAAATTATTGCTTTTATGGTAAACATTATTGTTCTCTCCTCGAAATCACAATTCTTTTTTCATTAAACAACCAAATTGTCAAACAATTGAACCTTGGAATTAAATTATTGCTTTTATGGTAAACATTATTGTTCTCTCCTCGAAATCACAAAGTTTTACTTAAACAACCAAATTGTCAAACAATTGAACGTTTGAATTAAATTATTGCTTTTATGATAAACATTATTGTTCTCTCCTCGAAATCACAATTCGTTTTACTTAAACAATCAAATTGTCAAACAATTGAACGTTGGAATTAAATTATTGCTTTTATGGTAAACATTATTGTTCTCTCCTCGAAATCACAATTCGTTTTACTTAAACAACCAAATTGTCAAACAATTGAACCTTGGAATTAAATTATTGCTTTTATGGTAAACATTATTGTTCTCTCCTCGAAATCACAATTCGTTTTACTTAAACAACCAAATTGTCAAACAATTGAACCTTGGAATTAAATTATTGCTTTTATGGTAAACATTATTGTTCTCTCCTCGAAATCACAAAGTTTTACTTAAACAACCAAATTGTCAAACAATTGAACGTTGGAATTAAATTATTGCTTTTATGGTAAACATTATTGTTCTCTCCTCGAAATCATAATTCGTTTTAATTAAACAACCAAATTGTCAAACAATTGAACGTTGGAATTAAATTATTGCTTTTATGGTAAACATTATTGTTCTCTCCTCGATATCACAATTCGTTTTACTTAAACAACCAAATTGTCAAACAATTGAACCTTGGAATTAAATTATTGCTTTTATGGTAAACATTATTGTTCTCTCCTCGAAATCACAAAGTTTTACTTAAACAACCAAATTGTCAAACAATTGAACCTTGGAATTAAATTATTGCTTTTATGGTAAACATTATTGTTCTCTCCTCGAAATCACAAAGTTTTACTTAAACAACCAAATTGTCAAACAATTGAACCTTGGAATTAAATTATTGCTTTTATGGTAAACATTATTGTTCTCTCCTCGAAATCACAAAGTTTTACTTAAACAACCAAATTGTCAAACAATTGAACGTTGGAATTAAATTATTGCTTTTATGGTAAACATTATTGTTCTCTCCTCGAAATCACAAAGTTTTACTTAAACAACCAAATTGTCAAACAATTGAACCTTGGAATTAAATTATTGCTTTTATGGTAAACATTATTGTTCTCTCCTCGAAATCACAATTCGTTTTACTTAAACAACCAAATTGTCAAACAATTGAACGTTGGAATTAAATTATTGCTTTTATGGTAAACATTATTGTTCTCTCCTCGAAATCACAATTCGTTTTACTTAAACAACCAAATTGTCAAACAATTGAACGTTGGAATTAAATTATTGCTTTTATGGTAAACATTATTGTTCTCTCCTCGAAATCACAATTCTTTTTTCATTAAACAACCAAATTGTCAAACAATTGAACCTTGGAATTAAATTATTGCTTTTATGGTAAACATTATTGTTCTCTCCTCGAAATCACAAAGTTTTACTTAAACAACCAAATTGTCAAACAATTGAACGTTTGAATTAAATTATTGCTTTTATGATAAACATTATTGTTCTCTCCTCGAAATCACAATTCGTTTTACTTAAACAATCAAATTGTCAAACAATTGAACGTTGGAATTAAATTATTGCTTTTATGGTAAACATTATTGTTCTCTCCTCGAAATCACAATTCGTTTTACTTAAACAACCAAATTGTCAAACAATTGAACCTTGGAATTAAATTATTGCTTTTATGGTAAACATTATTGTTCTCTCCTCGAAATCACAATTCGTTTTACTTAAACAACCAAATTGTCAAACAATTGAACCTTGGAATTAAATTATTGCTTTTATGGTAAACATTATTGTTCTCTCCTCGAAATCACAAAGTTTTACTTAAACAACCAAATTGTCAAACAATTGAACGTTGGAATTAAATTATTGCTTTTATGGTAAACATTATTGTTCTCTCCTCGAAATCATAATTCGTTTTAATTAAACAACCAAATTGTCAAACAATTGAACGTTGGAATTAAATTATTGCTTTTATGGTAAACATTATTGTTCTCTCCTCGATATCACAATTCGTTTTACTTAAACAACCAAATTGTCAAACAATTGAACCTTGGAATTAAATTATTGCTTTTATGGTAAACATTATTGTTCTCTCCTCGAAATCACAAAGTTTTACTTAAACAACCAAATTGTCAAACAATTGAACCTTGGAATTAAATTATTGCTTTTATGGTAAACATTATTGTTCTCTCCTCGAAATCACAAAGTTTTACTTAAACAACCAAATTGTCAAACAATTGAACCTTGGAATTAAATTATTGCTTTTATGGTAAACATTATTGTTCTCTCCTCGAAATCACAAAGTTTTACTTAAACAACCAAATTGTCACACAATTGAACGTTGGAATTAAATTATTGCTTTTATGGTAAACATTATTGTTCTCTCCTCGAAATCACAAAGTTTTACTTAAACAACCAAATTGTCAAACAATTGAACCTTGGAATTAAATTATTGCTTTTATGGTAAACATTATTGTTCTCTCCTCGAAATCACAATTCGTTTTACTTAAACAACCAAATTGTCAAACAATTGAACCTTGGAATTAAATTATTGCTTTTATGGTAAACATTATTGTTCTCTCCTCGAAATCACAAAGTTTTACGTAAACAACCAAATTGTCAAACAATTGAACGTTTGAATTAAATTATTGCTTTTATGGTAAACATTATTGTTCTCTCCTCGAAATCACAATTCGTTTTACTTAAACAACCAAATTGTCAAACAATTGAACCTTGGAATTAAATTATTGCTTTTATGGTAAACATTATTGTTCTCTCCTCGAAATCACAATTCGTTTTACTTAAACAACCAAATTGTCAAACAATTGAACGTTGGAATTAAATTATTGCTTTTATGGTAAACATTATTGTTCTCTCCTCGAAATCACAATTCGTTTTACTTAAACAACCAAATTGTCAAACAATTGAACGTTGGAATTAAATTATTGCTTTTATGGTAAACATTATTGTTCTCTCCTCGAAATCACAATTCGTTTTACTTAAACAACCAAATTGTCAAACAATTGAACCTTGGAATTAAATTATTGCTTTTATGGTAAACATTATTGTTCTCTCCTCGAAATCACAATTCTTTTTTCATTAAACAACCAAATTGTCAAACAATTGAACCTTGGAATTAAATTATTGCTTTTATGGTAAACATTATTGTTCTCTCCTCGAAATCACAAAGTTTTACTTAAACAACCAAATTGTCAAACAATTGAACGTTTGAATTAAATTATTGCTTTTATGATAAACATTATTGTTCTCTCCTCGAAATCACAATTCGTTTTACTTAAACAATCAAATTGTCAAACAATTGAACGTTGGAATTAAATTATTGCTTTTATGGTAAACATTATTGTTCTCTCCTCGAAATCACAATTCGTTTTACTTAAACAACCAAATTGTCAAACAATTGAACCTTGGAATTAAATTATTGCTTTTATGGTAAACATTATTGTTCTCTCCTCGAAATCACAATTCGTTTTACTTAAACAACCAAATTGTCAAACAATTGAACCTTGGAATTAAATTATTGCTTTTATGGTAAACATTATTGTTCTCTCCTCGAAATCACAAAGTTTTACTTAAACAACCAAATTGTCAAACAATTGAACGTTGGAATTAAATTATTGCTTTTATGGTAAACATTATTGTTCTCTCCTCGAAATCATAATTCGTTTTAATTAAACAACCAAATTGTCAAACAATTGAACGTTGGAATTAAATTATTGCTTTTATGGTAAACATTATTGTTCTCTCCTCGATATCACAATTCGTTTTACTTAAACAACCAAATTGTCAAACAATTGAACCTTGGAATTAAATTATTGCTTTTATGGTAAACATTATTGTTCTCTCCTCGAAATCACAAAGTTTTACTTAAACAACCAAATTGTCAAACAATTGAACCTTGGAATTAAATTATTGCTTTTATGGTAAACATTATTGTTCTCTCCTCGAAATCACAAAGTTTTACTTAAACAACCAAATTGTCAAACAATTGAACCTTGGAATTAAATTATTGCTTTTATGGTAAACATTATTGTTCTCTCCTCGAAATCACAAAGTTTTACTTAAACAACCAAATTGTCAAACAATTGAACGTTGGAATTAAATTATTGCTTTTATGGTAAACATTATTGTTCTCTCCTCGAAATCACAAAGTTTTACTTAAACAACCAAATTGTCAAACAATTGAACCTTGGAATTAAATTATTGCTTTTATGGTAAACATTATTGTTCTCTCCTCGAAATAACAATTCGTTTTACTTAAACAACCAAATTGTCAAACAATTGAACCTTGGAATTAAATTATTGCTTTTATGGTAAACATTATTGTTCTCTCCTCGAAATCACAAAGTTTTACGTAAACAACCAAATTGTCAAACAATTGAACGTTTGAATTAAATTATTGCTTTTATGGTAAACATTATTGTTCTCTCCTCGAAATCACAATTCGTTTTACTTAAACAACCAAATTGTCAAACAATTGAACCTTGGAATTAAATTATTGCTTTTATGGTAAACATTATTGTTCTCTCCTCGAAATCACAATTCGTTTTACTTAAACAACCAAATTGTCAAACAATTGAACGTTGGAATTAAATTATTGCTTTTATGGTAAACATTATTGTTCTCTCCTCGAAATCACAATTCGTTTTACTTAAACAACCAAATTGTCAAACAATTGAACCTTGGAATTAAATTATTGCTTTTATGGTAAACATTATTGTTCTCTCCTCGAAATCACAATTCGTTTTACTTAAACAACCAAATTGTAAAACAATTGAACCTTGGAATTAAATTATTGCTTTTATGGTAAACATTTTTGTTCTCTCCTCGAAATCACAAAGTTTTACTTAAACAACCAAATTGTCAAACAATTGAACCTTGGAATTAAATTATTGCTTTTATGGTAAACATTATTGTTCTCTCCTCGAAATCACAAAGTTTTACTTAAACAACCAAATTGTCAAACAATTGAACGTTGGAATTAAATTATTGCTTTTATGGTAAACATTTTTGTTCTCTCCTCGAAATCACAATTCGTTTTACTTAAACAACCAAATTGTCAAACAATTGAACGTTGGAATAAAATTATTGCTTTTATGGTAAACATTATTGTTCTCTCCTCGAAATCACAATTCGTTTTACTTAAACAACCAAATTGTCAAACAATTGAACGTTGGAATTAAATTATTGCTTTTATGGTAAACATTATTGTTCTCTCCTCGAAATCACAAAGTTTTACTTAAACAACCAAATTGTCAAACAATTGAACCTTGGAATTAAATTATTGCTTTTATGGTAAACATTATTGTTCTCTTCTCGAAATCACAAAGTTTTACTTAAACAACCAAATTGTCAAACAATTGAACGTTGGAATTAAATTATTGCTTTTATGGTAAACATTATTGTTCTCTCCTCGAAATCACAATTCGTTTTACTTAAACAACCAAATTGTCAAACAATTGAACGTTGGAATTAAATTATTGCTTTTATGGTAAACATTATTGTTCTCTCCTCGAAATCACAATTCGTTTTACTTAAACAACCAAATTGTCAAACAATTGAACGTTGGAATTAAATTATTGCTTTTATGGTAAACATTATTGTTCTCTCCTCGAAATCACAATTCGTTTTACTTAAACAACCAAATTGTCAAACAATTGAACGTTGGAATTAAATTATTGCTTTTATGGTAAACATTATTGTTCTCTCCTCGAAATCACAATTCGTTTTACTTAAACAACCAAATTGTCAAACAATTGAACGTTGGAATTAAATTATTGCTTTTATGGTAAACATTATTGTTCTCTCCTCGAAATCACAATTCGTTTTACTTAAACAACCAAATTGTCAAACAATTGAACGTTGGAATTAAATTATTGCTTTTATGGTAAACATTATTGTTCTCTCCTCGAAATCACAATTCGTTTTACTTAAACAACCAAATTGTCAAACAATTGAACGTTGGAATTAAATTATTGCTTTTATGGTAAACATTATTGTTCTCTCCTCGAAATCACAATTCGTTTTACTTAAACAACCAAATTGTCAAACAATTGAACCTTGGAATTAAATTATTGCTTTTATGGTAAACATTATTGTTCTCTCCTCGAAATCACAATTCTTTTTTCATTAAACAACCAAATTGTCAAACAATTGAACCTTGGAATTAAATTATTGCTTTTATGGTAAACATTATTGTTCTCTCCTCGAAATCACAAAGTTTTACTTAAACAACCAAATTGTCAAACAATTGAACGTTTGAATTAAATTATTGCTTTTATGATAAACATTATTGTTCTCTCCTCGAAATCACAATTCGTTTTACTTAAACAATCAAATTGTCAAACAATTGAACGTTGGAATTAAATTATTGCTTTTATGGTAAACATTATTGTTCTCTCCTCGAAATCACAATTCGTTTTACTTAAACAACCAAATTGTCAAACAATTGAACCTTGGAATTAAATTATTGCTTTTATGGTAAACATTATTGTTCTCTCCTCGAAATCACAATTCGTTTTACTTAAACAACCAAATTGTCAAACAATTGAACCTTGGAATTAAATTATTGCTTTTATGGTAAACATTATTGTTCTCTCCTCGAAATCACAAAGTTTTACTTAAACAACCAAATTGTCAAACAATTGAACGTTGGAATTAAATTATTGCTTTTATGGTAAACATTATTGTTCTCTCCTCGAAATCATAATTCGTTTTAATTAAACAACCAAATTGTCAAACAATTGAACGTTGGAATTAAATTATTGCTTTTATGGTAAACATTATTGTTCTCTCCTCGATATCACAATTCGTTTTACTTAAACAACCAAATTGTCAAACAATTGAACCTTGGAATTAAATTATTGCTTTTATGGTAAACATTATTGTTCTCTCCTCGAAATCACAAAGTTTTAGTTAAACAACCAAATTGTCAAACAATTGAACCTTGGAATTAAATTATTGCTTTTATGGTAAACATTATTGTTCTCTCCTCGAAATCACAAAGTTTTACTTAAACAACCAAATTGTCAAACAATTGAACCTTGGAATTAAATTATTGCTTTTATGGTAAACATTATTGTTCTCTCCTCGAAATCACAAAGTTTTACTTAAACAACCAAATTGTCAAACAATTGAACGTTGGAATTAAATTATTGCTTTTATGGTAAACATTATTGTTCTCTCCTCGAAATCACAAAGTTTTACTTAAACAACCAAATTGTCAAACAATTGAACCTTGGAATTAAATTATTGCTTTTATGGTAAACATTATTGTTCTCTCCTCGAAATCACAATTCGTTTTACTTAAACAACCAAATTGTCAAACAATTGAACCTTGGAATTAAATTATTGCTTTTATGGTAAACATTATTGTTCTCTCCTCGAAATCACAAAGTTTTACGTAAACAACCAAATTGTCAAACAATTGAACGTTTGAATTAAATTATTGCTTTTATGGTAAACATTATTGTTCTCTCCTCGAAATCACAATTCGTTTTACTTAAACAACCAAATTGTCAAACAATTGAACCTTGGAATTAAATTATTGCTTTTATGGTAAACATTATTGTTCTCTCCTCGAAATCACAATTCGTTTTACTTAAACAACCAAATTGTCAAACAATTGAACGTTGGAATTAAATTATTGCTTTTATGGTAAACATTATTGTTCTCTCCTCGAAATCACAATTCGTTTTACTTAAACAACCAAATTGTCAAACAATTGAACCTTGGAATTAAATTATTGCTTTTATGGTAAACATTATTGTTCTCTCCTCGAAATCACAATTCGTTTTACTTAAACAACCAAATTGTAAAACAATTGAACCTTGGAATTAAATTATTGCTTTTATGGTAAACATTTTTGTTCTCTCCTCGAAATCACAAAGTTTTACTTAAACAACCAAATTGTCAAACAATTGAACCTTGGAATTAAATTATTGCTTTTATGGTAAACATTATTGTTCTCTCCTCGAAATCACAATTCGTTTTACTTAAACAACCAAATTGTCAAACAATTGAACGTTGGAATTAAATTATTGCTTTTATGGTAAACATTTTTGTTCTCTCCTCGAAATCACAATTCGTTTTACTTAAACAACCAAATTGTCAAACAATTGAACGTTGGAATAAAATTATTGCTTTTATGGTAAACATTATTGTTCTCTCCTCGAAATCACAATTCGTTTTACTTAAACAACCAAATTGTCAAACAATTGAACGTTGGAATTAAATTATTGCTTTTATGGTAAACATTATTGTTCTCTCCTCGAAATCACAAAGTTTTACTTAAACAACCAAATTGTCAAACAATTGAACCTTGGAATTAAATTATTGCTTTTATGGTAAACATTATTGTTCTCTTCTCGAAATCACAAAGTTTTACTTAAACAACCAAATTGTCAAACAATTGAACGTTGGAATTAAATTATTGCTTTTATGGTAAACATTATTGTTCTCTCCTCGAAATCACAATTCGTTTTACTTAAACAACCAAATTGTCAAACAATTGAACGTTGGAATTAAATTATTGCTTTTATGGTAAACATTATTGTTCTCTCCTCGAAATCACAATTCGTTTTACTTAAACAACCAAATTGTCAAACAATTGAACGTTGGAATTAAATTATTGCTTTTATGGTAAACATTATTGTTCTCTCCTCGAAATCACAATTCGTTTTACTTAAACAACCAAATTGTCAAACAATTGAACGTTGGAATTAAATTATTGCTTTTATGGTAAACATTATTGTTCTCTCCTCGAAATCACAATTCGTTTTACTTAAACAACCAAATTGTCAAACAATTGAACGTTGGAATTAAATTATTGCTTTTATGGTAAACATTATTGTTCTCTCCTCGAAATCACAATTCGTTTTACTTAAACAACCAAATTGTCAAACAATTGAACGTTGGAATTAAATTATTGCTTTTATGGTAAACATTATTGTTCTCTCCTCGAAATCACAATTCGTTTTACTTAAACAATTAAATTGTCAAACAATTGAACGTTGGAATTAAATTTTTGCTTTTATGGTAAACATTATTGTTCTCTCCTCGAAATCACAATTCGTTTTACTTAAACAACCAAATTGTCAAACAATTGAACCTTGGAATTAAATTATTGCTTTTATGGTAAACATTATTGTTCTCTCCTCGAAATCACAATTCGTTTTACTTAAACAACCAAATTGTCAAACAATTGAACGTTGGAATTAAATTACTGCTTTTATGGTAAACATTATTGTTCTCTCCTCGAAATCACAAAGTTTTACTTAAACAACCAAATTGTCAAACAATTGAACGTTGGAATTAAATTATTGCTTTTATGGTAAACATTATTGTTCTCTCCTCGAAATAACAAAGTTTTACTTAAACAACCAAATTGTCAAACAATTGAACGTTGGAATTAAATTATTGCTTTTATGGTAAACATTATTGTTCTCTCCTCGAAATCACAAAGTTTTACTTAAACAACCAAATTGTCAAACAATTGAACGTTGGAATTAAATTATTGCTTTTATGGTAAACATTATTGTTCTCTCCTCGAAATCACAATTCGTTTTACTTAAACAACCAAATTGTCAAACAATTGAACGTTGGAATTAAATTATTGCTTTTATGGTAAACATTATTGTTCTCTCCTCGAAATCACAAAGTTTTACTTAAACAACCAAATTGTCAAACAATTGAACGTTGGAATTAAATTATTGCTTTTATGGTAAACATTATTGTTCTCTCCTCGAAATCACAATTCGTTTTACTTAAACAACCAAATTGTCAAACAATTGAACGTTGGAATTAAATTATTGCTTTTATGGTAAACATTATTGTTCTCTCCTCGAAATCACAAAGTTTTACTTAAACAACCAAATTGTCAAACAATTGAACGTTTGAATTAAATTATTGCTTTTATGATAAACATTATTGTTCTCTCCTCGAAATCACAATTCGTTTTACTTAAACAACCAAATTGTCAAACAATTGAACGTTGGAATTAAATTATTGCTTTTATGGTAAACATTATTGTTCTCTCCTCGAAATCACAATTCGTTTTACTTAAACAACCAAATTGTCAAACAATTGAACGTTGGAATTAAATTATTGCTTTTATGGTAAACATTATTGTTCTCTCCTCGAAATCACAATTCGTTTTACTTAAACAACCAAATTGTCAAACAATTGAACCTTGGAATTAAATTATTGCTTTTATGGTAAACATTATTGTTCTCTCCTCGAAATCACAAAGTTTTACTTAAACAACCAAATTGTCAAACAATTGAACCTTGGAATTAAAGTATTGCTTTTATGGTAAACATTATTGTTCTCTCCTCGAAATAAGAATTCGTTTTACTTAAACAACCAAATTGTCAAACAATTGAACGTTGGAATTAAATTATTGCTTTTATGGTAAACATTATTGTTCTCTCCTCGAAATCACAAAGTTTTACGTAAACAACCAAATTGTCAAACAATTGAACGTTTGAATTAAATTATTGCTTTTATGGTAAACATTATTGTTCTCTCCTCGAAATCACAATTCGTTTTACTTAAACAACCAAATTGTCAAACAATTGAACCTTGGAATTAAATTATTGCTTTTATGGTAAACATTATTGTTCTCTCCTCGAAATCACAATTCGTTTTACTTAAACAACCAAATTGTCAAACAATTGAACGTTGGAATTAAATTATTGCTTTTATGGTAAACATTATTGTTCTCTCCTCGAAATCACAATTCGTTTTACTTAAACAACAAAATTGTCAAACAATTGAACCTTGGAATTAAATTATTGCTTTTATGGTAAACATTATTGTTCTCTCCTCGAAATCACAATTCGTTTTACTTAAACAACCAAATTGTAAAACAATTGAACCTTGGAATTAAATTATTGCTTTTATGGTAAACATTTTTGTTCTCTCCTCGAAATCACAAAGTTTTTCTTAAACAACCAAATTGTCAAACAATTGAACCTTGGAATTAAATTATTGCTTTTATGGTAAACATTTTTGTTCTCTCCTCGAAATCACAATTCGTTTTACTTAAACAACCAAATTGTCAAACAATTGAACGTTGGAATAAAATTATTGCTTTTATGGTAAACATTATTGTTCTCTCCTCGAAATCACAAAGTTTTACTTAAACAACCAAATTGTCAAACAATTGAACGTTGGAATTAAATTATTGCTTTTATGGTAAACATTATTGTTCTCTCCTCGAAATCACAAAGTTTTACTTAAACAACCAAATTGTCAAACAATTGAACGTTGGAATTAAATTATTGCTTTTATGGTAAACATTATTGTTCTCTTCTCGAAATCACAAAGTTTTACTTAAACAACCAAATTGTCAAACAATTGAACGTTGGAATTAAATTATTGCTTTTATGGTAAACATTATTGTTCTCTCCTCGAAATCACAATTCGTTTTACTTAAACAACCAAATTGTCAAACAATTGAACGTTGGAATTAAATTATTGCTTTTATGGTAAACATTATTGTTCTCTCCTCGAAATCACAATTCGTTTTACTTAAACAACCAAATTGTCAAACAATTGAACGTTGGAATTAAATTATTGCTTTTATGGTAAACATTATTGTTCTCTCCTCGAAATCACAATTCGTTTTACTTAAACAACCAAATTGTCAAACAATTGAACGTTGGAATTAAATTATTGCTTTTATGGTAAACATTATTGTTCTCTCCTCGAAATCACAATTCGTTTTACTTAAACAACCAAATTGTCAAACAATTGAACGTTGGAATTAAATTATTGCTTTTATGGTAAACATTATTGTTCTCTCCTCGAAATCACAATTCGTTTTACTTAAACAACCAAATTGTCAAACAATTGAACCTTGGAATGAAATTATTGCTTTTATGGTAAACATTATTGTTCTCTCCTCGAAATCACAATTCGTTTTACTTAAACAACCAAATTGTCAAACAATTGAACGTTGGAATTAAATTACTGCTTTTATGGTAAACATTATTGTTCTCTCCTCGAAATCACAAAGTTTTACTTAAACAACCAAATTGTCAAACAATTGAACGTTTGAATTAAATTATTGCTTTTATGATAAACATTATTGTTCTCTCCTCGAAATCACAATTCGTTTTACTTAAACAACCAAATTGTCAAACAATTGAACGTTGGAATTAAATTATTGCTTTTATGGTAAACATTATTGTTCTCTCCTCGAAATAACAAAGTTTTACTTAAACAACCAAATTGTCAAACAATTGAACCTTGGAATTAAATTATTGCTTTTATGGTAAACATTATTGTTCTCTCCTCGAAATCACAAAGTTTTACTTAAACAACCAAATTGTCAAACAATTGAACGTTGGAATTAAATTATTGCTTTTATGGTAAACATTATTGTTCTCTCCTCGAAATCACAATTCGTTTTACTTAAACAACCAAATTGTCAAACAATTGAACGTTGGAATTAAATTATTGCTTTTATGGTAAACATTATTGTTCTCTCCTTGAAATCACAATTCGTTTTACTTAAACAACCAAATTGTCAAACAATTGAACGTTGGAATTAAATTATTGCTTTTATGGTAAACATTATTGTTCTCTCCTCGAAATCACAATTCGTTTTACTTAAACAACCAAATTGTCAAACAATTGAACCTTGGAATTAAATTATTGCTTTTATGGTAAACATTATTGTTCTCTCCTCGAAATCACAATTCGTTTTACTTAAACAACCAAATTGTCAAACAATTGAACGTTGGAATTAAATTATTGCTTTTATGGTAAACATTATTGTTCTCTCCTCGAAATCACAAAGTTTTACTTAAACAACCAAATTGTCAAACAATTGAACCTTGGAATTAAATTATTGCTTTTATGATAAACATTATTGTTCTCTCCTCGAAATCACAATTCGTTTTACTTAAACAACCAAATTGTCAAACAATTGAACGTTGGAATTAAATTATTGCTTTTATGGTAAACATTATTGTTCTCTCCTCGAAATCACAATTCGTTTTACTTAAACAACCAAATTGTCAAACAATTGAACGTTGGAATAAAATTATTGCTTTTATGGTAAACATTATTGTTCTCTCCTCGAAATCACAATTCGTTTTACTTAAACAACCAAATTGTCAAACAATTGAACGTTGGAATTAAATTATTGCTTTTATGGTAAACATTATTGTTCTCTCCTCGAAATCACAAAGTTTTACTTAAACAACCAAATTGTCAAACAATTGAACGTTTGAATTAAATTATTGCTTTTATGATAAACATTATTGTTCTCTCCTCGAAATCACAATTCGTTTTACTTAAACAACCAAATTGTCAAACAATTGAACGTTGGAATTAAATTATTGCTTTTATGGTAAACATTATTGTTCTCTCCTCGAAATCACAATTCGTTTTACTTAAACAACCAAATTGTCAAACAATTGAACGTTGGAATTAAATTATTGCTTTTATGGTAAACATTATTGTTCTCTCCTCGAAATCACAATTCGTTTTACTTAAACAACCAAATTGTCAAACAATTGAACGTTGGAATTAAATTACTGCTTTTATGGTAAACATTATTGTTCTCTCCTCGAAATCACAAAGTTTTACTTAAACAACCAAATTGTCAAACAATTGAACGTTTGAATTAAATTATTGCTTTTATGATAAACATTATTGTTCTCTCCTCGAAATCACAATTCGTTTTACTTAAACAACCAAATTGTCAAACAATTGAACGTTGGAATTAAATTATTGCTTTTATGGTAAACATTATTGTTCTCTCCTCGAAATAACAAAGTTTTACTTAAACAACCAAATTGTCAAACAATTGAACCTTGGAATTAAATTATTGCTTTTATGGTAAACATTATTGTTCTCTCCTCGAAATCACAAAGTTTTACTTAAACAACCAAATTGTCAAACAATTGAACCTTGGAATTAAATTATTGCTTTTATGGTAAACATTATTGTTCTCTCCTCGAAATCACAATTCGTTTTACTTAAACAACCAAATTGTCAAACAATTGAACCTTGGAATTAAATTATTGCTTTTATGGTAAACATTATTGTTCTCTCCTCGAAATCACAAAGTTTTACTTAAACAACCAAATTGTCAAACAATTGAACGTTTGAATTAAATTATTGCTTTTATGATAAACATTATTGTTCTCTCCTCGAAATCACAATTCGTTTTACTTAAACAACCAAATTGTCAAACAATTGAACGTTGGAATTAAATTATTGCTTTTATGGTAAACATTATTGTTCTCTCCTCGAAATCACAATTCGTTTTACTTAAACAACCAAATTGTCAAACAATTGAACGTTGGAATTAAATTATTGCTTTTATGGTAAACATTATTGTTCTCTCCTCGAAATCACAATTCGTTTTACTTAAACAACCAAATTGTCAAACAATTGAACCTTGGAATTAAATTATTGCTTTTATGGTAAACATTATTGTTCTCTCCTCGAAATCACAAAGTTTTACTTAAACAACCAAATTGTCAAACAATTGAACCTTGGAATTAAAGTATTGCTTTTATGGTAAACATTATTGTTCTCTCCTCGAAATCATAATTCGTTTTACTTAAACAACCAAATTGTCAAACAATTGAACGTTGGAATTAAATTATTGCTTTTATGGTAAACATTATTGTTCTCTCCTCGAAATCACAATTCGTTTTACTTAAACAACCAAATTGTCAAACAATTGAACCTTGGAATTAAATTATTGCTTTTATGGTAAACATTATTGTTCTCTCCTCGAAATCACAAAGTTTTACTTAAACAACCAAATTGTCAAACAATTGAACGTTGGAATTAAATTATTGCTTTTATGGTAAACATTATTGTTCTCTCCTCGAAATCACAAAGTTTTACTTAAACAACCAAATTGTCAAACAATTGAACCTTGGAATTAAATTATTGCTTTTATGGTAAACATTATTGTTCTCTCCTCGAAATCACAATTCGTTTTACTTAAACAACCAAATTGTCAAACAATTGAACCTTGGAATTAAATTATTGCTTTTATGGTAAACATTATTGTTCTCTCCTCGAAATCACAATTCGTTTTACTTAAACAACCAAATTGTCAAACAATTGAACGTTGGAATTAAATTATTGCTTTTATGGTAAACATTATTGTTCTCTCCTCGAAATCACAATTCGTTTTACTTAAACAACCAAATTGTCAAACAATTGAACGTTGGAATTAAATTATTGCTTTTATGGTAAACATTATTGTTCTCTCCTCGAAATCACAATTCGTTTTACTTAAACAACCAAATTGTCAAACAATTGAACCTTGGAATTAAATTATTGCTTTTATGGTAAACATTATTGTTCTCTCCTCGAAATCACAATTCGTTTTACTTAAACAATTAAATTGTCAAACAATTGAACGTTGGAATTAAATTATTGCTTTTATGGTAAACATTATTGTTCTCTCCTCGAAATCACAATTCGTTTTACTTAAACAACCAAATTGTCAAACAATTGAACCTTGGAATTAAATTATTGCTTTTATGGTAAACATTATTGTTCTCTCCTCGAAATCACAATTCGTTTTACTTAAACAACCAAATTGTCAAACAATTGAACGTTGGAATTAAATTACTGCTTTTATGGTAAACATTATTGTTCTCTCCTCGAAATCACAATTCGTTTTACTTAAACAACCAAATTGTCAAACAATTGAACGTTGGAATTAAATTATTGCTTTTATGGTAAACATTATTGTTCTCTCCTCGAAATAACAAAGTTTTACTTAAACAACCAAATTGTCAAACAATTGAACCTTGGAATTAAATTATTGCTTTTATGGTAAACATTATTGTTCTCTCCTCGAAATCACAAAGTTTTACTTAAACAACCAAATTGTCAAAAAAATGAACGTTGGAATTAAATTATTGCTTTTATGGTAAACATTATTGTTCTCTCCTCGAAATCACAATTCGTTTTACTTAAACAACCAAATTGTCAAACAATTGAACGTTTGAATTAAATTATTGCTTTTATGATAAACATTATTGTTCTCTCCTCGAAATCACAATTCGTTTTACTTAAACAACCAAATTGTCAAACAATTGAACGTTGGAATTAAATTATTGCTTTTATGGTAAACATTATTGTTCTCTCCTCGAAATAACAAAGTTTTACTTAAACAACCAAATTGTCAAACAATTGAACCTTGGAATTAAATTATTGCTTTTATGGTAAACATTATTGTTCTCTCCTCGAAATCACAAAGTTTTACTTAAACAACCAAATTGTCAAACAATTGAACGTTGGAATTAAATTATTGCTTTTATGGTAAACATTATTGTTCTCTCCTCGAAATCACAATTCGTTTTACTTAAACAACCAAATTGTCAAACAATTGAACGTTGGAATTAAATTATTGCTTTTATGGTAAACATTATTGTTCTCTCCTCGAAATCACAATTCGTTTTACTTAAACAACCAAATTGTCAAACAATTGAACGTTGGAATTAAATTATTGCTTTTATGGTAAACATTATTGTTCTCTCCTCGAAATCACAATTCGTTTTACTTAAACAACCAAATTGTCAAACAATTGAACCTTGGAATTAAATTATTGCTTTTATGGTAAACATTATTGTTCTCTCCTCGAAATCACAATTCGTTTTACTTAAACAACCAAATTGTCAAACAATTGAACCTTGGAATTAAATTATTGCTTTTATGGTAAACATTATTGTTCTCTCCTCGAAATCACAAAGTTTTACTTAAACAACCAAATTGTCAAACAATTGAACGTTTGAATTAAATTATTGCTTTTATGATAAACATTATTGTTCTCTCCTCGAAATCACAATTCGTTTTACTTAAACAACCAAATTGTCAAACAATTGAACGTTGGAATTAAATTATTGCTTTTATGGTAAACATTATTGTTCTCTCCTCGAAATCACAATTCGTTTTACTTAAACAACCAAATTGTCAAACAATTGAACGTTGGAATTAAATTATTGCTTTTATGGTAAACATTATTGTTCTCTCCTCGAAATCACAATTCGTTTTACTTAAACAACCAAATTGTCAAACAATTGAACCTTGGAATTAAATTATTGCTTTTATGGTAAACATTATTGTTCTCTCCTCGAAATCACAAAGTTTTACTTAAACAACCAAATTGTCAAACAATTGAACCTTGGAATTAAAGTATTGCTTTTATGGTAAACATTATTGTTCTCTCCTCGAAATCATAATTCGTTTTACTTAAACAACCAAATTGTCAAACAATTGAACGTTGGAATTAAATTATTGCTTTTATGGTAAACATTATTGTTCTCTCCTCGAAATCACAATTCGTTTTACTTAAACAACCAAATTGTCAAACAATTGAACCTTGGAATTAAATTATTGCTTTTATGGTAAACATTATTGTTCTCTCCTCGAAATCACAAAGTTTTACTTAAACAACCAAATTGTCAAACAATTGAACGTTGGAATTAAATTATTGCTTTTATGGTAAACATTATTGTTCTCTCCTCGAAATCACAAAGTTTTACTTAAACAACCAAATTGTCAAACAATTGAACGTTGGAATTAAATTATTGCTTTTATGGTAAACATTATTGTTCTCTCCTCGAAATCACAATTCGTTTTACTTAAACAACCAAATTGTCAAACAATTGAACCTTGGAATTAAATTATTGCTTTTATGGTAAACATTATTGTTCTCTCCTCGAAATCACAATTCGTTTTACTTAAACAACCAAATTGTCAAACAATTGAACCTTGGAATTAAATTATTGCTTTTATGGTAAACATTATTGTTCTCTCCTCGAAATCACAATTCGTTTTACTTAAACAACCAAATTGTCAAACAATTGAACCTTGGAATTAAATTATTGCTTTTATGGTAAACATTATTGTTCTCTCCTCGAAATCACAATTCGTTTTACTTAAACAACCAAATTGTCAAACAATTGAACGTTGGAATTAAATTATTGCTTTTATGGTAAACATTATTGTTCTCTCCTCGAAATCACAATTCGTTTTACTTAAACAATTAAATTGTCAAACAATTGAACGTTGGAATTAAATTATTGCTTTTATGGTAAACATTATTGTTCTCTCCTCGAAATCACAATTCGTTTTACTTAAACAACCAAATTGTCAAACAATTGAACCTTGGAATTAAATTATTGCTTTTATGGTAAACATTATTGTTCTCTCCTCGAAATCACAATTCGTTTTACTTAAACAACCAAATTGTCAAACAATTGAACGTTGGAATTAAATTACTGCTTTTATGGTAAACATTATTGTTCTCTCCTCGAAATCACAAAGTTTTACTTAAACAACCAAATTGTCAAACAATTGAACGTTTGAATTAAATTATTGCTTTTATGATAAACATTATTGTTCTCTCCTCGAAATCACAATTCGTTTTACTTAAACAACCAAATTGTCAAACAATTGAACGTTGGAATTAAATTATTGCTTTTATGGTAAACATTATTGTTCTCTCCTCGAAATAACAAAGTTTTACTTAAACAACCAAATTGTCAAACAATTGAACCTTGGAATTAAATTATTGCTTTTATGGTAAACATTATTGTTCTCTCCTCGAAATCACAAAGTTTTACTTAAACAACCAAATTGTCAAACAATTGAACGTTGGAATTAAATTATTGCTTTTATGGTAAACATTATTGTTCTCTCCTCGAAATCACAATTCGTTTTACTTAAACAACCAAATTGTCAAACAATTGAACGTTTGAATTAAATTATTGCTTTTATGATAAACATTATTGTTCTCTCCTCGAAATCACAATTCGTTTTACTTAAACAACCAAATTGTCAAACAATTGAACGTTGGAATTAAATTATTGCTTTTATGGTAAACATTATTGTTCTCTCCTCGAAATAACAAAGTTTTACTTAAACAACCAAATTGTCAAACAATTGAACCTTGGAATTAAATTATTGCTTTTATGGTAAACATTATTGTTCTCTCCTCGAAATCACAAAGTTTTACTTAAACAACCAAATTGTCAAACAATTGAACGTTGGAATTAAATTATTGCTTTTATGGTAAACATTATTGTTCTCTCCTCGAAATCACAATTCGTTTTACTTAAACAACCAAATTGTCAAACAATTGAACGTTGGAATTAAATTATTGCTTTTATGGTAAACATTATTGTTCTCTCCTCGAAATCACAATTCGTTTTACTTAAACAACCAAATTGTCAAACAATTGAACCTTGGAATTAAATTATTGCTTTTATGGTAAACATTATTGTTCTCTCCTCGAAATCACAATTCGTTTTACTAAAACAACCAAATTGTCAAACAATTGAACGTTGGAATTAAATTATTGCTTTTATGGTAAACATTATTGTTCTCTCCTCGAAATCACAATTCGTTTTACTTAAACAACCAAATTGTCAAACAATTGAACGTTGGAATTAAATTATTGCTTTTATGGTAAACATTATTGTTCTCTCCTCGAAATCACAATTCGTTTTACTTAAACAACCAAATTGTCAAACAATTGAACGTTGGAATTAAATTATTGCTTTTATGGTAAACATTATTGTTCTCTCCTCGAAATCACAAAGTTTTACTTAAACAACCAAATTGTCAAACAATTGAACGTTTGAATTAAATTATTGCTTTTATGATAAACATTATTGTTCTCTCCTCGAAATCACAATTCGTTTTACTTAAACAACCAAATTGTCAAACAATTGAACGTTGGAATTAAATTATTGCTTTTATGGTAAACATTATTGTTCTCTCCTCGAAATAACAAAGTTTTACTTAAACAACCAAATTGTCAAACAATTGAACCTTGGAATTAAATTATTGCTTTTATGGTAAACATTATTGTTCTCTCCTCGAAATCACAAAGTTTTACTTAAACAACCAAATTGTCAAACAATTGAACGTTGGAATTAAATTATTGCTTTTATGGTAAACATTATTGTTCTCTCCTCGAAATCACAATTCGTTTTACTTAAACAACCAAATTGTCAAACAATTGAACGTTGGAATTAAATTATTGCTTTTATGGTAAACATTATTGTTCTCTCCTCGAAATCACAATTCGTTTTACTTAAACAACCAAATTGTCAAACAATTGAACGTTGGAATTAAATTATTGCTTTTATGGTAAACATTATTGTTCTCTCCTCGAAATCACAATTCGTTTTACTTAAACAACCAAATTGTCAAACAATTGAACGTTGGAATTAAATTATTGCTTTTATGGTAAACATTATTGTTCTCTCCTCGAAATCACAATTCGTTTTACTTAAACAACCAAATTGTCAAACAATTGAACCTTGGAATTAAATTATTGCTTTTATGGTAAACATTATTGTTCTCTCCTCGAAATCACAAAGTTTTACTTAAACAACCAAATTGTCAAACAATTGAACCTTGGAATTAAAGTATTGCTTTTATGGTAAACATTATTGTTCTCTCCTCGAAATCATAATTCGTTTTACTTAAACAACCAAATTGTCAAACAATTGAACGTTGGAATTAAATTATTGCTTTTATGGTAAACATTATTGTTCTCTCCTCGAAATCACAATTCGTTTTACTTAAACAACCAAATTGTCAAACAATTGAACCTTGGAATTAAATTATTGCTTTTATGGTAAACATTATTGTTCTCTCCTCGAAATCACAACGTTTTACTTAAACAACCAAATTGTCAAACAATTGAACGTTGGAATTAAATTATTGCTTTTATGGTAAACATTATTGTTCTCTCCTCGAAATCACAAAGTTTTACTTAAACAACCAAATTGTCAAACAATTGAACCTTGGAATTAAATTATTGCTTTTATGGTAAACATTATTGTTCTCTCCTCGAAATCACAATTCGTTTTACTTAAACAACCAAATTGTCACACAATTGAACCTTGGAATTAAATTATTGCTTTTATGGTAAACATTATTGTTCTCTCCTCGAAATCACAATTCGTTTTACTTAAACAACCAAATTGTCAAACAATTGAACGTTGGAATTAAATTATTGCTTTTATGGTAAACATTATTGTTCTCTCCTCGAAATCACAATTCGTTTTACTTAAACAACCAAATTGTCAAACAATTGAACCTTGGAATTAAATTATTGCTTTTATGGTAAACATTATTGTTCTCTCCTCGAAATCACAATTCGTTTTACTTAAACAACCAAATTGTCAAACAATTGAACGTTGGAATTAAATTATTGCTTTTATGGTAAACATTATTGTTCTCTCCTCGAAATCACAATTCGTTTTACTTAAACAACCAAATTGTCAAACAATTGAACGTTGGAATTAAATTATTGCTTTTATGGTAAACATTATTGTTCTCTCCTCGAAATCACAAAGTTTTACTTAAACAACCAAATTGTCAAACAATTGAACCTTGGAATTAAATTATTGCTTTTATGGTAAACATTATTGTTCTCTCCTCGAAATCACAATTCGTTTTACTTAAACAACCAAATTGTCAAACAATTGAACGTTGGAATTAAATTATTGCTTTTATGGTAAACATTATTGTTCTCTCCTCGAAATCACAATTCGTTTTACTTAAACAACCAAATTGTCAAACAATTGAACGTTGGAATTAAATTATTGCTTTTATGGTAAACATTATTGTTCTCTCCTCGAAATCACAATTCGTTTTACTTAAACAACCAAATTGTCAAACAATTGAACGTTGGAATTAAATTATTGCTTTTATGGTAAACATTATTGTTCTCTCCTCGAAATCACAAAGTTTTACTTAAACAACCAAATTGTCAAACAATTGAACCTTTGAATTAAATTATTGCTTTTATGGTAAACATTATTGTTCTCTCCTCGAAATCACAATTCGTTTTACTTAAACAACCAAATTGTCAAACAATTGAACGTTGGAATTAAATTATTGCTTTTATGGTAAACATTATTGTTCTCTCCTCGAAATCACAAAGTTTTACTTAAACAACCAAATTGTCAAACAATTGAACGTTGGAATTAAATTATTGCTTTTATGGTAAACATTATTGTTCTCTCCTCGAAATCACAATTCGTTTTACTTAAATAACCAAATTGTCAAACAATTGAACCTTGGAATTAAATTATTGCTTTTATGGTAAACATTATTGTTCTCTCCTCGAAATCACAAAGTTTTACTTAAACAACCAAATTGTAAAACAATTGAACGTTGGAATTAAATTATTGCTTTTATGGTAAACATTATTGTTCTCTCCTCGAAATCACAAAGTTTTACTTAAACAACCAAATTGTCAAACAATTGAACGTTGGAATTAAATTATTGCTTTTATGGTAAACATTATTGTTCTCTCCTCGAAATCACAAAGTTTTACTTAAACAACCAAATTGTCAAACAATTGAACGTTGGAATTAAATTATTGCTTTTATGGTAAACATTATTGTTCTCTCCTCGAAATCACAATTCGTTTTACTTAAACAACCAAATTGTCAAACAATTGAACGTTGGAATTAAATTATTGCTTTTATGGTAAACATTATTGTTCTCTCCTCGAAATCACAATTCGTTTTACTTAAACAACCAAATTGTCAAACAATTGAACGTTGGAATTAAATTATTGCTTTTATGGTAAACATTATTGTTCTCTCCTCGAAATCACAATTCGTTTTAGTTAAACAACCAAATTGTCAAACAATTGAACGTTGGAATTAAATTATTGCTTTTATGGTAAACATTATTGTTCTCTCCTCGAAATCACAATTCGTTTTACTTAAACAACCAAATTGTCAAACAATTGAACCTTGGAATTAAATTATTGCTTTTATGGTAAACATTATTGTTCTCTCCTCGAAATAACAAAGTTTTACTTAAACAACCAAATTGTCAAACAATTGAACCTTTGAATTAAATTATTGCTTTTATGGTAAACATTATTGTTCTCTCCTCGAAATCATAATTCGTTTTACTTAAACAACCAAATTGTCAAACAATTGAACGTTGGAATTAAATTATTGCTTTTATGGTAAACATTATTGTTCTCTCCTCGAAATCACAATTCGTTTTACTTAAACAACCAAATTGTCAAACAATTGAACGTTGGAATTAAATTATTGCTTTTATGGTAAACATTATTGTTCTCTCCTCGAAATCACAAAGTTTTACTTAAACAACCAAATTGTCAAACAATTGAACGTTGGAATTAAATTATTGCTTTTATGGTAAACATTATTGTTCTCTCCTCGAAATCACAAAGTTTTACTTAAACAACCAAATTGTCAAACAATTGAACCTTGGAATTAAATTATTGCTTTTATGGTAAACATTATTGTTCTCTCCTCGAAATCACAATTCGTTTTACTTAAACAACCAAATTGTCAAACAATTGAACCTTGGAATTAAATTATTGCTTTTATGGTAAACATTATTGTTCTCTCCTCGAAATCACAATTCGTTTTACTTAAACAACCAAATTGTCAAACAATTGAACGTTGGAATTAAATTATTGCTTTTATGGTAAACATTATTGTTCTCTCCTCGAAATCACAATTCGTTTTACTTAAACAACCAAATTGTCAAACAATTGAACGTTGGAATTAAATTATTGCTTTTATGGTAAACATTATTGTTCTCTCCTCGAAATCACAATTCGTTTTACTTAAACAACCAAATTGTCAAACAATTGAACGTTGGAATTAAATTATTGCTTTTATGGTAAACATTATTGTTCTCTCCTCGAAATCACAATTCGTTTTACTTAAACAATTAAATTGTCAAACAATTGAACGTTGGAATTAAATTATTGCTTTTATGGTAAACATTATTGTTCTCTCCTCGAAATCACAATTCGTTTTACTTAAACAACCAAATTGTCAAACAATTGAACCTTGGAATTAAATTATTGCTTTTATGGTAAACATTATTGTTCTCTCCTCGAAATCACAATTCGTTTTACTTAAACAACCAAATTGTCAAACAATTGAACGTTGGAATTAAATTACTGCTTTTATGGTAAACATTATTGTTCTCTCCTCGAAATCACAAAGTTTTACTTAAACAACCAAATTGTCAAACAATTGAACGTTTGAATTAAATTATTGCTTTTATGATAAACATTATTGTTCTCTCCTCGAAATCACAATTCGTTTTACTTAAACAACCAAATTGTCAAACAATTGAACGTTGGAATTAAATTATTGCTTTTATGGTAAACATTATTGTTCTCTCCTCGAAATAACAAAGTTTTACTTAAACAACCAAATTGTCAAACAATTGAACCTTGGAATTAAATTATTGCTTTTATGGTAAACATTATTGTTCTCTCCTCGAAATCACAAAGTTTTACTTAAACAACCAAATTGTCAAACAATTGAACGTTGGAATTAAATTATTGCTTTTATGGTAAACATTATTGTTCTCTCCTCGAAATCACAATTCGTTTTACTTAAACAACCAAATTGTCAAACAATTGAACGTTTGAATTAAATTATTGCTTTTATGATAAACATTATTGTTCTCTCCTCGAAATCACAATTCGTTTTACTTAAACAACCAAATTGTCAAACAATTGAACCTTGGAATTAAATTATTGCTTTTATGGTAAACATTATTGTTCTCTCCTCGAAATAACAAAGTTTTACTTAAACAACCAAATTGTCAAACAATTGAACCTTGGAATTAAATTATTGCTTTTATGGTAAACATTATTGTTCTCTCCTCGAAATCACAAAGTTTTACTTAAACAACCAAATTGTCAAACAATTGAACGTTGGAATTAAATTATTGCTTTTATGGTAAACATTATTGTTCTCTCCTCGAAATCACAATTCGTTTTACTTAAACAACCAAATTGTCAAACAATTGAACGTTGGAATTAAATTATTGCTTTTATGGTAAACATTATTGTTCTCTCCTCGAAATCACAATTCGTTTTACTTAAACAACCAAATTGTCAAACAATTGAACCTTGGAATTAAATTATTGCTTTTATGGTAAACATTATTGTTCTCTCCTCGAAATCACAATTCGTTTTACTAAAACAACCAAATTGTCAAACAATTGAACGTTGGAATTAAATTATTGCTTTTATGGTAAACATTATTGTTCTCTCCTCGAAATCACAATTCGTTTTACTTAAACAACCAAATTGTCAAACAATTGAACCTTGGAATTAAATTATTGCTTTTATGGTAAACATTATTGTTCTCTCCTCGAAATCACAATTCGTTTTACTTAAACAACCAAATTGTCAAACAATTGAACGTTGGAATTAAATTACTGCTTTTATGGTAAACATTATTGTTCTCTCCTCGAAATCACAAAGTTTTACTTAAACAACCAAATTGTCAAACAATTGAACGTTTGAATTAAATTATTGCTTTTATGATAAACATTATTGTTCTCTCCTCGAAATCACAATTCGTTTTACTTAAACAACCAAATTGTCAAACAATTGAACGTTGGAATTAAATTATTGCTTTTATGGTAAACATTATTGTTCTCTCCTCGAAATAACAAAGTTTTACTTAAACAACCAAATTGTCAAACAATTGAACCTTGGAATTAAATTATTGCTTTTATGGTAAACATTATTGTTCTCTCCTCGAAATCACAAAGTTTTACTTAAACAACCAAATTGTCAAACAATTGAACGTTGGAATTAAATTATTGCTTTTATGGTAAACATTATTGTTCTCTCCTCGAAATCACAATTCGTTTTACTTAAACAACCAAATTGTCAAACAATTGAACGTTGGAATTAAATTATTGCTTTTATGGTAAACATTATTGTTCTCTCCTCGAAATCACAATTCGTTTTACTTAAACAACCAAATTGTCAAACAATTGAACCTTGGAATTAAATTATTGCTTTTATGGTAAACATTATTGTTCTCTCCTCGAAATCACAAAGTTTTACTTAAACAACCAAATTGTCAAACAATTGAACGTTTGAATTAAATTATTGCTTTTATGATAAACATTATTGTTCTCTCCTCGAAATCACAATTCGTTTTACTTAAACAACCAAATTGTCAAACAATTGAACGTTGGAATTAAATTATTGCTTTTATGGTAAACATTATTGTTCTCTCCTCGAAATCACAAAGTTTTACTTAAACAACCAAATTGTCAAACAATTGAACGTTGGAATTAAATTATTGCTTTTATGGTAAACATTATTGTTCTCTCCTCGAAATCACAATTCGTTTTACTTAAACAACCAAATTGTCAAACAATTGAACCTTGGAATTAAATTATTGCTTTTATGGTAAACATTATTGTTCTCTCCTCGAAATCACAAAGTTTTACTTAAACAACCAAATTGTCAAACAATTGAACCTTGGAATTAAAGTATTGCTTTTATGGTAAACATTATTGTTCTCTCCTCGAAATCATAATTCGTTTTACTTAAACAACCAAATTGTCAAACAATTGAACGTTGGAATTAAATTATTGCTTTTATGGTAAACATTATTGTTCTCTCCTCGAAATCACAATTCGTTTTACTTAAAAAACCAAATTGTCAAACAATTGAACCTTGGAATTAAATTATTGCTTTTATGGTAAACATTATTGTTCTCTCCTCGAAATCACAAAGTTTTACTTAAACAACCAAATTGTCAAACAATTGAACGTTGGAATTAAATTATTGCTTTTATGGTAAACATTATTGTTCTCTCCTCGAAATCACAAAGTTTTTCTTAAACAACCAAATTGTCAAACAATTGAACGTTGGAATTAAATTATTGCTTTTATGGTAAACATTATTGTTCTCTCCTCGAAATCACAAAGTTTTACTTAAACAACCAAATTGTCAAACAATTGAACGTTGGAATTAAATTATTGCTTTTATGGTAAACATTATTGTTCTCTCCTCGAAATCACAATTCGTTTTACTTAAACAGCCAAATTGTCAAACAATTGAACGTTGGAATTAAATTATTGCTTTTATGGTAAACATTATTGTTCTCTCCTCGAAATCACAATTCGTTTTACTTAAACAACCAAATTGTCAAACAATTGAACGTTGGAATTAAATTATTGCTTTTATGGTAAACATTATTGTTCTCTCCTCGAAATCACAATTCGTTTTACTTAAACAACCAAATTGTCAAACAATTGAACCTTGGAATTAAATTATTGCTTTTATGGTAAACATTATTGTTCTCTCCTCGAAATCACAATTCGTTTTACTTAAACAATTAAATTGTCAAACAATTGAACGTTGGAATTAAATTATTGCTTTTATGGTAAACATTATTGTTCTCTCCTCGAAATCACAATTCGTTTTACTTAAACAACCAAATTGTCAAACAATTGAACCTTGGAATTAAATTATTGCTTTTATGGTAAACATTATTGTTCTCTCCTCGAAATTACAAAGTTTTACTTAAACAACCAAATTGTCAAACAATTGAACGTTGGAATTAAATTATTGCTTTTATGGTAAACATTATTGTTCTCTCCTCGAAATCACAATTCGTTTTACTTAAACAACCAAATTGTCAAACAATTGAACGTTTGAATTAAATTATTGCTTTTATGATAAACATTATTGTTCTCTCCTCGAAATCACAATTCGTTTTACTTAAACAACCAAATTGTCAAACAATTGAACGTTGGAATTAAATTATTGCTTTTATGGTAAACATTATTGTTCTCTCCTCGAAATAACAAAGTTTTACTTAAACAACCAAATTGTCAAACAATTGAACCTTGGAATTAAATTATTGCTTTTATGGTAAACATTATTGTTCTCTCCTCGAAATCACAATTCGTTTTACTTAAACAATTAAATTGTCAAACAATTGAACCTTTGAATTAAATTATTGCTTTTATGGTAAACATTATTGTTCTCTCCTCGAAATCACAAAGTTTTACTTAAACAACCAAATTGTCAAACAATTGAACGTTGGAATTAAATTATTGCTTTTATGGTAAACATTATTGTTCTCTCCTCGAAATCACAATTCGTTTTACTTAAACAACCAAATTGTCAAACAATTGAACCTTGGAATTAAATTATTGCTTTTATGGTAAACATTATTGTTCTCTCCTCGAAATCACAATTCGTTTTACTAAAACAACCAAATTGTCAAACAATTGAACGTTGGAATTAAATTATTGCTTTTATGGTAAACATTATTGTTCTCTCCTCGAAATCACAATTCGTTTTACTTAAACAACCAAATTGTCAAACAATTGAACCTTGGAATTAAATTATTGCTTTTATGGTAAACATTATTGTTCTCTCCTCGAAATCACAATTCGTTTTACTTAAACAACCAAATTGTCAAACAATTGAACGTTGGAATTAAATTACTGCTTTTATGGTAAACATTATTGTTCTCTCCTCGAAATCACAAAGTTTTACTTAAACAACCAAATTGTCAAACAATTGAACGTTTGAATTAAATTATTGCTTTTATGATAAACATTATTGTTCTCTCCTCGAAATCACAATTCGTTTTACTTAAACAACCAAATTGTCAAACAATTGAACGTTGGAATTAAATTATTGCTTTTATGGTAAACATTATTGTTCTCTCCTCGAAATAACAAAGTTTTACTTAAACAACCAAATTGTCAAACAATTGAACCTTGGAATTAAATTATTGCTTTTATGGTAAACATTATTGTTCTCTCCTCGAAATCACAAAGTTTTACTTAAACAACAAAATTGTCAAACAATTGAACGTTGGAATTAAATTATTGCTTTTATGGTAAACATTATTGTTCTCTCCTCGAAATCACAATTCGTTTTACTTAAACAACCAAATTGTCAAACAATTGAACGTTGGAATTAAATTATTGCTTTTATGGTAAACATTATTGTTCTCTCCTCGAAATCACAATTCGTTTTACTTAAACAACCAAATTGTCAAACAATTGAACCTTGGAATTAAATTATTGCTTTTATGGTAAACATTATTGTTCTCTCCTCGAAATCACAAAGTTTTACTTAAACAACCAAATTGTCAAACAATTGAACGTTTGAATTAAATTATTGCTTTTATGATAAACATTATTGTTCTCTCCTCGAAATCACAATTCGTTTTACTTAAACAACCAAATTGTCAAACAATTGAACGTTGGAATTAAATTATTGCTTTTATGGTAAACATTATTGTTCTCTCCTCGAAATCACAAAGTTTTACTTAAACAACCAAATTGTCAAACAATTGAACGTTGGAATTAAATTATTGCTTTTATGGTAAACATTATTGTTCTCTCCTCGAAATCACAATTCGTTTTACTTAAACAACCAAATTGTCAAACAATTGAACCTTGGAATTAAATTATTGCTTTTATGGTAAACATTATTGTTCTCTCCTCGAAATCACAAAGTTTTACTTAAACAACCAAATTGTCAAACAATTGAACCTTGGAATTAAAGTATTGCTTTTATGGTAAACATTATTGTTCTCTCCTCGAAATCATAATTCGTTTTACTTAAACAACCAAATTGTCAAACAATTGAACGTTGGAATTAAATTATTGCTTTTATGGTAAACATTATTGTTCTCTCCTCGAAATCACAATTCGTTTTACTTAAACAACCAAATTGTCAAACAATTGAACCTTGGAATTAAATTATTGCTTTTATGGTAAACATTATTGTTCTCTCCTCGAAATCACAAAGTTTTACTTAAACAACCAAATTGTCAAACAATTGAACGTTGGAATTAAATTATTGCTTTTATGGTAAACATTATTGTTCTCTCCTCGAAATCACAAAGTTTTACTTAAACAACCAAATTGTCAAACAATTGAACCTTGGAATTAAATTATTGCTTTTATGGTAAACATTATTGTTCTCTCCTCGAAATCACAAAGTTTTACTTAAACAACCAAATTGTCAAACAATTGAACGTTGGAATTAAATTATTGCTTTTATGGTAAACATTATTGTTCTCTCCTCGAAATCACAATTCGTTTTACTTAAACAGCCAAATTGTCAAACAATTGAACGTTGGAATTAAATTATTGCTTTTATGGTAAACATTATTGTTCTCTCCTCGAAATCACAATTCGTTTTACTTAAACAACCAAATTGTCAAACAATTGAACGTTGGAATTAAATTATTGCTTTTATGGTAAACATTATTGTTCTCTCCTCGAAATCACAATTCGTTTTACTTAAACAACCAAATTGTCAAACAATTGAACCTTGGAATTAAATTATTGCTTTTATGGTAAACATTATTGTTCTCTCCTCGAAATCACAATTCGTTTTACTTAAACAATTAAATTGTCAAACAATTGAACGTTGGAATTAAATTATTGCTTTTATGGTAAACATTATTGTTCTCTCCTCGAAATCACAATTCGTTTTACTTAAACAACCAAATTGTCAAACAATTGAACCTTGGAATTAAATTATTGCTTTTATGGTAAACATTATTGTTCTCTCCTCGAAATCACAAAGTTTTACTTAAACAACCAAATTGTCAAACAATTGAACGTTGGAATTAAATTATTGCTTTTATGGTAAACATTATTGTTCTCTCCTCGAAATCACAAAGTTTTACTTAAACAACCAAATTGTCAAACAATTGAACGTTGGAATTAAATTATTGCTTTTATGGTAAACATTATTGTTCTCTCCTCGAAATCACAAAGTTTTACTTAAACAACCAAATTGTCAAACAATTGAACGTTGGAATTAAATTATTGCTTTTATGGTAAACATTATTGTTCTCTCCTCGAAATCACAAAGTTTTACTTAAACAACCAAATTGTCAAACAATTGAACGTTGGAATTAAATTATTGCTTTTATGGTAAACATTATTGTTCTCTCCTCGAAATCACAAAGTTTTACTTAAACAACCAAATTGTCAAACAATTGAACGTTGGAATTAAATTATTGCTTTTATGGTAAACATTATTGTTCTCTCCTCGAAATCACAAAGTTTTACTTAAACAACCAAATTGTCAAACAATTGAACGTTGGAATTAAATTATTGCTTTTATGGTAAACATTATTGTTCTCTCCTCGAAATCACAAAGTTTTACTTAAACAACCAAATTGTCAAACAATTGAACGTTGGAATTAAATTATTGCTTTTATGGTAAACATTATTGTTCTCTCCTCGAAATCACAATTCGTTTTACTTAAACAACCAAATTGTCAAACAATTGAACGTTGGAATTAAATTATTGCTTTTATGGTAAACATTATTGTTCTCTCCTTGAAATCACAAAGTTTTACTTAAACAACCAAATTGTCAAACAATTGAACGTTGGAATTAAATTATTGCTTTTATGGTAAACATTATTGTTCTCTCCTCGAAATCACAATTCGTTTTACTTAAACAATTAAATTGTCAAACAATTGAACGTTGGAATTAAATTATTGCTTTTATGGTAAACATTATTGTTCTCTCCTCGAAATCACAATTCGTTTTACTTAAACAACCAAATTGTCAAACAATTGAACCTTGGAATTAAATTATTGCTTTTATGGTAAACATTATTGTTCTCTCCTCGAAATCACAAAGTTTTACTTAAACAACCAAATTGTCAAACAATTGAACGTTGGAATTAAATTATTGCTTTTATGGTAAACATTATTGTTCTCTCCTCGAAATCACAAAGTTTTACTTAAACAACCAAATTGTCAAACAATTGAACGTTGGAATTAAATTATTGCTTTTATGGTAAACATTATTGTTCTCTCCTCGAAATCACAAAGTTTTACTTAAACAACCAAATTGTCAAACAATTGAACGTTGGAATTAAATTATTGCTTTTATGGTAAACATTATTGTTCTCTCCTCGAAATCACAAAGTTTTACTTAAACAACCAAATTGTCAAACAATTGAACGTTGGAATTAAATTATTGCTTTTATGGTAAACATTATTGTTCTCTCCTCGAAATCACAAAGTTTTACTTAAACAACCAAATTGTCAAACAATTGAACGTTGGAATTAAATTATTGCTTTTATGGTAAACATTATTGTTCTCTCCTCGAAATCACAAAGTTTTACTTAAACAACCAAATTGTCAAACAATTGAACGTTGGAATTAAATTATTGCTTTTATGGTAAACATTATTGTTCTCTCCTCGAAATCACAAAGTTTTACTTAAACAACCAAATTGTCAAACAATTGAACGTTGGAATTAAATTATTGCTTTTATGGTAAACATTATTGTTCTCTCCTCGAAATCACAATTCGTTTTACTTAAACAACCAAATTGTCAAACAATTGAACGTTGGAATTAAATTATTGCTTTTATGGTAAACATAATTGTTCTCTCCTCGAAATCACAAAGTTTTACTTAAACAACCAAATTGTCAAACAATTGAACGTTGGAATTAAATTATTGCTTTTATGGTAAACATTATTGTTCTCTCCTCGAAATCACAAAGTTTTACTTAAACAACCAAATTGTCAAACAATTGAACCTTTGAATTAAATTATTGCTTTTATGGTAAACATTATTGTTCTCTCCTTGAAATCACAAAGTTTTACTTAAACAACCAAATTGTCAAACAATTGAACGTTGGAATTAAATTATTGCTTTTATGGTAAACATTATTGTTATCTCCTCGAAATCACAAAGTTTTACTTAAACAACCAAATTGTCAAACAATTGAACGTTGGAATTAAATTATTGCTTTTATGGTAAACATTATTGTTCTCTCCTCGAAATCACAATTCGTTTTACTTAAACAACCAAATTGTCAAACAATTGAACGTTGGAATTAAATTATTGCTTTTATGGTAAACATAATTGTTCTCTCCTCGAAATCACAAAGTTTTACTTAAACAACCAAATTGTCAAACAATTGAACGTTGGAATTAAATTATTGCTTTTATGGTAAACATTATTGTTCTCTCCTCGAAATCACAAAGTTTTACTTAAACAACCAAATTGTCAAACAATTGAACCTTTGAATTAAATTATTGCTTTTATGGTAAACATTATTGTTCTCTCCTCGAAATCACAAAGTTTTACTTAAACAACCAAATTGTCAAACAATTGAACGTTGGAATTAAATTATTGCTTTTATGGTAAACATTATTGTTCTCTCCTTGAAATCACAAAGTTTTACTTAAACAACCAAATTGTCAAACAATTGAACGTTGGAATTAAATTATTGCTTTTATGGTAAACATTATTGTTCTCTCCTCGAAATCACAAAGTTTTACTTAAACAACCAAATTGTCAAACAATTGAACGTTGGAATTAAATTATTGCTTTTATGGTAAACATTATTGTTCTCTCCTCGAAATCACAAAGTTTTACTTAAACAACCAAATTGTCAAACAATTGAACGTTGGAATTAAATTATTGCTTTTATGGTAAACATAATTGTTCTCTCCTCGAAATCACAAAGTTTTACTTAAACAACCAAATTGTCAAACAATTGAACGTTGGAATTAAATTATTGCTTTTATGGTAAACATTATTGTTCTCTCCTCGAAATCACAAAGTTTTACTTAAACAACCAAATTGTCAAACAATTGAACCTTTGAATTAAATTATTGCTTTTATGGTAAACATTATTGTTCTCTCCTCGAAATCACAAAGTTTTACTTAAACAACCAAATTGTCAAACAATTGAACGTTGGAATTAAATTATTGCTTTTATGGTAAACATTATTGTTCTCTCCTTGAAATCACAAAGTTTTACTTAAACAACCAAATTGTCAAACAATTGAACGTTGGAATTAAATTATTGCTTTTATGGTAAACATTATTGTTCTCTCCTCGAAATCACAAAGTTTTACTTAAACAACCAAATTGTCAAACAATTGAACGTTGGAATTAAATTATTGCTTTTATGGTAAACATTATTGTTCTCTCCTCGAAATCACAAAGTTTTACTTAAACAACCAAATTGTCAAACAATTGAACGTTGGAATTAAATTATTGCTTTTATGGTAAACATTATTGTTCTCTCCTCGAAATCACAAAGTTTTACTTAAACAACCAAATTGTCAAACAATTGAACGTTGGAATTAAATTATTGCTTTTATGGTAAACATTATTGTTCTCTCCTCGAAATCACAAAGTTTTACTTAAACAACCAAATTGTCAAACAATTGAACGTTGGAATTAAATTATTGCTTTTATGGTAAACATTATTGTTCTCTCCTCGAAATCACAAAGTTTTACTTAAACAACCAAATTGTCAAACAATTGAACGTTGGAATTAAATTATTGCTTTTATGGTAAACATTATTGTTCTCTCCTCGAAATCACAAAGTTTTACTTAAACAACCAAATTGTCAAACAATTGAACGTTGGAATTAAATTATTGCTTTTATGGTAAACATTATTGTTCTCTCCTCGAAATCACAAAGTTTTACTTAAACAACCAAATTGTCAAACAATTGAACGTTGGAATTAAATTATTGCTTTTATGGTAAACATTATTGTTCTCTCCTCGAAATCACAAAGTTTTACTTAAACAACCAAATTGTCAAACAATTGAACGTTGGAATTAAATTATTGCTTTTATGGTAAACATTATTGTTCTCTCCTCGAAATCACAAAGTTTTACTTAAACAACCAAATTATCAAACAATTGAACGTTGGAATTAAATTATTGCTTTTATGGTAAACATTATTGTTCTCTCCTCGAAATCACAAAGTTTTACTTAAACAACCAAATTGTCAAACAATTGAACGTTGGAATTAAATTATTGCTTTTATGGTAAACATTATTGTTCTCTCCTCGAAATCACAAAGTTTTACTTAAACAACCAAATTGTCAAACAATTGAACGTTGGAATTAAATTATTGCTTTTATGGTAAACATTATTGTTCTCTCCTCGAAATCACAAAGTTTTACTTAAACAACCAAATTGTCAAACAATTGAACGTTGGAATTAAATTATTGCTTTTATGGTAAACATTATTGTTCTCTCCTCGAAATCACAAAGTTTTACTTAAACAACCAAATTGTCAAACAATTGAACCTTGGAATTAAATTATTGCTTTTATGGTAAACATTATTGTTCTCTCCTCGAAATCACAAAGTTTTACTTAAACAACCAAATTGTCAAACAATTGAACGTTGGAATTAAATTATTGCTTTTATGGTAAACATTATTGTTCTCTCCTCGAAATCACAATTCGTTTTACTTAAACAACCAAATTGTCAAACAATTGAACCTTTGAATTAAATTATTGCTTTTATGGTAAACATTATTGTTCTCTCCTCGAAATCACAAAGTTTTACTTAAACAACCAAATTGTCAAACCATTGAACCTTGGAATTAAATTATTGCTTTTATGGTAAACATTATTGTTCTCTCCTCGAAATCACACTTCGTTTTACTTAAACAACCAAATTGTCAAACAATTGAACGTTGGAATTAAATTATTGCTTTTATGGTAAACATTATTGTTCTCTCCTCGAAATCACAAAGTTTTACTTAAACAACCAAATTGTCAAACCATTGAACCTTGGAATTAAATTATTGCTTTTATGGTAAACATTATTGTTCTCTCCTCGAAATCACAAAGTTTTACTTAAACAACCAAATTGTCAAACAATTGAACGTTGGAATTAAATTATTGCTTTTATGGTAAACATTATTGTTCTCTCCTCGAAATCACAATTCGTTTTACTTAAACAACCAAATTGTCAAACAATTGAACGTTGGAATTAAATTATTGCTTTTATGGTAAACATTATTGTTCTCTCCTCGAAATCACAAAGTTTTACTTAAACAACCAAATTGTCAAACAATTGAACCTTTGAATTAAATTATTGCTTTTATGGTAAACATTATTGTTCTCTCCTCGAAATCACAAAGTTTTACTTAAACAACCAAATTGTCAAACAATTGAACGTTGGAATTAAATTATTGCTTTTATGGTAAACATTATTGTTCTCTCCTCGAAATCACAAAGTTTTACTTAAACAACCAAATTGTCAAACAATTGAACGTTTGAATTAAATTATTGCTTTTATGGTAAACATTATTGTTCTCTCCTCGAAATCACAATTCGTTTTACTTAAACAACCAAATTGTCAAACAATTGAACCTTTGAATTAAATTATTGCTTTTATGGTAAACATTATTGTTCTCTCCTCGAAATCACAATTCGTTTTACTTAAACAACCAAATTGTCAAACAATTGAACCTTGGAATTAAATTATTGCTTTTATGGTAAACATTATTGTTCTCTCCTCGAAATCACAATTCGTTTTACTTAAACAACCAAATTGTCAAACAATTGAACGTTGGAATTAAATTATTGCTTTTATGGTAAACATTATTGTTCTCTCCTCGAAATCACAAAGTTTTACTTAAACAACCAAATTGTCAAACAATTGAACCTTTGAATTAAATTATTGCTTTTATGGTAAACATTATTGTTCTCTCCTCGAAATCACAAAGTTTTACTTAAACAACCAAATTGTCAAACAATTGAACGTTGGAATTAAATTATTGCTTTTATGGTAAACATTATTGTTCTCTCCTCGAAATCACAAAGTTTTACTTAAACAACCAAATTGTCAAACAATTGAACGTTGGAATTAAATTATTGCTTTTATGGTAAACATTATTGTTCTCTCCTCGAAATCACAATTCGTTTTACTTAAACAACCAAATTGTCAAACAATTGAACGTTGGAATTAAATTATTGCTTTTATGGTAAACATTATTGTTCTCTCCTCGAAATCACAAAGTTTTACTTAAACAACCAAATTGTCAAACAATTGAACGTTGGAATTAAATTATTGCTTTTATGGTAAACATTATTGTTCTCTCCTCGAAATCACAAAGTTTTACTTAAACAACCAAATTGTCAAACAATTGAACGTTGGAATTAAATTATTGCTTTTATGGTAAACATTATTGTTCTCTCCTCGAAATCACAAAGTTTTACTTAAACAACCAAATTGTCAAACAATTGAACGTTGGAATTAAATTATTGCTTTTATGGTAAACATTATTGTTCTCTCCTCGAAATCACAAAGTTTTACTTAAACAACCAAATTGTCAAACCATTGAACCTTGGAATTAAATTATTGCTTTTATGGTAAACATTATTGTTCTCTCCTCGAAATCACAAAGTTTTACTTAAACAACCAAATTGTCAAACAATTGAACGTTGGAATTAAATTATTGCTTTTATGGTAAACATTATTGTTCTCTCCTCGAAATCACAATTCGTTTTACTTAAACAACCAAATTGTCAAACAATTGAACGTTGGAATTAAATTATTGCTTTTATGGTAAACATTATTGTTCTCTCCTCGAAATCACAAAGTTTTACTTAAACAACCAAATTGTCAAACAATTGAACCTTTGAATTAAATTATTGCTTTTATGGTAAACATTATTGTTCTCTCCTCGAAATCACAAAGTTTTACTTAAACAACCAAATTGTCAAACAATTGAACGTTGGAATTAAATTATTGCTTTTATGGTAAACATTATTGTTCTCTCCTCGAAATCACAATTCGTTTTACTTAAACAACCAAATTGTCAAACAATTGAACGTTGGAATTAAATTATTGCTTTTATGGTAAACATTATTGTTCTCTCCTCGAAATCACAAAGTTTTACTTAAACAACCAAATTGTCAAACCATTGAACCTTGGAATTAAATTATTGCTTTTATGGTAAACATTATTGTTCTCTCCTCGAAATCACAAAGTTTTACTTAAACAACCAAATTGTCAAACAATTGAACGTTGGAATTAAATTATTGCTTTTATGGTAAACATTATTGTTCTCTCCTCGAAATCACAATTCGTTTTACTTAAACAACCAAATTGTCAAACAATTGAACGTTGGAATTAAATTATTGCTTTTATGGTAAACATTATTGTTCTCTCCTCGAAATCACAAAGTTTTACTTAAACAACCAAATTGTCAAACAATTGAACGTTGGAATTAAATTATTGCTTTTATGGTAAACATTATTGTTCTCTCCTCGAAATCACAAAGTTTTACTTAAACAACCAAATTGTCAAACAATTGAACGTTGGAATTAAATTATTGCTTTTATGGTAAACATTATTGTTCTCTCCTCGAAATCACAAAGTTTTACTTAAACAACCAAATTGTCAAACAATTGAACGTTGGAATTAAATTATTGCTTTTATGGTAAACATTATTGTTCTCTCCTCGAAATCACAAAGTTTTACTTAAACAACCAAATTGTCAAACAATTGAACCTTTGAATTAAATTATTGCTTTTATGGTAAACATTATTGTTCTCTCCTCGAAATCACAAAGTTTTACTTAAACAACCAAATTGTCAAACAATTGAACGTTGGAATTAAATTATTGCTTTTATGGTAAACATTATTGTTCTCTCCTCGAAATCACAATTCGTTTTACTTAAACAACCAAATTGTCAAACAATTGAACGTTGGAATTAAATTATTGCTTTTATGGTAAACATTATTGTTCTCTCCTCGAAATCACAAAGTTTTACTTAAACAACCAAATTGTCAAACCATTGAACCTTGGAATTAAATTATTGCTTTTATGGTAAACATTATTGTTCTCTCCTCGAAATCACAAAGTTTTACTTAAACAACCAAATTGTCAAACAATTGAACGTTGGAATTAAATTATTGCTTTTATGGTAAACATTATTGTTCTCTCCTCGAAATCACAATTCGTTTTACTTAAACAACCAAATTGTCAAACAATTGAACGTTGGAATTAAATTATTGCTTTTATGGTAAACATTATTGTTCTCTCCTCGAAATCACAAAGTTTTTACTTAAACAACCAAATTGTCAAACAATTGAACGTTGGAATTAAATTATTGCTTTTATGGTAAACATTATTGTTCTCTCCTCGAAATCACAAAGTTTTACTTAAACAACCAAATTGTCAAACAATTGAACGTTGGAATTAAATTATTGCTTTTATGGTAAACATTATTGTTCTCTCCTCGAAATCACAAAGTTTTACTTAAACAACCAAATTGTCAAACAATTGAACGTTGGAATTAAATTATTGCTTTTATGGTAAACATTATTGTTCTCTCCTCGAAATCACAAAGTTTTACTTAAACAACCAAATTGTCAAACCATTGAACCTTGGAATTAAATTATTGCTTTTATGGTAAACATTATTGTTCTCTCCTCGAAATCACAAAGTTTTACTTAAACAACCAAATTGTCAAACAATTGAACGTTGGAATTAAATTATTGCTTTTATGGTAAACATTATTGTTCTCTCCTCGAAATCACAATTCGTTTTACTTAAACAACCAAATTGTCAAACAATTGAACGTTGGAATTAAATTATTGCTTTTATGGTAAACATTATTGTTCTCTCCTCGAAATCACAAAGTTTTACTTAAACAACCAAATTGTCAAACAATTGAACCTTTGAATTAAATTATTGCTTTTATGGTAAACATTATTGTTCTCTCCTCGAAATCACAATTCGTTTTACTTAAACAACCAAATTGTCAAACAATTGAACGTTGGAATTAAATTATTGCTTTTATGGTAAACATTATTGTTCTCTCCTCGAAATCACAAAGTTTTACTTAAACAACCAAATTGTCAAACAATTGAACGTTGGAATTAAATTATTGCTTTTATGGTAAACATTATTGTTCTCTCCTCGAAATCACAATTCGTTTTACTTAAACAACCAAATTGTCAAACAATTGAACGTTGGAATTAAATTATTGCTTTTATGGTAAACATTATTGTTCTCTCCTCGAAATCACAAAGTTTTACTTAAACAACCAAATTGTCAAACAATTGAACCTTTGAATTAAATTATTGCTTTTATGGTAAACATTATTGTTCTCTCCTCGAAATCACAATTCGTTTTACTTAAACAACCAAATTGTCAAACAATTGAACGTTGGAATTAAATTATTGCTTTTATGGTAAACATTATTGTTCTCTCCTCGAAATCACAATTCGTTTTACTTAAACAACCAAATTGTCAAACAATTGAACGTTGGAATTAAATTATTGCTTTTATGGTAAACATTATTGTTCTCTCCTCGAAATCACAATTCGTTTTACTTAAACAACCAAATTGTCAAACAATTGAACGTTGGAATTAAATTATTGCTTTTATGGTAAACATTATTGTTCTCTCCTCGAAATCACAAAGTTTTACTTAAACAACCAAATTGTCAAACAATTGAACCTTGGAATTAAATTATTGCTTTTATGGTAAACATTATTGTTCTCTCCTCGAAATCACAATTCGTTTTACTTAAACAACCAAATTGTCAAACAATTGAACGTTGGAATTAAATTATTGCTTTTATGGTAAACATTATTGTTCTCTCCTCGAAATCACAAAGTTTTACTTAAACAACCAAATTGTCAAACAATTGAACGTTGGAATTAAATTATTGCTTTTATGGTAAACATTATTGTTCTCTCCTCGAAATCACAAAGTTTTACTTAAACAACCAAATTGTCAAACAATTGAACCTTGGAATTAAATTATTGCTTTTATGGTAAACATTATTGTTCTCTCCTCGAAATCACAATTCGTTTTACTTAAACAACCAAATTGTCAAACAATTGAACCTTGGAATTAAATTATTGCTTTTATGGTAAACATTATTGTTCTCTCCTCGAAATCACAATTCGTTTTACTAAAACAACCAAATTGTCAAACAATTGAACGTTGGAATTAAATTATTGCTTTTATGGTAAACATTATTGTTCTCTCCTCGAAATCACAATAGTTTTACTTAAACAACCAAATTGTCAAACAATTGAACGTTGGAATTAAATTATTGCTTTTATGGTAAACATTATTGTTCTCTCCTCGAAATCACAAAGTTTTACTTAAACAACCAAATTGTCAAACAATTGAACGTTGGAATTAAATTATTGCTTTTATGGTAAACATTATTGTTCTCTCCTCGAAATCACAAAGTTTTACTTAAACAACCAAATTGTCAAACAATTGAACCTTGGAATTAAATTATTGCTTTTATGGTAAACATTATTGTTCTCTCCTCGAAATCACAATTCGTTTTACTTAAACAACCAAATTGTCAAACAATTGAACCTTGGAATTAAATTATTGCTTTTATGGTAAACATTATTGTTCTCTCCTCGAAATCACAATTCGTTTTACTTAAACAACCAAATTGTCAAACAATTGAACGTTGGAATTAAATTATTGCTTTTATGGTAAACATTATTGTTCTCTCCTCGAAATCACAATTCGTTTTACTTAAACAACCAAATTGTCAAACAATTGAACCGTTGGAATTAAATTATTGCTTTTATGGTAAACATTATTGTTCTCTCCTCGAAATCACAAAGTTTTACTTAAACAACCAAATTGTCAAACAATTGAACGTTGGAATTAAATTATTGCTTTTATGGTAAACATTATTGTTCTCT